>NC_081563.1:39337895-39538669 GCF_022355385.1 Mustela nigripes | reverse complement strand
CCGGGAGGGAGACAAACCATAAGTGACTCTTAATCTCACAAAACAAACTGAGGATTGCTGGGGGGAGGGGGTTTGGGAGAAGGGGGTCGGATTATGGACATTGGGGAGGGTATGTGCTTTGGTGAGTGCTGTGAAGTGTGTAAACCTGGTGATTCACAGACCTGTACCCCTGGGGATAAAAATATATGTTTATAAAAAATAAAAAAATTTAAAAAAAAGTTCTAAAATATTAGTTACAATTCATTATTGTAAAAAGGTAAGTGATGGGAAGAAGGGCAGAAATGAAGCGGATTCCATACAGTTCTTTCTGAACTGTCATGTTTGATGTCCACACAGGCCCAAGTTTTATCCTAATCTGGATCCTGAGTCCAGAGAGTGTGCTTGAACATGACATGTGTTCAATATTTTATTGAGCTGAATTAGTAAAAACAAATAAAATGATGGGAGACAGAAAAAAAAACGGTGGGACCAAAGTGTTAAAATACTAAAACATTAGTACTTTGAAAAAGGTATAAATTTCTGATTGTCAAAAAAGGGAAGAGTCAATATAGTGGGGACAAGAGGAAGCAAAAATAAACCTAGAAATAAAATTCCAAAAAATTTAATTTGATAATCAGGATCGCAGCAAGTGGATTTTTTAAAAGGCCAAAAATAAATGTGCACTGTATAATGAAAACACAAAATAAAGAAGATTATATATACAGAGAAAAATAAAAGACTAGGCTATGATGTAGTTTCTATGTTCCACAAGGAAAGAAGCATGTGAATCAGACAAAAATTACAAAACTGGTCACCCCTACAAGAGAAGGAGAAGACAAGCTACAAGCTGGAAGAAAGTATTTGCAAAAGGCTTATCTGAGAAAGGACTATTATCCAAAGTATGCAAAGAACTCTTAAAACTCAATAATAAAATGAACAACTCAATTAAAAATGGGCAAAGACCTAAACAGATACCTCATATCAAGATCTACAGATGGCAAGGGAAAAAAAAAACAAATAAAACCCCCAAAAAACCCCCACCAAAACCCACATGAAAATATAATCAACATGTCACTAAGGAACTGCAAATTAAAACAAAGAGACACCACACATGTACTGAAATTGTCAAAATCCAGAACACTAACAATACTCAATGCTGGCAAGGATGTTGAACGATAGGAACTCTACTTCATTTCTGGTGGGAATGCAAAATGGTAGTATGCCACTCTGGAACACAATATGGCAATTTCTTACAAAACTAGACATATTCTTACTATGATCCAATAACTGTACTCCTTGGTATTTACACAAATCAGCTGAAATGTAGGTCTATACCTACAGATGAGCAGCTTTCTTGCTAACTGCCAAAACTTAGAAGCAACCAAAATGTTGCTTGAAAGTTAGCAATACCAAAAAAATAAAATAAAATTTAAAAAAAGTGAACAGAAACAGATAGTGTGGTACATACAGACATCGGAATATTCACTACTAAAAAGAACTTCCAAGCCACTAACAAATGAAGGGGACTTACTTCCATGCATATTACTAAATTAAAGAAGCCAATCTAAAAGGCTTACACACTGTATGATTATAACCATATGCCATTATGGAAAAGGCAAAAACTAGGGAGGCAGTAAAAAGACCAGTGGTTGCCAGGAGTTATGGGGGAGAAAGGGTGTGTGAACAGGCAGAACACGGAACATGTTTTCACTACATACATTTCATAAAAAAGGATCTCTGGGGCACCTGGGTGTCTCAGTCAGTTAAGCTGCGAGGCATGGAGCCTGCTTAAATTCTCTCTCCCCCCCTTCCCCCTCTACTCTCTGACCCCGTGCACACGCGCTCTTTCTCTAAAGAAAAAAAAAAAAACCTCCAAAAGGTTAAAACAACACAGAAAACATTAATAAGTTAGCATTATAAAAACCAGCTGTCATTTAGAATTAGATCAAAGTCACACAGAAATAAGCATTTCCTGGTTACAGCTCTTTCTGCTAGCTCCTCCCCAGCCCACTGCCAGGCCTTCCTGTTGCTCTGCAGTGTTCCAGGCTCCTCCCGCTGTGGGGTCGCTGCATATGCTCCTCCCTCAACGTGCAGTGCAGGGCCTTGCGAGCAGCTCTCTAGAGTGGGGACAAGGACCATCAAATCTTCTCACTACGGTACCATTCTGGTAATTCATGTTTGCCCAAGGGACAAGATGTTTTATCTGAAGTGGATTCATGATTTTACTCCCAGTGCCTAACATTGTGCCTGACATGCTGACACTCAAATATGTGTTGAAGAAAGCAACAAATGAACTCAGAAGACAAGGAAAACTATATTCAAATTTGACTTTAGGGGGTGTCTGGGTGGCTCAGTCGTTAAGCGTCTGCCTTCAGCTCAGGTCATGATCCCAGGGTCCTCGGAATAGCCCCACATGGGGCTGTCTACTCAGCGAGGCACCTGCTTTTCTCCCTCTCCCACTCCTTCTGCTTGTGTTCCCTCTCTCCGTCAAATAAATAAAATCTTTAAAAAAAAATTGACTTAAAAAATGTTAAACATCGTCATGTCTTAATAGCAAACACACTGGTAGTTAAATAAGACTCAAGTGCACCTACCTACTTAAATATTGGCATATTTAAGTAAAAAATGTGGTTTTCCTTTCTTGTACTTATCATTAAAATTCCAGAACTCTTTTTTTTTTTTACAGAAAATCAATTTCATACGGCAAAAGGGGAGGGACTAAAAGTAATTAGTTCTCCCCAAATTTTCAATTAGACATAGAATGGCTACATATTAGTGACAATAACAGACCAAATGTGAAAGAAATTAAAACCCAGAAATAAACGTAAGAAACAAAGCATTTAAAACCCAGAAACAGGCAGCCGCCACACGGAGCTGGCCCTCACTGGGACCCCAGCCGCCGTGCTCCTCCCCACGGACCCCCGGGCATCCAGCGCCGGTGCAGCGGCTGGTTTACACTCGCGGAGCCGAACGCTGCGGTGCGGCCGGCAATGCTTCCAGTCGTTGACGCTTCCAGTCGTTATCCGATGACCACCGTGTTCGAGCCGCCATGGAGGCATCCACCTTTTGCACGCCGCCTCGTCTCTGCGGCCCAGGGCGGCAGGGCCCTCGCTGACTGCTCGTCGCCGGACCCCCCCTCGCTGAGCGTGTAGGTGTCAGGCTGGCACGGAGCAGCTCAGAAGACAGAGGTACAGTCCACTTTGTAAACCGCACCGGCGAGACATTAACAGCCAAAGGAAAAGTTGGTGACTCTCTACTGGACATGGTGAGGGAAAATAATCTAGATATTGATGGTTCTGGTGCATGTGAGGGAACCCTGGCTTGCTCCACCTGTCACCTCATCTTTGAAGAGCACATACTGGAGAAATTAGAAGCAGTCACTGATGAGGAGAATGGCATGCTCGCTCTGGCACGCAGATTAACAGATCTCGACTGGGCTGCCAAATCTATTTGACAAAAGCTATGGGCAGCAAAGCTGAGAGGGGTGAAAATGTGGCTTTTTGATGATCCAGCTTGCTACAGATGGGACCTTAAAACTCCGAGGACAACTATGTCATGTCACTCACTTAATGTCAATTATATGTTCTTGCACACTTACAGCTCCATAAAAGTATTCCTATCAACTATAACTAAAACTAAAAAGAAAACAAACAGAATCAATTAATTTGTTAGGGAGGTATTTTTTATCCTTTTAAAAACTTCTAATACTGTATTTTGTTTGTGCAAAGGAAAAATATTTCATTTGAAAAAGACCATTTGCTCTATAGATTTTGGATTTGTGAAAGTTTTAAAGGAAAACATTTAAGACCACTGAATAAACACATGGACAATACATAACACAGATATTTATTTTAGAAGATTATTGTCCAGCAAATCTTACATAAATTGAGTTTTAATTTTGTATATGCTAGATCATATTAAACATTAAATGCCAAATAAAGGGAAAAGTCTATGTGTTCCTATGTGTTTATTTATGGGGTTAGATTTGGAAACGTGGGTAAGAAATATATACACAGACATATCTATTACTGTATTATCCATTATATGTAATACATATAATTTTATGTTTATGTACATAAGAACATTATGTCCTTATATTACGGGTCATTTATATGTAAAATGACACACTACTAGAGTAAAGAAAACAAACTACCCGGAAGTTCAAATGACACTGTAATAGTAGTTACTGGTGGAGAAGAGGGCTGAGGCCAAAACAAGGGAATTGGTGAACACTTTTTATTTTATATATTTATGTAGTACTTTTTTAATACAGTAAGCCTGCATAACTTTTAAATTAAAAATTTCTGATTGACCATCAGTTTAAATTTCACAAACACTGTGTTTCACCTCAAAGATCCACACTTGGCAGACTCGCTTTCAAGTGCTCTAATCAAAGCAAGAAAACAAAACAGAGGCCACAGAAGGAAACCGGAACAGGTCCCTAGGTGGAGGGGCTGCCCTAGGCTGACCCTCTCTTTTCATTGCCTTTCTTGCTCCTCTGGTCACTCTGCCCCAACTACCCACGGGCTCAGAGCTCCCATTTCCACGATGGCTCAGCATCCAGGCCTGGCCCACTTTTACAAAATATGCATAACAGAAATAAGTCAAGCAGAGAGAGTCAATTATCATATGGTTTCACTTATTTGTGGAGCACAACAAATATCATGGAGGACAAGGGGTGTTAGAGAGGAGAAGAAGGGAGTTGGGGTAAATTGGAAGGGGAGGTGAATCACGAGAGACTATGGACTCTGAAAAACAATCTGAGGGGTTTGAAGTGGTGGGGGGGTGGGAGGTTGGGGTACCAGGTGGTGGGTATTATAGAGGGCACGGATTGCATGGAGCACTGGGTGTGGTGAGAAAATAATGAATACTGTTTTTCTGAAAATAAATAGAAAAAATTAAAAAAATATATGCATAACATAAAACTTACTGTTTTCATCATTTTTAAGTGTCACATTCACACTGTTGTGCAACCATCACCACCGTCTCTAGATCTTTTTTCATCTTCCCAAACTGAAATTCTGTCTCCATTAAACTCTCAGTGTCCCATTTCCCCTCTTTCCAATGCCCGGCACACACCGCTGTACTTTCTGTCCTTATAGATCTGACTGTTCTAGGTACCTCCTCCCGCAAGTGACATATAGTTGCTACCTATCCTTTGGTGACAGGGCTATTATACTTAGCATACTGCCTTCAGGGTTCATTCACAGTGTAACAGCACGTCAGTATTTCCTTCCTTTTTAACTGAAGTTGAATGACATTCCGCTGTGTGTACACACATTTTGTTTATCCATTCATGCTTCAATGGACACTCAGATTACCTTAAACTTTTGCCTACTGTCAATAATGTGACTATGAACATGGATGTACAAATATCTGAGTCCCTGCTTTCAATTCTTTTAGGGGTATACCCAGAGCTGGAATTTCTGGATCACAAGGCAATTCTCTTTCCTGCCCCATCGAACCTCTCTTTTAATTTACTCCCCTAATTAAAACATACTCATCACCTGTCTTATTCTGCAAGAAGATGCTGTCAGAAAGCGATCACTTGCAAACCATCTAATCATGACAGTGTATTAATAGCTGACAAGGTTTAACGTATTACCCCTCCCAGGCACATCTGCATTTTAACCGAATAACATCTTAAGGAAAATGACTTCATCAAATGTTGGCTTTTCAAAGCAGAAGCAGGCAGAGGGCGGAAGGGGGGGTGGACATCAAGGGCAAAACCCTAATATCTCAGGAACTCTCAGTACAGTATTTCTGATTTTCTCTTTTCTCATTCTAAAATGTAGACTCCTCTCTCCTGCCTTGTCCTTGATGCCACCTTCAGTTACCTTCTCTGCTGTATTTATTAATTTGCCAGCAGGAACCTCCTACTACAGACCCTGGCAACAACCCTCCCTGGGAGTTCCTCCCACTGTGCTTAGGTGCTGGGAAGCAGGGGGATCCTGCTGGAGTCAGTCTGGACAGCCCCAAACGGAATCTCCATTTTCTCTTTAGAGCCTCTCCCCTCCCTGTGGTTTCCAGTGTCTTTAATGGTCCTGCATTCTTCCCAGGTTCAAGGGCTTAGAGCATTTCCAGCTCATTTATACCTTCGCCACGGCCATTTACTCTGCATCCAGATTAGGCCTTCCCAGTGTCCTCTCTTCACTGGGAGCCGTCAGACTGAGCCACTCAGGCCCTGCCCGCTACAGCAGCTCCAGCCACCCCCGGCCCCACCCACTGCCACCATTCCACGGGGTCAGATCCTCGCCGCACAGCCCTCTGTGCTTGCAGGGGGCCGCGGTGCTCTGCTGCCTATGAGATGAAGGACAGCTCCTCAGATTAATTTATAAAACTGACTCCAAGTTACCTTTGGAGCTTTACCTTCCACTGCCCCCCTTAATGTGCTCTTGTCAAATGGAATCAAGTGCTGTTTGCTGAACACAGCCCGAAACGTTCCCCTGTGCCTCGGTACACCCTAATCGGTCAACACAGAGGACTCCGATTCTCCCCAAGATACTCTTCCTCTGTACTCCCCTTGCATCTCACCTGTGCCATCACCATCGCCGCCTAAACCGGAGCTTGCCTCTGAAAACCCTTCCTCTCCTAACAGCTGTAAAAAACCATCCTCACCTTCCGGATCAGCCTCTCTGACCACCCCTCCCCATTGCTCTCAGGCACCCCAACCTCCCAGAACTTCCTTCAGTGCTTTAAGTGCACAGTTCTTTTCGGCCCTGGGGCTTTCTGGCAGTCTGGTGGGACCCTTCCCCATCCCCTGCCACCCACACTTCCTTCTTCAGGTATCATCAGTTCCCTTTTACAAGTCCCCTGGTGCTTACTGCGAATTTGCAGGATATCTACTTACTTCTTAAATTTATTATTTATTATGTATTTTTATTTTTGTTAAATTTATCTGATTATTTGTTTACCACCCCATACTCTAGAGGGCAATGACTGTCCTGTAATGTTGATTAATTCATTCCCTGTGCCCAGCAATATATCTGGCACATAATACGGGCTAAAAAAAATGGATCAAATGCATTATCATTTTGCTCTTTGTAGCTTAGTCTATCTGCCTGAGAAGACCGGGGAAGGTCCTCACGCAGCCTACACTCAATCTACCCTCCCCACCCTTTCTCCCTTTCTTCCTTAAAAAAAAAAAGGAGATAAAGGGAAGAAGGGGGTGGTGGGAAGGAGCTCTGAGAAACACAGTTCAAGGAACACTAGAATATTTCAGAAAGAAGACAATCAGTATGGGGAACAAATTGTGTTTATGAAGTAAGAAAAGGATGATTAAAAAAAAAATAGAGATCTCTTTTCTGTAAATAAAATTAAAACAGCCAAAATAAAGAATTCAAGAAAAGAAATGGAAAATAAAGTTGAGGAAATTTCTCAGAAAGGAAAACGCAGTGACAAAACTGATGACAGCTGATATTCTGAACCTACATGTAAAGCAATCACCCCACGCCAGGTGTTGAATAAGCCTCACACCTACCCTATGAGGAAGGGGCTATTATGATTTTCAAAATGGAAAACAGGAAAGGTAAGAAATTTAAGAATCGGGCTGGGAAATCTGACAACTAAAATCTTTTGCTTCCAGAAAGAAACAGAAAATACAATGGCAAGGAAATAATCACATGAACACATCCAAGAACTAAGAGAACAGGGAATAGAAGGGACAGAACCCCTGTCTTAGGAAGCCATGTGGAAATATTCCCAGATGAAAGTGTTCGAGGTCTTGGGCTCCCAGAGGAAAATGCAGGGAGGAGGTGTGGGTGCAGCTGAGGTGCACCAGCCAAGATTTCTGTGCAGGCATGGCAACTGTGACACACCCACAAAGACAGAAGTGGAGACGCCACCCATACACTAGGTGGCAAAGTCGGGCTTGTAGATAAAAATGTGCAAAGCAACACCTGGAGGAACGAAGTTAGGTGAGGTCATACGGGGACAGAGAACCTGGAAAACAGCAGAGGATCTAGAACGGAGCTTTGGAGCACTTGGACATTTAAAGACCAAACAGGTATCTTACTTCTTGGTTGTGATAAAACCAAAAATAATATATATTTGAAACCAAGAATAAAATATATTATTATGGGTGTATAAAGGATAACAGGCTTCTGACTTCTCTGCAGTACATACGAGAGCTTTCGTTATGCTCACTATTGAAAGAACACGCTACAGGAGAAGAGATTTTTCATGCAGATTACTTGTGAGCTGTAACTGTTAGGAAAGGTTTTTAGGAATGAGTACACAGAGAGAAAAGGTGAAAAGAAGACTGTGATCAAGTACACTAGTTCCCCAAGAAATGTTATTTGCTATGAACAAGGTAACATTTCTCAAAAATTACAAAGTCTGACAAAGACTGGTAAAGAGGTATGGAAAAAAGAACTCTCATCCACTGAACTCATTCATGACAGTGGTTACCTGTGGGGAGGCTGAGAGAGAAGGGGCTGGAACTGGGAAGGTTTATTAAAGGAGCTTCAACTGTAGTAATATGGCTTCTTCTATAATATAAAACTGAAGCAAATATAGCAAGTGTCAAATTTTATTAATTCTGGGTGATAGGAACCTAAGCATCTAGTGTATTATCTGGTGAACTTTTATCTTTGCAACTGGGGAAACAAAAGAGGCTGTGCATATAGTGCTTTATTCGTGGGAGAAGCGGGGAGCACAGTAAGCTGTACGTTTTCTAATGATGATTCAGTAAAGGAGATACTGAAAAATTTTACAGTAAGTTCATCATGGGAAACTGAACATGTATGCTGCAGAAAGAACAGGATGTAAGAAAGAAATCCTTGCTGGCTGTGAAAGGCAAGAGTACACTTAAGCTTTCAAAATGACAGGTTAGATTAGATTATTTCTTCCAGGTACGCTCGCGCTCTCTCTCTCTCTCTCTCTCTCTCTACTCTGGCTTCTTCAAAGGCATGTATCTAGATTATATATCTAGTATTTAAAAAGCATGTGCGTGTGCGTGTGTGTGCATGTGTATAAATATGTGTATGTATAATTACTTAGAGCTGAAATAATAGATTTTAAAGTTAAGAAGATGTGGTATGGTTGTTTTCGTTTTTTTCCCCCCCCTCCTTTCCAATCCATTATTACTATCCTCAGTATCTTCAGAAAGAAACTGATGGTTTATTCATTACTAGGCGTTTTTAACAACCACTTCTCAGTGTTAACATTGAACCCAAAGGAATACTTTCAGAACCAAATAAAACCAAATAATGGATCAGGTACTCATTTGGCACCAGCCCCTAATCTGAAACATTCAAGTCCCCTAGCTTTTGAATGTGCCGTATCATCAATGTCGTATCTGACAGCTGAAAACATTCCTTTGTGAAAAATTTCACTGTAATTTCTGAGTCAGTACTCACGTCTAAATATCTGAGAGTCACTTGCTGCCATTCTCAAGGAATGATACTTCTGAGTTAGGACTTCTTAATTTAACAGAAATTAAGTAAAAAACCAGAAACCAAATGGATATAAAATTTAATCTATGACTCAAGCTGCCTCTGACCTGGAGACAGATACCTGTGAAAGATCACAACAGTATTATACTGGACAATAAAAGAAAACTCAATTATGTTTATTTTGTTTTAAATATTACAACATGTTTTTAAAATTAAACTGATAATCCCCATGTGTGCTGAACACCCATTACATAGTGTACAGATTCCTAAAATGTAAAGAAGCATTAAAGGGCCAGAGATTAGCATAAAGGGCCAGAGATAAGGCACAAAAGGAAGTGGGTAAAAGCTAAAGACAAACATGGACTATTTTAAAATTCTGGCTAGGGGGCGCCTGGGTGGCTCAGTGGGTTAAAGCCTCTGCTTTTGGCTCAGGTCGTGAACTCAGGGTACTGGGATCGAGCCCCGCATCGGGCTCCCTGCTCCCCCCCCCCTCTCCGCCCGTCTCTCTGCCTACTTATGATCTCTGTCTGTCAAATAAATAAATAAATAAATCTTAAAAAAAAAAATTCTGGCTCCGGTGGTCTGCACCCAAACCAGGGAAATGCTCCTCTTCCTCCTCTAACGCACTTCTTACTCCCATAACTCAATGCTCAAGTCACTTTTAAGACACTATTCACACGAGGGAAAATATTAAGTAAAGCAGATTGATATGCATATCTTGCCATTATTGTAACAACACTGGCAAAGGAAAATGAATCATAAAATGATAGTAATAATCATATTTTGCATTGTGTTAACACTCCAAAGACAATATAAAGAATAAAAACCAGAGCTGAGACTTTTTCCTACTCACGGCAAGCAGCCAGGATTGGTAACAAGAGCAAGAGCGTCCGCACCGAGGAAGTTGCTGTAAGGTAACTGCCCTCTTACCCAGCTGGTTTTTCATCCCCATGAGCACGGAGTTCATGTGCGCTTTGGAAGCGTAGAGCTTGCTCACAGCCTTCCTTGACCTGATCATCTCCTTGGCTAGAACCACACAGACGTCCTTCTGACCCTTCTTGGCAGCATCTTTCACTGACCGTTTCACTTTTTCTTCTTCTCTTTGGATATCTAAATTTAGAACATAACACAAAAAAACCAAAAAATTAAAGGTAAGCCAGGAGATGTACTGGCACTCAAATCTGTTCTTAGGATGATCTAAGTGTGCCTATTAAAAAGAAAACAGGGGCAGCTGGCTGGCTCAGTCTTTGAAGGTTGTGACTCTGGATCTCAGGGTTGTGAGTTTGAGCCCCACGTTGGGTGTAGAGATTTCTTAAAAATAAAATCTTAAAAAAGATTAAAAATAAAAGGGAAAGAGAAAGGAAGATATAAACAAAATTAAAATAATTAATATAAGAGGCTTTCATTATTTCCAAAAACAGTTTAAAGTAACGTAAAAGTAAATTCTAGTATAATTAGGCAAAATTTCAAAACTGCTCTGGCAAGGGCATTTGTTGGTATTGGTACTAGGGACCTTTAAAAATACTGTAAATGTATTCCAGAGCTTGCTCTAATAATCAGCAGTGCTCCCACGATTATGAGAGTATAATCACTACATTCACTAATGACTTATAAAATCCTGCAACTTAAAGGAAAACCCGAACATATTAAAATTATCAAAACATTCCCTCCTCTCACCAGCCCCTAGTAACCATCCATCATTCTACTTTCTGCCTTTCTGAATGACTACTCTAGGTACCTTATATAAATAGAATCATAGACCATTTGTCTTTTTGTGACTAGCTTATTTCACTTGACATAACATCCTTAAGATTGATCCATATTGTTACATGTATCAGATTTTCCTTTCTTTCTAAAACTGAATTGATACCCCATTGCATGTATATACCAAATACCAAATTTTGTTTATTCATTCATCAACAGACATCTGGGCTGCTTTTAACTCCGAGCTATTGTGAATAATGATGTTAGGAACAGAAGTATACAAATATCTCCTGGAGGCCCTTTCAAATCTTTTGTGTACACACCATGTTACCATAGACCGGGTAGTTTAAACAACATAAATTTACTTCTCACTGTTCTGGAGGCTGGAAGATCAAGGTGCCAACAACCAATCTGGTTCCTGCTGAGAACCTATTTCCTGGTTTGCAGATAGATACCTTATTGCTGTAGCCTCACATGCCCAAGAGATACAAACATTCAGTCCACAGCATTCTTCCTCTGCCCAAATTTATGCCCTTTTCACATGTAAAATGTATTCATTCCATCCCAACAACCTCAAAAGTGTTAACTCGTTCCAGCATCAACTTCAACTTTTTTTTTTTTAAAGATTTTATTTATTTATTTCACACAAAGAGATCACAAGTAGGCAGAGAGGCAGGCAGAGAGGGAGGTGGAAGCAGGCTCCCTGCTGAGCAGAGAGCCCGATGCTAGGCTCCATCCCAGGACCCTGAGACCATGACGTGAGCTGAAAGGCAGAGGCTTAATCCTCTGAGCCACGCAGGCACCCTTCAACTTTTTTTTTTTTTCAATTTTAACTTCTAAAGTCCAAAGTCTCATCTAAATATCATCTAAACCTTACATGTGAAACTAATGTAACATTGTATGTCAACTATACTAGAAAAATAATTAATAAATATCTAAATCAGATGAGTAAGACTCAAGGTATGATTGATCCTGAGGCAAAATTCCTCTCTAGCTATGAACATGTCACTAGCATAGGATAGACATTTCCATTCCAAAAGGGAGAAATAGGAAAGAAGGAAGGGGTGACAGTCCCCAGCAATTTCAAAACCTAACAAGGCAAACTCCACTAGGTCTTAAGACTTAAGAATCCTCATTGATCCAGTGATCTTACTTCCAGACCCACTGGAGGTGGCAATATCAACCCCATGCCTTGGTGGGGCACCACCATGCTGTGGCTTTCTGTGGAAGACCCACCCAACTTGAGGCTCTGCCAGGCAGGGGGTCACATCCTTAGGGCCCTGCCAGCAGTCCTTTTCTATGGCTTTGGCTGGAAGCAGACTGGATTACTAGAACCAAGATAGTAGCCCTGATGATCTCTGAACCAGCTTTTGGAACATTCTTTCCTTTCTTGAAAAACAGTGCAGGTTCAAAGTCTAATGGTTTGTTTATCGTCCTGTCCTGAAGAATCTAAGTCTATCTAAGTCTGACAGCCCTCCTTAATTCTGGACCTATATCCATCTCTTTCCGTTCAAACTGTCAGTGATCCTGCTGGGGTCGCTGAAGTAGTCTGCGGTTAACACACATTCTAAGCTCCTTACCAAACAGCTGGCCAACCATACCCTTGTTGTCTTCTTCCAAACATGCCTTCTCATTTTCTGCGATATGTACAGATTGAAACTATGCCAAATCTTTAAGTTCTGGTTCCTTTTTGTTTAACAATTCCTTCTTTGAAATAATAAATGAATTCAGTAACATTGCAGGATAATATGCTGAAATTGGATGCATTTCTATACATTAATAACGAAGTGACAGGAAGAGAAAGTAAAAAAACAATTCCATTTACAACTGGACCATAAAGAATAAATAACCTAAGAATAAATAACCAAGGAGGTAAAAGACCTGTATTCTGAAAACTATAAAACGCTGAAGAAATCAATGAAGACGACACAAACAAATGAAAAGATACCCCATGCTCATGGATTGGAAGAATTAATATTGTTAAAATGTCTATATTACTCAAAGCAATCTATAGATTCATTGCAATCCTTATCGAAGTACCAAAAGCATTTTTCACAGAACTAGAACAAATAATACTAAAATTTCTATGCAACCACAAAAGACCCTGAATAGCCAAAGCAAATTTGAGAAAGAACAAAGCTGCAAGTATCACAACCCCAGATTTCAAGATCTATTCCAAAGATATAGTAATCAAAATACTATGGTATTGGCATACACAAAAAGGGCATATAGACCAATAGGACAGAATGCAGAGCCCAGAAATAAACCCACACAAAGTCAATCTATGACAAAGGAGGCAAGAATATACAATGCGGAAAAGACACCATTTTCAGTAAATGGTGCTAGAAAGTTGGACTTACAAAAAAAAAACAAAAAACAAAAAAAACCTACACCACTCATACAAAAGGTATCTTATACAAAATAAACTCAAAATGGATTAAAGACCTAAATGTGAGACCTGAAACCATAAAACTCCTAGAAGAAAACATAGGCAATAATTTGACATTGGCCTTAGCAAAATTTTTCTAGATAAGATTCGTCAGGTAAGACTATACCAAAATGAAAGTTTTTGCAAAGTGAAGGAAACCATCAATAAAACAAAAAGGCAACCGACTGAATGGGAGAAGATACCTGCAAACAATACATACAAATAGAGGTTAATATCCAACATATATAAAGAACTTACATAACTCCACGCCAAAAGAAACCAAGCAAACACAAACAAAAAACCACCCCAAACAATCTGATGAAAAAATGGGCAGAGGATCTGAATATTTTTCCAAAGACACACAAGATGGCTAACAGACACATGAAAAGATGCTCAACATTACTAATCATCATGGAAATATAAACTAAAACCACAATAAGATATCACCTTACATCTGTCAGAATGGGTATAATAAAAAAAAAGACAAGAAATAACAATGGTTGGCCAGGATGTGGAGAACAGGGAACCCTCGTGCACTGCTGCTGGGAATGTAAATAGGTGAAAACAGAGAAAACAGGAGGAAAATAGCATGGTTCCTCAAAAACTTAAAAACAGAAATACCATATTATCCAGTAATTCCACTCCTGAGTATTTACCCAAAGAACACAAAAAGACTAATTCGAGGAGACATATGCACCCCTACGTCTACTGCAGCACTCTTTACAACAGTCAGGATTTGGAAGTAGCCCAAGTGTTTATCAATACACGAATGGATCAAGACGGGCTATATACACACAATGTAATATTACTCAGCCATAAAAACTAATGAAATCTTGTCATTTTTTTGACAACATGGATGAACCTAAAGGTTATTATGTTAAGTGAATTATGTCAGAGAAAGACAAATACTGTATCATTTCTCTTATATCTGGAATCTAAAAAATAAAAATGAAAGAAAAGTAGAAACATCCACAGAAAACAAACTTATGGTTGTCAGAGGGGTGGGGGGGTGGAGGAAGGCTTCCAGTTATGGAATGAATAAATCACTGGAATTAAAAGGTACAGTGTAGGGTATTTTACTAGTGTTGTACAGTAACAGACGGTAGTTACATTTGAGGTGAACATAGCATAATGTACAGAGAAGTTAAATCACTAAGTTGTAAAGCTGAAACTAATGTAACAACACGTGTCAACTATACTTCAATAAAAGAAAGAAAAAAACAATTCATTCTTCAGTTTCTCTATTTCTCCTTGTATTCTACCATAAACAGGAAGAACCAAGCTATCCCTCCAATATTTCACTTAGCTCAGTGGGTTAAGCTTCTGCCTTCAGCTCAGGCTGTGATCTCAGGGTCCTGGGATGGAGCCCCGCATCAAGAGCCTGCTTCCCCCCACCCCTCTTTCTGCCTACTTGTGATCTCTGTCAGTCAAACAAATAAATAAAATCTTAAAAAAAGAAAAAAAAGAAGAAATTTCTTTAGCTAAATCTGTAACCTCATTGCTTGCAAGTTCTAACTTCCAATAAACACTAGACCCCAACATAGTTCAGGCAAATTCTTTGCCATTTTATAAACAAATGCCTTTTCTCCATTGTCCAATAATCTGTTCCCCATTTCCATCTGACACCTCAACAGAATGAACTTTAACATCCATTATCTTTACCAATTTATGTACCGTTATTTAAGTGTTCTCTAACAAGATGGAAGATTTCTCTCCAGCTTTTTTTTTTTTTTTCCCACTAAGCCCTCCCCAGAACTGCCATTAAAGTTCCATTCCTGGCAAAGTAGGCTTTTCTTAGCATGCAACTCAACACTCTCCTAGTCTCCACCCATTACCCAGTTCCAAAGCTGCTTCCACATTTTTAGACGTTTGTTATAGCAGCACCCCACTTCGTGGTATGAATGTATGTATTAGGTCAGGCTGCTATAACAAAAACCGAAGATTTGGTGAATTAAACAACAGAACTCATTTCAAACCATTCTGGAGACTGGGAAATCCAAGATGAAAGTGCTGGCTAGTTCAATTCCTAAGAGCCCTCTTTCGAGTTTGCACACAGACACCTTCTTGCTGTATCCTCACATCATGGACACATTATCTTTCTTGTGTCTCTTCAGAAAAGGGCACTAATCCCATCCATAAGGGCTCCACCTTCATAGTCTAATTATTCCCAGACCCTACCACCACCTCCATACTATCACACCGGGGATTAGGAATTCAACATATGAATTTTGGGAGCAAAACATTCAGTCCACAGTAATACTCGAAAGTGTTATTGTGGCATCACATGGCAATTCAATTTTTAACTCTTTGAGGAATAGCCATACTGTTTTCCACAGCTGCTCTGTCATTTTACACTACCACCAACAGTGACCACTGGTTCCAGTTTCTCTACATCGTGCCCACACTTATTTTCTGTTTTGGTTTGATTGATAGCAGCCATCCTAGTGGGTCTGAGGTGTTCTCTCATTGTAGTTTTTTTTTCTAAGATTTTATTTATTTATTTGTCAGAGAGAGAGAGCACGAGCACAAGCAGGCAGAGTGGCAGGCAGAGGCAGAGAGAGAAAAAGGCTCCCAGCTGAGCAGGGAGCCTGATGTGGGACTCAATCCCAGGACCCTGGGATCATGACCTGAGCCGAAGGCAGCGGCTTAATCAACTGAGCCACCCAGGCATCCTCATTGTGGTTTTAATACACATTTCCTTAATCATTAGTAATTCTGACTATCTTTTCATGTGCTTATTGACCACCTGTATACCTTCTTTGGAGAAATGTTCTAAGGACTTGAAAGTCTATTCAAGTCCTTTGTCCATTTTTGAATAGGATTTTTTTTTTTCAGTTGAGTCCTAAGAATTTTATATATATTCTGGATATTAATCCCTCATCAGATATATGATTTACAAATATTTTCTTCCATTTGGTGAGTTATCTTTTTATTCTATTTATTTTTACTACGTTCTGTGATTCGTAAAGCTTTTAATTTTCACGAAGTCCAATTTGTTCTATTTCTGTTGTTGCCTGTGGCTTTAAGGTCATATCCAAGAAATCACTGACAAATCCAATGTCATGATACTTTTGCCCTATATTTTCTTCTAGGAGTTTTATAGCTTTTACGTTTAGGTCGTTGATCCATTTTGAGTTAATTTTGAGTTAATCTGTATATGGCAATAGGTTAAAGTCCAACCTCATTCTTTTGCGTATGGTTTATCCAGTTCTCCCAGCACCGCCTGCTGAAAAGACCGTCTTTTCCCCACCAAATGGTCTTGGCACCTCTGTCAAGAATCATTTGGCCATGTTTTATTTCTAGGCTTTCTATTCTATTTCATTGGTCTTTATGACTGTCTACATGCAGGTAGAACACTGGTTTTATTTCTACAGCTTTATAGTAAGTTTTGAGATTAAGGCGGTGTAAGTCTCCATCTTTGCCCCCCCCAAACTGGTTTAGCTCTTTCTGGAGATTCTATATGAATTCTAAATGGATTTTTCTATTTCTAAAAAAAAAAAAAAAAAAAAAAAAAAAAAAGGTCATTGGGATTTTGATAGGGATTGCACCAAATCTGCAGATCAGATCAGGTGCTACAATATTAAGTATTCCAATCCATGGACACAGCAGGTCTTTCCCTTTATTTAGATCTTTAATTTTTTTTTCAGTAATGTTTTTATACTTTTCACTGTGTAAGTCTTTCACCTCCTCGGCTAATAATTCCTAAGGATTTCATGATTCTTTTTGTTGCTACTGTAAATATGATTGTTTTCTTAATTTCCCTTTCAGACTGTTCACTGTTAGTGTACAGAAATGCAACTGACTTTTGGGTGTTTTGTATCCTGCTAATTTGCTGAATTCATTTATTAGTTCTAACACTTTTGTTAGAATAGATTTCTTTGGAATCTTTAGGGTTTATACACATAAGATCATATTATCTACAAACAGGTAATTTTACAGGTGCCTGGGTGGCTCAGTGGGTTAAGCCTCTGCCTTCAGCTTAGGTCATGGTCTCAGGGTCCTGGGATTGAGCCCCACATCAGGCTCTCTGCTCTGCAGAGAGCCTGCTTTCCCCCCTCTCTCTCTCCCTGCCTTTCTGCCTACTTGTGATTGCTCTGTCAAATAAATAAAATCTTAAAAAAAAAAAAGTAATTTTACATCTTCCTTTCCAATTTGGATGCCTTTTCTTTTACTTAATTGCTCTGGTTAGAGCTTCCAGTATCTGTTGAGGAGAAGCAGCCAAAGGCAGACAGACATCCTTGCATTGTTCCTGATTGTAGAGAAAAACCTTTCTTTCACAACTGAGTGTAATGTTTGCTATGGATTCTTCACATATGGCTTTTATTACATTGAGGCAATTTCCTTCTATTCCTAGTTTGTTGAATGTTACCATAAAAGGGTGTCAAATTCTGTCAAACGCTTTTCTGCATCAACTAAGATGCTTATGTGTTTTTCCCTCTTTATTTTGTTGATGTGTTATATTACATTGGTTGATTTACATATATTGAACTATCCTTGCATTCCAGGAATCCCACTTGGTCATGGTGTATAATCCCTTTGAAGTCTCTGCACTTTTTTTTTTTTAATTTCTGCATTGGTGTTCATATTCCTATACTGTCAGTTGACTTGGATATCAAGGTAATGATGGCTTTATAAAGCAACTAAGGAAGTGTTTTCTCCTCAGTTTTTTGTAAAAGTTTGAGAAAAACTGAGGTTCTTTTAATATTTGGTAGAAATCACCAGTGAATACATCAGGTTGGAGACTTTCCTTTGTCACAAAATTTTTTCATTACTAATTCAATCAAGTCTATTCAGATTTGCTCTTTAGTTTCAGTTTTGGTAGGTTTTATTATTTTAGAGATTTGTCCATTTCAAAATGTGTTATCCAATTCATTGGTACACAACTGTTCATAGTAACCTTATATATTTAGTTTCTGTAGAATCGTAGTAACAGTCCCACTTTCATTTCTAATTTTAGGGACTTGAGTCCTCTCTCTTTCCTCCCATTTTTAGTCAATCTAGCCAAAGACTGGCTATCTGTGTTGGTCTTTTCAAAGAACTCACTGTTGGTTTCTTATTCTGTTTTCTTATTCTCTATTTTACTTAGCTCTAATCCTTATTACTTCATTTATTCTGCTAATTTTAGGTAAGTTTCTTGTTCTAAATCTTTAAGATACAAAGTTAGAGGTGGCTGGTTTGAGATCTTCCTTCTTTTTTAATATTAGCATTTTTATAGCTATAATTTCCTTCTGAGACTGCTTCTGGTACATACCACAAGTTTGGATATACTGTGTTGTGGCTCAGGTCATGATCCCAGGGTCCTGGGATCGAGCCCCACATCAGGCTCTCTGCTCAGCAGGAAGCCTGCTTCCCCAACATCCCCACCCCCCCGCCTCTCTGCCTACTTGTGATCTGTCAAATAAATAAATAAAATCTTTAAAAAAAAAAAAAAAAGAAAGAAATATATTTTCCTCAATTTACAGCCATGCTAAGATAGACAATTAGTCATGAAAATGGAATTCCATTCCTTATTTATGCACAATTTAATCTGAATTCCATAAGGCATTCCTTTATAAGTAGAAGAAGTGTTTGTTTTTTTGTTTGTTTTATAATGGTTTACAACACAACTGATTCTTTTACAATTTTGGTGGTCAGAAGTCTAAAATCAAGGTGTTGGAAAGGCTATGTTCTGGAATCTTCAAGGAGAAATCAGTATCTTGCCTTCTCTAACTTCTACAGGACAACTGCATTCTGTGGCCTGTGGCCTCTTCCTCCATCTTCAAAGGACATTTTCCTAACATCTGGTTCCATGGTTACCTCTCCTTTTCTCTCACTTTTTCCTTCTTGCAAAAACCCTTGTGATTATATTTGTCCCACCCAGACAACCTAGCATAATCTCCCCATCTGAAGATTCCTAATTTAATCAGATTTGAAAAGTCCCCTTTGCCACATAAGGTAACATATTCACAGGTTCTTGAGAGGAGAATGTGAACATCTTTGGAAGGCCATTATTCTACCTATCGCAATAATGTTAGCACCTGCTTTGTTTCCAACACTAACCTGATCTCTAGGAAATCAGAGATAAAGGAACACAGCCCCTCCCCCTTTCTGAGCTGAACTGCAGGCCAAAGGAAAGATTTAGTTCTTATAAAATGTAAAGCTTTTTCTTATAATGATTAAAAAGCAAAATAATTAAGACAACCATAAATAATTAATATAAGAATGAACTAGCCCTTACAATGGGGTAGATGCAATTTATTTTTATGAATATAAGATTAACAAGAAGGTAAGGAATAGGAGACAAAATTATAATTTACCTCTTATTTGCCTGTCAACAACTCTCATTTCCTTTCTTATCTTCAATGACCATTCATTGACCTGGGAAAAATTTTAGAAAAAAATTGTAAGAAAAGCCAACACTCCTAGTTCACCAAACTTTTTAAAAATGCTACATTTATTCTAGACAAACAATAAATCCATTTCAAACAAAAGCTTTAGGGCCAAACTCTTTTTTTTAATCTTTTTATTCACAGTACAGAAGTCCCAATTTATTTAAAAATTCTTATCTGAAGGTAGGCAGTAAGAAGTACTTTATACAAGACTTCAGAGAGAGTTCAGGACCCTGTAGGTACATAAACATTTTTCAGGAGGTGCCCAGGCATAGTAAAAAGTGATCTTTAAAAGTTGAAAACCTTTCATTGGGGAGGGTATGTGCTATAGTGAGTGCTATGAATTGTGTTAAGACTGATGATTCACAGACCTGTACCCCTGAAGCAAGTAATACATTATACGTTAATAAAAAAATAAAAGTTGAAAATCTTTTGAAACCTATTTCAAAACCTGTACTTCCTGTGTCAAGAGTTCACCTTTTCCTTCCTCTTTTCAACAATAATGCTTCTTCATTTTACAAAGGACAGAAATTCCTCTGACCTATGTCTATTATAATGATATATTTCCCTTAGAGGCAAAAACATCTAAAGCACTAAACATAGAGCCAAATGGAAATAATAGTGTGGGTGTTGAAAAAGCACTGAACTACTCTAATGTCTATCGAATTCTTATGCAACTGAAGTGTTTTCTAATTCTTCAGTTTCAAAAGAAATTGAAGGAAAATCAGTTATCGGCTGATAATCATTAAAATGAAATTTATATTAAATAACTATATGCCCTTTGCCATAGGACACAGAATTTCAAAGAACTTAGTGACAATGACATAATATAACTTCCATTACCATCGATTTATTTATATTAAGGGTGTTTCTCAGCACTGGAGTCTTATAAGACATAAAACAGGGCTTTCTTCCTATTGTGGCAGCTTGTGATGAGGATCTCTTGTCTGTGCCCACAGCCATGCAGTCCACAGACTCTCTACAGTTGGTGCAGGTCTTTGGAGGCAGGAAGATGGGCACAGCTCTGGCACTCTGCCAATGGGGTAACAGCCTCATTAGGTGGATGGGCGTTCCCTGGAGATGATCCAACCATGCACAATGCAATCCAAGCTACTGAACCCTCTTCTGTTTCTGGGCAAGGAGTGATTAGCTGGCATGGAACCCTCAGACTATGAAGGGTGGTGGTCGTAAGACACAGATTCACACATTCAGTCCACCTCCAAGCCAGGGAGGCCTATTACCAGAAAAAGGTGGTTAGGCTTCCAAGAAGATTAAAGACCTCTTCATCTAGTATGACTAGATGCTGCTGGTAGCTGACCCCCATCACTGCAAATCCAAAAAGTTTGCCTGTGATCACTACCAAAAATCGAACCAGTAAGCCCATCAGGAGAATAAGGATTCACCTTTACAAAAAGCAATGACTGCGGGATTTAAACTTACAAATAATGAGACAGGAATAGAATTGATGCTGAACCTTGTAGCATTCATCTATGGGGACATAACTACAGCATTAAAAAATTTATAAAAATATTGGGACACCTTTGGCTCAGGTCATGATCCCGGGGTCCTGGGATTGAGTCCCACATCAGGTTCCTTGCTCAGTGAGGAGCCTGCTTCTCCTTTTGACTGTTCTAAATAAAATCTTAAAAAAAAAAAATCTATACAATTAAGAGAAAGTAGACTTCCAATAAATTTCACTTTTTAATGATTTCATTAAAATCCTTATTTAACAAAATATATAAAAATTTATTTTGCAAAAGCTGTAGTAACTCCAACCAGAAGAAATATTAAGGTACTTAAAATTACATGGATATGTGATTTTTAGAATTTTAACATTAGGTTTATATATTTCTTCTTTTTTTTAAAGATTTTATTTATTTATTTGACAGACAGAGATCACAAGTAGGCAGAGAAGCAGGCAGAGGGAGAGGAGGAAGCAGGCTCCCTGCTGAGCAGAGAGCCTGATGTGGGGCTCGATCCCAGGACCCTGGGATCATGACCTGAGCCGAAGGCAGAGGCTTTAACCCACTGAGCCACCCAGGCGCCCCAGGTTTATATATTTCTTAAGGTAAAATTCATATAACATAAAAATAACCATTTCAAAATATACAATTCAATGGCATTTAATGACTTCATAATGTTGTAGAATCATCAACTCTCCCTAGTCTCAAAAACTTACTAACACATCAGAAGAACACACTATACTCTTTAAATAATCTCTCCCTATGTCCCCCTTCCCCCAATCCCTGGAAACCACTAATTTGCTTTACCTCTTTTGATCTTTTTACTTTCATATAAAAGGGATCATACAACATGTGGTCCCTTGTGCCTGGCTTCTTTCATTTAGTGTAGTGTTTTGGGAGTTCATCCATGTTGTGGCATATATCAATATTTCAGTCCTGGGGCGCCTGGGTGGCTCAGTGGGTTGAGCCTCTGCCTTCGGCTCAGGTCATGATCTCGGGGTTCTGGGATTGAGTCCCGCATCGGGCTCTCTGCTCGGCGGGGAGCCTGCTTCCTCCTCTCTCAGACTGCCTCTCTGCCTACTTGTGATCTCTCTCTGTCAAATAAATAAAATCTTTAAATTAAAAAAAAAAATACTTCAGTCCTTTTCATGGCTGAATAATATTTGTTATACTTATACAACACAACTTGTTCATATATCCTTTGATGGACCTCTGGATTGTTTCCATCTTTTAGTTACTGTGAATAGTGCTGCTATAAACACTTGTATACAAGCATTTACTTGAATTCCTATTTTTGATTCTTTGGAATATGTATCCAGTAGGAGCAGAATTGCTGGGGCATATGGTGATTCTATGTTTATCTTTTCAAAGAACTCCAAAACTATTTTACAAATTAGTTTTACCATTTTACATTCCCTCCAGGAATGTTCAAGGGTTCTTATTTCTCTACATCCTTGCCAATACTGTCAGCCTCCAATTTTTTAATAACAGTCAACCTGCTGGATGAAATGAAGCAGTTATTTCATTATGGTTTTGATTAGCATTTCCTTAAAGATCAATGAAGTTAAGTATCTTTTCATGTGCTTGTTGGCCACTGGAACATATTTTTTGGAGAAATGTCTATTCACGTCTATTCATTTTTAATTGTCTTTTTGTTGCTGGCTGTATGAGTTCTTTATACATTCTAATAGAACCTTATCAGATGTAACATTTACAAATAAATTCCCCCATTCTATAAGTTATCTTTTCACATTCTTGATGTCCTTAAGATGCACAAAAGCTTTAATTTTGATGATTTTCAATTTGCCTATTTTTTCTTTTGGTGCTCATGCTTCTGATGCCATAGTTAAGAATCCACTGCCAGATAGGAGGTCATGAAGATTTGCCCCTAGGTTTTTATCTAAGAATTTTATAGCTTAATAAGGGTTTTAATTTCTGTATATAGAATGATGTAGGGGTTGAGTGAATATCCACTTATCCCAGCACTATTTGTTGAAAAAACACTACCCTTCCACTATTAAATGATCTTAGCACCTTGCAGAAAATTAACTGGCTATACATGATGGGTTTGCTTCTAAACACAATTTTATTCCTAGTCTATACATCTATCCTTATGCCAGTACCATACTCTTAACATTACCATAGCTTCACAGTAACTTTTGAAATCAGGAACTGTGAGTCCACCAAATTTTCTTCTTTTTCAGGATTGTTTTGGCTATTCAGGGCCAGTTGTACTCCATATGAAGTTGGAGATCAACTATTTATTTTGGAATTTTGATAGGCATTGTACTGAATCTTTGGGTGGTACTGCCATCATAATAGCATTAAGTTTCACAATCCATTAATTTGAAATTTTTTCCAGCAATATATTGTAATTTTCAGTGATTTGCTTCCTTGGTTAAATTCTTTCCTCGGTATTTTGTTCTTCTAGATACCTTTGTAAATGATTTTATTTCCTTTTAAGATTTTTCACTGGTGTGAAAAACAATGAAATACTTTATGCTTGTCTTAAAACCTGTCAATTTGCTGAATTCACTTATAAGTATTAGTGCGGATTCTTTGGAGTTTTCTATATATGGAATCATGCCATCTGCAAAGAAATAGTTTCACTTTTTCCTTTTCAGTGTGGGTATCTTTTATTTCTTTTTCTTGCCCAAGTGCTCTGGCTAGAACTTCTAGTACAATGTTGAATAGTAGTGGCAAAACCAGGTTATCTTTGTCTTGTTCCTAATCTTAGGAAAAAAGCTTTAGTTTTTCACAATTCACTATAAAATTAGCTGTAGTTTTCATAAATGCCCTTTATCATGTTAAGAAAGTTCCCTTCTATTCTTAGTTTGCTGAGTGTTTTTAAATCACAAAAGGTATGTATGTATTTTGTTTCAAGTCTAATAGGATGACTTTTATTTCAAGCATAGAAGTGCTACATTAAGAGAAACCCATATGGTGAAAACAGAATGGAAGTAAATGGCATTTCTCCTTTCAAGAAGAAAGAGAATAATTTAAAATGTCTGACTATAAATAAGAATGTGTGCATGTATGTTTTAAATGAATATTGATGGGAATCACACTCCTGTGATACTTTTAAGAGAGTGATGTAATAATTTTACAACATTTATAATATGCCAAAAATTAAAACCTGTACGACTCTACTTAAAACCTCATTATGATAAAAAAATTAAATGATGATTTATAACTATTCAAAAGGGCACACAAGTAGTCGAAATTATTTTAGGAGATACATGAAAAAATTTGAAAACACGGTTATAATCTAACCAGAACTTTCAGAATCAGCAGAAAAGGAAATCCAAGTCTCACAATTCAAATGTTCACTGAGCTCAATGTGCTACTGATGCAGCAGGAAACAAAGATTCTACCTTATGAACTTACATTCTAAGGAAACAGACAGTAAGTAAATAAAAAAGGAAATACTCTGTCACAAAATGAAAGCTAAGGAGAAAATGAAGCAAGGAAAATAGGATGAGGGCAGTTGTTGGGGGGAGGTTTGCAATTTCATACAGGGTGGTGGAAGAAAGCTCAACAGCTAAGGTGACTTTTGAGCAGACTTCGAAAAATTTGAAAGGAAACCATGTAACCATCCACTATGGGGGGGCAGGGAGGACTCTAACATTTTAATCAGAGTGAAAACAAACACCACTAAGGGACCTAAACAAAAGAGTATCCTTCCCTGTAGACCAAAAATGAATTTGGATAAATAATTTTGTTTGAACTAGCAACATGGATGGGTAAAGCTATTTGATTCAGGTTTACAGAAAAAATACTGGGACTCCTGGGTGACTCAGTCAGTTAAACATCTGATTCTTGATCTCAGTTCAGGCCATGGTGTCAAGGTTGTAAGATCAAGCCCTACGTCCAGGTCCACACTGAGCATGGAGTCTGTTTAATATTTTCTCTCTCCCTCTCCCTACACCTCTCCCCTCAATTCCACCTATATGCACTCTCTCTGAAAGAAAGCAAAAAAGGGAAAAAAATTATCTTTTATATTATAGTTTTATAAGGCAGCAAGTAACTCCTAATCCTATTCATTATAAAACTAAACATAAATTTTAGATTTTTATTCTCATGGGTCAAAGTACTGATTATGATTAGCTCCTATTATTTCTAATGCTTTCAACTGCTAATTCCTGAGGATACCCAATCAGGTGGAAGCAAGGCACCCATGAGTACAAACCTGTAGCAGTTACAAGAATTCCAGGAACCACATGTAAGATAAGTTTCACAATTTAAATCCAAATCTTAATGCAAGGCAGAATGAACCAGTGCAGTGATTTTCAAACTTGTTTTTAGTAATAGAATCTTTCAAATAAATCTAATATGAAACTCCACAAATATAAGAAGTATAATATCAATACACACTTATACATGATCAGATTGAAAATTTTTACTACTATAAATAAATGATAGGTTATCTGTCTTGATGAAAGACAAAATTTTAAATGCGCTGTTACAGTGTTACACCAACCTTAGCATCCAATTTATTTCTGTATTTTGTTTCCATGTCCAGTATTGAGAAAATTCTAATTCAAAAAGAAGCTATTTCTTATGCTATTACTACAGTTTGTCTTTCAACTTAATGTTATCCATTGCTTAAATAAACCCAGAAGCTCAAAATAAGTCATTAAAAACTGGTTGTTTTAGGGCAACCTAAGTGGCATAGTTGGTTAAGCATCTGATTCTTGGTTTCGGTTCAGGTCGTGATCTCCAGGTCATGAGATCAAGCCCCACATCGGACTCTATGCTCGGCGTAGAGTCAGCTTGCATTTCTCTCTCCTTGTCCCTCTGTCCGCCTCCCCATCCCGTGCCGTGTGCATATACTTTCTCCCTAAAACAAATGAATCTTCAATTTAAAAAAACAAAAAACAAAAAAAAACTTGTTTCAAAGTTTCTCATTACAGTGCTTAACTGCTCATATTCAAGGGGTGAGTACTCAATCCAATACATTAGATGACAATGGTGAAATGACTTTTGTAAAAAATGCACCGTTGCACTATTCATAGTAGCAAAAGACTAGAAACTACCTAACATATATCAATAGAACACTAAACATATTAGAGAATTTCCATAAACTGACATTATGCTCTAACTAAAAAGAAAAAAAGCAATGCATCGAGGACTACCCATGGAATTAACTCCCAAAATATAAAGGAAAACAGCAATGTAAACGACATTTACAGTATGACATATATGTTAGAGAAAGAGGGATAAAGAGAGAAAGGAGAAAGAGAAGGAACAGAGGAGGAGAGGAAAAGAGGTGGAAAAAGGGAAAGACAGAGATATTTATATGTTCATATATTATAGACTATCACTGGGAAAATCCATAAGAAATTAGGCTGCTTTCAGGGTTGGAAACTGAACAATTTGTGAACAAGAGTGAAAGACTTATTTTTTATTTTTAAGATTTTATTTATTAGTAGGCAGAGAGGCAGGTAGAGAGAGGGGAGAGGCAGGTAGAGAGAGGGGGGAGGCAGGCTCCCCACTGAGCAGAAAGCCCTATGTGGGGCTTGATCTCAGGACCCTGTGATCATGACCCAAGCTGAAGGCAGAGGCTTTAACCCACTGAGCCACCCAGGCGCCCCAGATTTAGTTTTCAGGATACATAAAGATATACTTTGCTGCCTTTTGAATTTTGTAGTATGTACAAATATAATCTATTTCAAAAAATATTAAAAAAAAAGAATAAGGAAAATATCAGGTTCTGGATTGGAAGAATAGTGTTAAAATGTCCATGTTACCCAAAGCAACCCACAAATTCAACGCAATTCCTACCAAAATACCAACATCATTTTTCACAGAACAAGAATACTAAAATTTGTATGCAACCACAAAAGACTCTGAATAGCCAAAGCAAACTTGAGAAAGAAGCTCAAGGTATCATAATCCTGATTTTAAAATATATCACAAAGTTATATGTAGTAACAATATGGTATTGGTAGAAAAATAGATCAGTGGAACAGAAGTGAGAATTCAAAAATAAAACCCAAGCATATATGGCCAGTTAATCTATGACAAAGGAGGCAAGAATATAAAATGGAGAAAACACAATCTCTTCAATAAATGGTGCTGGAAAACTGGACAGCTACATGTCAATGAATGAAACTGGCCGACTTCTTTACACCATTCACAAAAATAAACCCGAAATGGATTAAAGGCCTAAATGTGAGACCATAAAACTCCTAAAAGAAAATTTTAGGCAGTAATCTCTTGGACATCAACTACAGCAATATTTTCCTCAGGCAAGGGAAACAAAAGCAAAAACAAATCATTAGGATGATACTGAGCTAGATGATATTGAACTAGATGATACTGAACTAGATTCTGCACCATGAAGGAAACCATCAATAAGATGGAAAGGCAACTAACTGAGTGGGAGAAAATATCTGCAAATGATATATCCAATAAGGGTTAATATGCAAAATATATAAGGAACTCCTATAACTCAACACCAGAAACACAAATAATCTAACTAACAGGCAGAAGACATAAATAGAATTTTTCCAAAGAAGACATACAGATGATCAAAAGACACATGAAAAGATGCTCAACATGACCAATCATTAGGGAAATGCAAATCGAAACCACAATGAGGTATTACCTCACACTAGTCAGAATGGATAACATCAAAAAGACAAGAAACAAGTGTTGGTGAGGATGTGGAGAAAAGAAAGTGCTCACACATTCTGGCAGGAATGTAAACTGGACCAACTGCTATGGAAAACCATATGGAGTTTCCTCAAAAAATTAAAAATAGAACTACCATACAACCCAGTAATTCTACTTCTGGGTATTTACCAGAAGAAAATGAAAACACTAATTCAGAAAGATACATACACCCCATGTTTACTGTAGCATTCTTTACAACAGCAAAGATATGGAAGCAACCTAAGTGTCTGTCTATAAATAAATGAGGAAGACACACACACACACACACACACACACACACACACACAACTCAGCTGTAAAGAGGAATGAAATCTTGTCATTTGTGACAAGAATGGACCTAGAGGGTACTCTGCTAAATGAAATAAGCCAAACAAAAACAAGTATCACATGGTTTCATTTATATAGATGATCTAAAAAACAAACACAAAAAAATAACAAGAGAGAAACGAACTCATAAATACAGAGTACTGGTTGCCAAAGGGAAGAGAAGTGGGAGGATGGGCAAAATGGGTGAAGGGGATTAAGAAATACAAACTTCCAATTATAAAATAAATGAGTCATGGGAATGAAAGTTCAGAGAATTCAGTCAATAATATTGTAAAACATTTATTACTGATATTCATAATTTATACAATCACTGATCTCTAGGTTGTATAACTAAAACTTATTGCATAACAACTATATTTCAATTAAATATTTTATTTTATTTTATTTTTAAAGATTTTATTTATTTATTTGACAGAGATCACAAGTAGGCAGAGAGGCAGGCAGAGAGAGAGAGAGAGAGAGAGAGAGAGGAGGAAGTAGGCTCCCTCAGAGCAGAGAGCCCGATGTGGGGCTTGATCCCAGGACCCTGTTAAAGGCAGAGGCTTTAACCCACTGAGCCACCCAGGTGCCCCCAATTAAAATTTTAAAATGTAAGACTATTTTACAAATTTTAAAAACTGAGTTTATAAGTGCTTTAAATCATCTTTGTTAGAAATACTTAAAAATTCTATAATATTAGACTCACTGAATCTTTTTAAATTGTTTTAGATATCACACTCCCTTCTGTTATATAGTCACCCAAAACTTCAAAACAGTTAAACCAAAATTTTGTTTCAGTTTCATAAATGACATTTAATCAGCTTCTTCTACAATAAAAAGTTGAAAAAAGTAAAATGTGTGACAAATGATAATTGAAGATTAATGTCAATGTGTCTTCGTTACAGGGGAAAATAACAATTGATGGATTACCTACACTTACTTCCAAATCAGAGCAAAATAAAGTCAAGTTTTTTGGCTTAGTGAAAAATAGATTTTCATCTCTTAAAAAAGACCTTAATGTCCTAAGTCATACATTTCATTTTAAGGACCAATATAAAGCATATATAGGATAACAACAGGAAAAAAATAGCAAGAAGGAAAATTGTGCAAATGGCTGCACATTTCCCTGTCCCACTTTGGGAAAGGAAATTTACCAGACTCTCATCTTCTTTTAGTCTTCTTGTGTCACCAGAAGTGGGCAAGAAATTAAATACTTAGGAATGTCATAGTCCAGGGACATAGGCCACTAAACATAGACTTAATAAGATTGTAGAATGCTTCCAGTCCCCCACATCTTCCCACCACACCAACAGAGCTACAGTATAACAACCAATTACAGCTAAAAGAGATGCAAAATGGGAGTTGTTATGAATGTTCAAGATAACAAAGGAGGTAAATACAAGGACACTAGAATAACTTTAATCCTATAGCACCTACAGCTACAGCAAATATTAACAAACTCCTAGCCTGACTAAAATAAAACCTCATACTTCAGACCAATTTACCTCAGTTCCTATTACCTTATATATCATGTCCAGTTTTCAACATGAAATTTCAAGGCATTCTAAAAGGCAAGAAAAAGTACAGTCTGAAGAAACAAAGCAAGCATCAGAACCAGGATTAGATGTGACATAAAGTCTGACATTCTGTGATTCTTATGGGAAAAAAAAGTCGATATTATCCAAGAAGAGATGGATAATGAGGGCAAGTACAGGGATGGAAACACTAAGAATCAAAAGGAAATGCTAGAAATATAATATCATAGCAGAAATGAAGAATACCTTTGAGAGGTTGATCAGTAAACAAGACATAGTCGAGAAATGAATCCATGAATTGGAGACACTGAAATTTTAAAAAGAAAAACATGAAAATGAAAAGAAAAGAATGTCTAAGAACTGTGAAACAATTTCAAAAGATGTAATACATAATTGGAATACCTGAAGGAGATAAAAGAGGAAATGGAACAGAAAAATTACTTGAAATAATGATGGCTGAGAACTTTCCAAAATTAATGACAGACACCAAACCAAAGATCCAGGAAGCAAAGAGAACACAAATGAGAATAATGGTCCAAAAAAATGACAAATAGTAGATATCATATTCAAGCTGCAAAACACCAAAGCAAAGAGAAAATCTTGGAGGAAAACAAAGCAGAAAGAAAACCACTTTATCTATAGGAGAACAAGGCTGAGAATTACCAAGGACTTCCTGTTAGAGACTATGCAAGTACAAAGAGGATAGAGTTATTTAAAGTGTTGAAAAAAAAATCACCAACCTAAAATTCTATGTCCAACAAAATTATCTTTCAAACGCGAAGGAGAAATAAAGACTCTCAAGTAAAAATTGAGGTCATTCATCACAGATTTGGCCTACCAGAAATGTTTAAACACAGTTCTTTAGGGAGAAGAAAAATTATGTAGTTAGAAACTTACATCTATATAAAGAAAGGGTATCAAAAAAATAAAAGCAAATTTTTACTTTCCTTATTCTTAAGTGATTTAAAAAATAACTATTTAAAGTAATAATAGTAAATGTGTACTGGATGAAAACACTATACAGATAAGTGAAATGAAAGAAAACAATGTCATATTGGACAGGAGGGAGGATTGGGAATACAGTGTTAGAAGAATCCTCATTTCACATTTCATGTGAAACAGCATTATGTTATTAGTTAATAAATTATTAGTTATAAATTAAGTTTGTTAATTGCAAATGTATTTCAAAATCTGGGATAATCGCTAGAATTTTCTTAAAAACATACAATTGATATGTAAAAACACGAGATAAAATGAATCATAAAGTGCTCAATTAAAACAACACAAGGCAAAAAAAACTTTTTTTGAGATGGGAAAAAGTAACAAAGTATAATAGACACCAATTACAACACTGTAGATGTTGATGCAGCTATATCAATAGTAGTTTTAAATGTGAAGAGTCTAAATAAACCAACTAAAAGATGGTGTGCCAGAGTGGGGGAAGGAGGAATTAAAATCAAGACCCAACTATATGTTGCCTACCAAATACCCACTTAAATATAAAGACTAAGATTGAAAGATTAAGGCATACAGAAATATACCATGCAAACACTAATTAAAAGCAAGCTGTGGGGGTGCCTGGGTGGCTCAGTGGGTTAAGTGTCTGCCTTCGGCTCAGCAGGTAGTCTGTTTCTTCCTCTCCCCCTTACTCCCCGCTCATTCTGTTTCTCTCTAATAAATAAAATCTTAAAAAAATAAAATAAAAAAAGCAAGCTGTACTCCTACCTCCAGTATATGGAGTCCAGTTACATGAGTCAAAGACCTAGCTAAATCTATAAAACTCTCAAAGTATCAGATTTAGCAATGGATAATTAGAAATGTCCCAAAAGCATGAATAAAAACAGAAAAAATACATAAACTGAACCTTGTTAAAATTAAAAACAACTGGGGGACCTGGTGGCTCAGTTGGTTAAGCCTCCACTCTTGGTTTAGGCTCAGGTCAAGATCTCAGAGTCCACAGATGGAGCCCTGTGTCAGGCTCTGTGCTCAGTGGGAAGTTTGCTTCTCCCTCTGCCCCTCATGCTCTCTCTCAAAAAAATCTATTAAAAAAAAAATTAAAAACAACTGTGTAAAGATTATCAAGAACGTAAAAAGATAACTATAAATTTGGAGAAAATATTTGCAAATCATGTATCTGATAAGAGCTTATTATATGTAATGAACTCTGACAACTCGACAACAAAGTCAGCCTAATTAAAAATCGTGCAAGGACATAAATAGACATTTCTTCAAAAAAGACAAATGGTCTGGAAGCACATGAAAAGATATTCTACTTCAATGGTCATTAAAGAACTACAAGTCAAAACCATGAGATACTACCTCACCCCCCAGCAACTGGGCTATCAAAACAAAAACAAAAAACATTGTTGGCAAGGATGTAGAGAAACAGGTACTATTTTATGTTGCTGGTGGGAATGTAAAATGGTGAAGTCACTGTTAAAAACAGTTTTGGAGTTTCTTAAGAAGGTAAATAAAGAATTACCGTATGAGGGGCACTAGGTGGCTTATTGGGTTAAAGTCTCTGCCTTCAGCTCAGGTCATGATCCCAGGGTCCTGGGATCAAGCTCTGAGTCAGGCTCTCTGCTCAGCCGGGAGCCTGCTTCCCTTCCTCTCTCTGCTGCCTCTCTGCCTACTTGTGATCTCTGTCTGTCAAATAAATAAATAAAATCTTAAAAAAAAGAAAAAAGAAAAAAAAAGAATTACCATATGATCCAACAATTCTACTCTTAGGTATATACTCCCAAAAACTGAAAACAGGTACTCAAACATTTAAGAAAAAAGTGGTAACAAATTTCAAAATAAAATCTTCAAGAAAAGTATGTGGGAACACTTCTTTTTTAAAGATTTTATTTATTTATTTGATAGAGAGCGTGCATAAGTAGGCAGAGCTGCAGGCAGAGAGAGAGGGAGAAGCAGGCTCTCCACTGAGGAGGGAGCTTATTAACTAATTTCTAGGAGACCAGCATTATCCTAATACCAAACCCAAAGACATTACAAGAAAGGAAAAGTACAGAGTAGTTAGTATTGTTCATGAACACAGATGTAAAAGCCCTCTACAAAATGTTAGCAAATTGAATACAAAAATATATAAAAATAATTATAAACCTTAGTTTATAATTACCAAGTACAATTTATTCCAGGTATGGAAGGCTGGTTTAAAATTCAACAATAAATCACTGTAATCCACCACACATCAGTAAGCTAAATAAGAAAAATCATAAGAATTGACAAAGAAAATCTGAAAAGATCCAACACCTACTCACAATAAAACCTCACAGCAAACCTGAATGAAGGAAAACCCCCTCAATTTAATAATAATTTAAAAAATCACAACCCCCAGGGAACCTGGGTGGCACAGTCAGTTAAGGATACTTGGTTCTGGCTCAGATCATATCAGTCATAAGATCAAGTCCTGCATCAGGCTCTGTCCTCAGCATGAAGTCTGCCTAAGACTCTCTCTCCCTCTGCCCCTCCCACTGTGCTTGCTCTCTAAATAAATCTTAAAAAAAAAAATTGCAGCCCCTCCAATTACACCTAACATCATAAGTAATGGTAGAAAATTAGAAGCTTTCACTCTAAGGTTGGAACAAAGCCTCTACTCCTATTCAACATTGTAGTGAAGTCCCCACTAATACAGTAAGACATGCAAAAGAAATAAAAGGCATACAGATTGGGAAGAAAGCAATTAAACAGCCTTTTTTTTTTTTTTTTTTTTTTTTAAAAACAGAGGACACTGTTTTCTATGGGGGAAAAAAAATCCCTAAGAATCATTAATATCAAAAAAAAAGAAACCTCCCAGTACTAAAAAGTATAGCAAATTTGTAAGACAGAATGTAAATATATGAAAGTTGACTGTTTTCCAATATACCAGTAATAACTAGAATCTGAAATTTGGTTGGGGGGGGCCTTTACAACAGCACCAACCAAACAAAAAACCCAATCAAGTATAAATCAAACAATATGTATAGATAAGATCTATTGGAAAACTATAAATTGCTGATGAAAGAAATCAAAGAAGATATAAATGGAGAGACCAGTCCATGTTCATGGACTGGAAGACTCAACATTAAGGCATCAATTCTCGAGCTCTGCAGATTCAATGCAATCCCAATCAAAATTACCACTATCCATAATTGTAGATATCAACAAAGAAATTCTAAAATCTATATGTAAAGACAAATGACCAAGAATAACCAACATAACAGTGAAGAAAAACAAAGCTGAGGGATTCCCCACTATCAAACTTCAAGACTTACTATAAAAGGTACAGTACTCAGCAGAATAGTATCAGCCAAGGAACAGACACACAGATCAGTAGAACAGAATGGAGTCCTAGAATTTGACCCACATAAATATACTCAACTATATACATGAAAGTAGATATTTAAAAATTAACATATAATTTATTGTTTCAGGGGTACAGGTCTATGATTCATCAGTCTTATACAATTCACAGCAACTACCACAGCACAAACCCTCCCTACTGTTCATCACCCAGGTACCCCATTCCTCCCACATCCCTCACTCCAGCAACCCTCAGTTTTTTCCTTAGGTTAAGAGTCTCTTATGGTTTGTCTCCCTCTCCTTTTGTCTTATTTTTCCCCTTGCCCGATGATTCTCTGTCTTATTTCTAAAATTCCTCTTATCAGTAAGATATGATAATTGTCTTTCTCCAAATGACTTATATCGCTTAGCATAATACCCTCTAGTTCCATCTCTGTTGTTGCAAATGGTGAAATTTCATTTTTGTTGACTGCATAATATTCCATTATGTATATATACCACTTCTTTAACCATTCATCTTTGATGGACACCTAGGCTCTTTCCATATTTTGGCTCTTGTGGACTGAAAGTAGATTAAAAAAAAAAGATTTTATTTATTCATTTGACAGAGAAAGAGACACAGCAAGAGAGGAAACATAAGCAGGGGGAGTGGGAGACGGAGAAGCAGGCTCGCAGGGAGCCCAATGTGGGGCTCGATCCTAGAGCCCTGGGATCATAACCTGAGCCAAAGGCAGACACTTAATGACTGAGCCACCCAGGCACCCCTGAAAGTAGATTTTTTTAAAAATAATTAACTGAAACAAACTCATTTTTAAATGGTCTAAATTCAAATCTTGCAGATAATGCTGATTAAGCTCAATTTTCATTTTAATAACAGCTTAATAAATTATACCCTAAATTTATACTTGAAGTATTTTGATAACTAGAAGCACTGAGGCGTGAATTGGAACAATTTAATAACTACGTAGAAGGTGGTAACTAGGGACACATGGGTGGCTTAGTCAGCTGTGTCGGTCTTCAGCTCAGGTCAAGATCCGAGGATCCTGAGATCAAGTCCCACATTGGGCTTCTTGCTCTGCGGGAAGCGTGTTTCTCCCTCTGCTTGCTGCTTCCACTGCATGTGCTCTGACAACTAAATAAGATCTTTAAAAAAGAAGAAGGCGGCGGTGGCAACTAATGGATAGAACAATTTCAAATGACCATCAGAAAATATTTCTTTCCCCAAATGTTAGCAATAGTCAGAAAAATAGTTAAAGAACATGTTTTCTGAACTTGTGTATATATATACATCTGTATATTTTGTATATTATATACTTGTATACAATTGTATATTATAATTACTTAGACTGTCAAAAGTCCAAAGGTCAAAGAGCTTTTCTTATTCATTTAGCCATTGCACAATGTCTGGCACAAAGCAGATGCTCAATAACTTATGTTGAATTCAATTGCATGGAATATGCATTGTGAAGGGGCAAAAAATTTCAGCGATTAGTAACAATGAAAAATCTAAAGAAACTTTATATGTTTTTGAATGTCAAAGTTTCACAAAATCTTGTTAAAAAGAAAAGAAATAACTTTAAAAATCAAAAGAGACTTTGCAAAACAAAGGGAGAAATGGGAACAACCAAAATTATCCAGCCATACCCGTGGTTCTCCACCTGACTGTATATAGAAGTCACCTGGGCAACTTTAATACCAACTTAACTGGGCTAGTAGTAGAGCCCAAATAATAGACTTAAACTCTCTAGGTGATTCTAATGTTCTATTAGGGTAATGTTCTATTAGTCCAAGACAAACAACTCAAGAAAATGTATCAAACAAATCTTAGAACTGTAACGATCACTACAAAAACGGGAAATTTAAAATAGATAAAAAGGAAATTAACGTTTTAGTCCCGGTATTATTTTAATAATAAATGAAAAGTATATGTAATCGATAAGTAAAGGTGAAAATTTAAAAATGAACACAGTATTAAACAAATACATCTGTAAAGTAGACAATATGCTATGAAAACCAAAAGGAATCTACAGAGTTTCAGACTATCAAGAAAACACTTTATACAAGTTCATTCATAGAGTCTATGACATGCCAAGCAAACTGGGCACAGGAAATAAGTAAGAGGGCATTTTCCAATAACAGTGTGGAGATGAACAGTAAGCCAAATAAATGAAAAACAAGATTATTGAATTTCTGTTACCATCCATCACTGAAATTAATTCCAGATGGACTGATAATTTAAATACAAATACAGAGTACAAAACTGTGTTACTCTAAAAAGACAGTACAGAAGAGTACCGTTTATGATTTTAGATTTAGGAAAGGGTTTCTTAAATAAGCAGCAAAAATCAGGGACTGATGGGTGGCTCAGTTGGGTAAGCGTCTGCCTTTGGCTCAGGTCATGATCCCAAGATCCTGGGATGGAGTCCCACATCAGGCTCTCCACTCAGAGGGGAGCCTGCTTCTTCTGCCTGCCACTTCCCCTGCTTGTGCTTGCTCCCTCATGACGGCACGCTCGCGTGTGCGTGCACTCTCTCACTCTGACAAATAAGTAAATCTTAAAAAAAAAAAAAAAAATCAGTAAGTGTAAAAGACTGATATTTTTAACTATGTTGAAATTAAGAATTTTTATTCATCATAAGACACTATTTAAAGAAAGGAAAAAGACCACAAATTTGGAGATCTCACCACATAAATGGTTACAAATAAAAAGCATTTATAAAAAGTTGGTATCCAGAATATATAAAGACATATTCAGAATAGAGATTTCCTATGAGTCAATTTTCCTGAATTCTGCACACTATATGAAAAATCCACAGGATAATTTGTCTCTGGATAATGTTATCTCCTTCCAGAGAAGACTTACATTTGCTTTTGGCAAACACCTAGCCTAAGGGCCCTGGCAATTGGTTTTTAATTAAATTTAATGAATGCAATCAGAGATGTGAAACCGGACTTCAGTCTTTGTGAAAGCCATTTTACTCCCAGCTCACTGCCACTGCTCAAGTGTACCCTTCTCAGAGACCCAACCAAAAGCCTTGGGAATTTACCTGAATAGTATTATCACTGGTATGCCCTGAACTCTAACCTTTGAACTATATCTAACCATAGGGTCTGTGAAGAACTCCACTCAAATCCTCACTTTCTTAACCACTGCATTAGGAATTAGAGGATCTCTTTAGTGGGACAGTGGTCCCAAATGACTGGGCTCATGTAATCGAGCTTTCCTTTTTTTCTGGGATTTTGATTTTGTAATTCTTCACTGCTTTAATAATTTTAAGTGATTACAAATAGTTGGGCTTTTTATCTAGCTCTTCTAGTTATATTTGGCAGAAGGGCTGGTTTCAAACAACCTAGTCTCTAATCACCTCATGTGTTTTTTAAAGGATGATTTCTTAGTTCTCTCCAATTAAAAGGCCTAGAAGCAAGAACATTCCAGTAGCATTAAGTACCATGAGCACCTAAATTTTGTTTTCTAAATACCATTCCCTCTAAAAGAAACCAGTGCTCCTTAGAGAAATGGCTGATTCCAGGTCCCAGGCTAGGAGATTCTAATCACACTGCTACAGACAGAATGTTTATGTCTCCCCCAAATTCCTATGTTAAAACTTAATCCCCAATGTGATAGTGTTTGGATGCCGGGCCTTATGGAAGTGACTGGGTCATGAGTGCCAAACCCTCATGAATGAGTTTAGTGACCTTACAAAAGCCAACCCCAGAAAGCTTGATTCCTCCTTCTGCCATGAAGACACAGTGAAAAGACAGCCATCTATAATTTAGAATCATGTCCTCACCAGACACTGAATCGCTGGGTACCTTGGTCTTAGGACTTCTTAGTTTACAGAACTGTGAGAAATAAGTTTCTATTGGGTGTAAGCTACCTAGTGTAGTCAATAGTATTTTGTTACAGCAGCCTGAGCAAACTAAAACAGGCATATATCTATCTATCTATCTCCCCCCTACTTTTGACCCTTAGCTTCCTAGCACCTCTTCCTAAAGGTGATATCTGTAAACTGGGATTCTGTGTATTCTTCAAGATTTAAAACATACATATAACTAGAAATTCACCAAAAGGAACAAATAACTGAACTTAGGTCAAAATGTGCCTACTGTGATCACTGTCAGATAGATATACAAAAGGACAAGTGGGATGTACTTCAAATATGTAACTGTTCTCTCATTACCTCTACTTCTGCTCATCAAGCAAATATCTGATAGGCACCTTGCTCTTGTTAAGGGAATTCAACACTATGCTGACTCAGTGAATGATAAAAACATGATACTTGCTCTCAAGAAGCTTACAATTTTGCTGAGCGGACACAAGTAGAAAAATATTCTCCCAGGATAACCTTTTCTCTGTTTTCCTTGATCTCCTGAATTCTCTCCAAAATGGACACTGTGGTTCCTTCCCCTCCACCATCAGTATCCCATCAAACCTGCTGTTTTCCTGAATTCTCCTATTTTCAGTTCATGGTACCAAACTGAGGGGAATAACAGGTTGCTGTTTAACCTCACCTCCACTCAACCCTTAAGAATCAGCTTTGCACTCTTATTCCAAACCCAGTAGATCAGCAAATTCCGACCACATCCTAAATATTTCTAAAATCCATCCTCTCTATCCCCATATTTCCACTACTGGTTAAGACCAGCATCATCTCTCACCTGGACCACAAACTGACTCCCATACCTAATTCTCTTCCCTCCAATTCTTGCTCCAAACCACTATTCTGAATGCTCCCATCTCTAGTGGGTACGACTCACAGGACTTTGCTTATCTACCTCTGCAATTTTATATTTGACACTGCCATCACTTCCCCCTGCATCCCATTCAGTTATTTCATCCTCTAACCACACCTGAGTTCTTTCTGGTTCCTCCAATCTATGTTCCACACTTCCATGCCTTGCACATGCAGTTTACTTTCCTTGGGATGCCCCCTCTTTCCTGATCATCCATCCATCTGATCTTGTGAGAAGATCTAGAAACCCTCCCTGATCAGGTCTTCTTCCCCGCATTGAACAGTTAATCACTGCCCCACTGTGACATCACAGATCTTGTATACACTTACACCACTGCCCTTATTTACTCTAAAATAAGAGGATTTATTCACATGCCAGTCTCCCCCAGTAAACTTGGTAGTCTTTAATGTTGTAATCCAATGTCTTACTTTGAAAACCTGGTATCCACCCAATACACACGAAAATATCTCAATAAATGTTTATTGTATGAACTAAGTAAATCAACCCTTCTCTTATTCTCCATCTCCCTGTCTTATCTTTTTTTCTGACAACAACCCACAACCATGAGACATGACTTCGTTTAAGGATAGAAGTTAGTCATAGGATTTAGGAATTCTGATGCTATGACTATATTACTCTAGCCAAAGGGTAAATCAGCGAAATCCCTGTGTAAAGATAGCACAATTTTCCAGAAGTACCTTAAGTCCAACAGAACAATCTCTTTCCAACACAATCTCATGTCCTCTTGATTCCCATTCCAACATAGTCACAGGTTTCTAACTAAATTACAAGGCCCCTTCATCCTTAGCAGGCCCAATCTATTCATCACATGGGCACTTTAAGGTAGAACAAGTTTCACCACTTAAAAGTCTCCATCAATGCATCAGGGATGCCTGCGGGCAATAACTTTAGTCTGTAAGGCTCCTTAAGTAGCCATAATGTTTCCCTGATATATCCCTTGAAACACTGTTCATCTTAAGACCATTTGGCTTTAGGAATATTTGACCACCAATTAAATAATACTAAAAATCCTATAAATAGTCAAGAACAATTCATAGGAAGGTGATGTGTGGAAAAAATGATAGTAAACGGCCAAATCATTTCTGATCATCCCAGTCTGGGGGTGATCACTCCAACCTCTGAGCTCCTGTAACTGTTTATATAGTACCCAATCAAGACTTGTTCTTGAAATGCTTATCTTACTTGCTAGATGATACATTCCTTCAGTGTTTATTTCATCTGTATGATATCCCACTGGCAGGCATATATATTTTTTTTAAGATATATTTATTTATGAGAGTGTAGAGGGAGAGAGAAACCCAAGCACAGAGAAACCCAAGACAACTCCACACAGAGAGCAGAGTCCTGCATGAGGCTCGATTTCATGACCCACAAGATCACAACCTGAGCAGAAACCAAGCTGGAATCCCAACTGACTGTGCCACCAGGTGCTCCCTGACAGGCATTATTTTATAAAACAATCTCATGGGCGCCTGGGTGGCTCAGTGGGTTAAGCCGCTGCCTTCGGCTCAGGTCATGATCTCAGGGTCCTGGGATCGAGGTCCGCATCGGGCTCTCTGCTCAGCAGGGAGCCTGCTTCCCTCTCTCTCTCTCTCTCTCTCTCTGCCTGCCTCTCTGTCTACTTGTGATCTCTCTCTGTCAAATAAATAAATAAAATCTTTAAAAAAATAAATAAAAAAAATAAAACAATCTCATGCATAAACCCTAAAATGTACTGGTTGTTGACTCACTTTCCTGGGTATGATGCCGTACTGGAAGGTATTCTGACATATTCTTAGCAATTATATTTATCATTTAAAAATACTCTTAAGTGTTATACAAGAAACACATATACGAGAGATCAGTTTAAACAGTAATAGAACAGTTTTCCCAGAATCTTGTTTTATGAATGGCAAAGCTAAGGTCAAACACTGGAGGAAAATAATCTTTCCCTAACATCAAAAATACACTTCTACAATAACAAGCATCTTTGAATACACACACACACTACAAAATGTGCATCTGCAGAATGCTCTACAGCTTACAAAGTAATATCACACGCTCCTACCTCATTTCAGCTCCACAATTTTTATTTTACCAGGGAGTAAAACTGAGTAAGTTGCCTACAGAAATTAACATTTATAGAGGATGTAGTGTTCTAGGACCTATGGTTAACAAATATAACCATCATTAACACACATTATATGTAAGCAACTTCATGATGTAGGACATTGCTTTCTAAAAACATGCCTGCAGGGACGCCTGGGTGGCTCAGCTGGTTAAGCACCTGCCTCCGCTCAGGTCAAGATCCCAGTGTCCTGGGATCGAGTCCCACATGGGGCTCCTTTCTCGTCAGGGAGCCTGCTTCTCCCTCTGCCTGCCATTCTGTCTGCCTGTGCTCGCTCGCTCTCTCCCTCTCTCTCTCTGACAGATAAAATCTTAAAAAAAATAAATAAATAAATAAATAATAAAAACATGTCTGCAAAAGCTGCACAGGTGAGATCATTAAATACAGGATTTCGGGGGTTTTTTTTCTTCATTATGGGTAAATTTGTACTGGGTGTTGTAAAGCAATGCTTCTCAAACTTTAGCGTTCACAAAAATCAGTGAAGATCTTGTTAGAATTCTAATTATGGTTAAAAAGCTCTTGGGCAGGGCCTCAAGATTTCTAACTAGCTGCCAGGTAATGCTGACGAGGCTGGGCTGCAGTTGGGTGGCCAGAGTGTAGAATATATAAAGAATTACCCCTAACTAACACTACCAAAAAACTTAACAAAACTTTACAGTTTTTTTTTTTTTTTCCATCTTCCATGACTCTGAAGTGAAACTTTCATCATTTCTACTCGACAAGACTAAGGCACGGAGAAATGAACTTTCCTTAGAGGACAATGCTGGGGAACCAGCATTCAAACAGGAAAACGGACTCTGCGGGGCACTGAACCGCTACACACTACACCATTATCTCAGTTTACAGGTAGATCCGGAGTTCGAAGCCAGGTCCTGAGATAGCTTTAGTACCATTCCCACCAGTCGGGTCCTTACTATAATTAACGTGCCTGCAGTCAACATCACGTTGTAGGGCAGGGAAAGAGGAAAAAGGAAGGAGACCCTCCCATTTAACACAGGAGGTTAGAGGGAAGGGTCGGCGGTGGCAGGGCACCCTGGGGTCGACTCTCGGGCTACCGGCAGGTGCGCCAACTGTCCGGAGGCGGGCGTTAGGGGCGGGGCGTCGGCCAGGGAAAGGTTCCGGGCGGGACGTACCAACGCGCGCAGGGGAAAGGCTTTCCTGTGGCCAGAACCGCCTGGCTACCTCCGCGCCCGGGGCCGGGGCTCCGAAACTCTTTATCCGGCTCTCGGCCCCTCTGTGGAGTGCTGACGGAGCAAGGCTCTCTTTAGCCACAGCCGCCTCCTTAGAGATTCCTCCTCTGGCCCCTCGGTGGAGTGGAAGGCCCCGGAAATGGGGGCCGAGCGGCACCTGGCCAGCCGGGAGGGAGTGTGGCCAGGCGCTTACGAACTCCACTACGCCCCACGCAAATCCCCCGACTCTTCTGTCATCCCCGTAGCCCTTACCAGCTCTTTGGGCGGCTTCTCCTGGGTTTTCCCAAACAGCCCCATGGCGAACCAAACTCGTCTTGCCCCTTCCGGCTTTCCGTTCCCTGCGCCCAGGCAGGTCACGGGCAGCCGCCTGGGCGGGGCAGGCGATAGGGAAGGAGCCCAGACTCCCAGAAAAAGGAGCGGCCGCAGGGAGGGTCGTGCGCATGCGTCCGGCACATGCGCAGAATTGAGCTGGGCGGGGTTTCGTCGGAAAGGTTGGTGGTGTTGCGCATCGTCTGGTAGGTGTTTTGTAGATGCTCCCGACGAGTTGGGCGTGTTTTAGCCAGGTGTGGAAGTGATTCCTTTGGAAGATACGAATTTATTAGCTACATGTGGTGATTGCAGCTGCTCCTTATACTTCCGCTAAATCTGTATGTTGTTGCACAGAAATCTGTATCTCCGCCTGCACAAGGTCCAGTTACAACCACGTTGCGAACGGCGTGTATCTCCTAGGCACATCACAAAGCCAGAAATGACCCCTTCTTCCTCCCTCTAGACTTACTCCTACCCTGTGTGGTCGCCGCCATCACCTAATCATTCTAACCTGGGCATTATCTTCTCTCCTCTTATCAAGTCTCAACAATGGTAACATCTCAATGTGTTCGAACTCCCGCTGTCACAGTGTCACAATGTTCAAGCCATCGTCATTTCCCACGTGGATGATTCCTGCCTGGCATTTGTGTGTGTGTCGTCCTGTGCGCCGCATGGACCATGACCTTAATCAAATTCTCAAAGGAATCTGTGATTTAAAAGGACCAGACTCATTTTAGCCTGGTAAGCTGATTGAACCTGTGCAGTGAGCTGATGGTTGCTGTCATTACCAAAGGTCTTGGTAAAGCGACCACTCATTTAGTGCCCACAACTCCATACTCCGTCTCTCGTGGGAATGTAAAATGGTACAACCATTTTGGGAAGGTTTTGGCAACTTATTAAATGCCAAACATACACCTGACTTATGCCATTCCACTGCTAGTTAGTGGAGGTAAAGCATAGGTCTTTTACAAAGACATAAATGGCTGTTCGTGGCACCTTTATTTGTAATAGCCAAAAGCCGGAACTAGTCCAAATGTCCATCGAAAGATAAATGGATAAATCAGTTGTGATAGATCCATGCGATGGAATACAACTCAGCAATAAAAATGAACAAACCATTGATACACGGGACAACATGGATGAATCTCAAAATAATTATGCTGAAAGAAGCCAGAAATAAAAAAGAGTAGTACTGTAAGATTACATTTATATAGCATTCTAAAAAATGCAAACTAGGGCGCCTGGGTGGCTCAGTGGGTTAAGCCGCTGCCTTCGGCTCAGGTCATGATCTCAGGGTCCTGGGATCGAGTCCCGCGTCGGGCTCTCTGCTCAGCAGGGAGCCTGCTTTCCTCTCTCTCTCTGCCTGCCTCTCCATCTACTTGTGATTTCTCTCTGTCAAATAAATAAATAAAAATCTTAAAAAATAAAAAATAAAAAATGCAAACTAGTCTATAGTGACAGAAAGTAGCTCAGTGGTTGCTAGGGGATGGGTTAGTTTAGGAAGAGGCAGGAAGGACAGACTACAGAGACACATAAGGAAGCTTTTGGAGGTGATAGATATTCTCTTAATTGTGGTGTTGGTTTCACAGATTTATACAATGTTAAATGGATACTTTCAATACGCGTAGTTTATGTCAATCATACTTAAATAAAGTTTTAAAAATAGCAGTACAGGTTATTGTAAAAATTAAAATCCCATTCTTAGTTCCTCAGGGGAAAAGTTCTCAAAGGACCTTATAATTAAGCTATTATAATTATAAGGACACCTGGGTGGCTCAGTTGTTTAAGTGTGTGCCTTCCTCTCAGGTCATGATCCCTGAGTCCTGGGATCAAGCTCAGTGGGGAGTCTGCTTCTCTTTCTCCCTTTCCCTGCTCATGTCCTCTCTCTTTCTCAAATAGATAAATAAAATCTCTAAAAATATATAAGTATACATAGTGTGAATCGTTTGAGATCTTTTCCTTCAGAGAATATGCTTTTATATATTTTTACTTAGTTGGGATCATATTACATGTATTGTTTTGCAATCTCCTTGTTTTAAAAATGATTTTATTGACTTATTTTACAGAGACACATCGAGAGAGGGAACACAAGCAGGAGGAGTGGGAGAAGGAGAAGCAGGCCTCCCACTGAGCAGGAAGCCCTGTGGGGGGCTCCATCCCAGGATTCCAGGACCTTGACCCCACCAGAAGTCAGATGCCCAAAGACAGAGCCACCCACGTGCCACTACAATCTCTTTTTAAAAAAATATTTTACATAGATTTTCATTGCCGTTAATATTTATAGCTAAGGAATTCTGTGGCAGGAATGCACTAAATTTTTTAAATCATTTCACTATTGTATGAGGTCAAGTGGTTTCCAAATTTTCCTTATTAAATAATAAATGTAGACATAGTTTAAATTTTAAAAATACAACCAATGTTCTCCATATAGGTTGCACAGTTTTGAACTACCAACAGTGTATGAGAGCATCCTATTCCCTAAATCCTTGCTAACAATAAATGTTAATAAATATTTTGCACTTTTGCCAATCTGAGGCTATAAAATATTGTTTTTAATTTTCATTTCTAGGATTACTAGTCTAGGTGAGCATCTTTTTGTATATTTATTAGCTATCTGAAATTCTGTTAATTCTTTTATCCTTTGCCCATTTTCCATTGAATTATTTTCCTTCTTTCCTCCTTTTTTTTTTTAATGTGAAGTAACTCTTTGAAAATGAGAAATCTGCAGGCATTTTTTTTAAGATCTTATTTATTTGACAGACAGAGATCACAGGTAGGCAGAGAGAGAGGAAGGGAAGCAGGCTCCCTGCTGAGCAGAGAGCCCAAGGTGGGGCTCAATCCCAGGATCACGACCTGAAGGCAGAGGCTTTAACCCGCTGAGCCACCCGGGCGCCCCTGCAGACATGTTTTTAAAGTTTCCTTCACCATATCACTCCTCTACTTTTTCTTTCTTTTTGAATGAACTATAAGGCAGCAAATTTTCATGTAGAAAGATACTGAACTTCCATTGATTCAACAATATTTATCAAATGCCTACTATGGGTCAAACATTCTATAGGCTCTAGGAAAACTAGAGTGAACAAAAAAGAGCCTCATACAATCTGGTGAGGACAGGTATTAAAAATGGTGATCCATAAAATTAAGTGAATTACTACAAATGCACAAAATTCTGACCCTAAAAAGAACACGATGGTTAGTGAGTCATCCCTGAAGGTCATATACAAGGGAGCCTTGAAGGGTGAGCCAGCAGAGGTATGAGAAATATCCAGTACAAAAGAAACAGCATGTGCCCAAGAGCCTTCCCGGGTCTGGGGGTGGGTTTTGGGCCACAGGCACTTCAGTTCCTAAAGCTGTACTTGTTTTAAAGCTGGTTATCAAGGGTGGAGAGGCCAAGGAGAGTGTGGAGGAAGGCTGGACTGGGCATGTGGCATCTAACTGAAATGCAGAGTCCATAGCTACTCATAGAGCCCTGTAAAACACCAGTGCAGTTTTCCTCAGTGACTAAAAGGGCACCGTGCATCTTCCACACATTTTCCAGGCTCCACCCTCGAAGCAACATACCCTCTACTTGTGTCCTGATATTGCTTTGGCACTAGACTAAACTGGCTACAGCTATAGTTTGTCCTTCATGCATGGACCTCAGGAAGCATGCACCAGATCCTCCCACCTGCTAAGGCTCACATCTGAGGGGGTGGGAAGAACTAAGTGAGCAGGCATTCTGGCTCTCTGCTCCTGCCAAACACAGCAAGTGTTTAACAGGATCACACTCCCTTGCCATATGTTCACAAAGACGTTTATTCACACACAATTTCAAAGGTTTTATGTGCATTCTCCTGATCCCTGAAAAATATTATAAATAGATGCATATCCCTCACTTGAAAGGTACTGCAATGCCTGAGGCTTTAAATACTTCCCTGAAAAAAAATTTCCCTGAACAAAAAATAGAAAGGACTGTTTTTCCTCCATACCCCAGTTTGTCCTTGCTCATTTCTGCAATATTTCCCGTCTTACAGAGCATTGTAGCTCACAACTGCTCCCCATTCACCAGGTAGGCTGTTAAATGAAATGTTTTGGGCAAGAAAATCACAACCCAATTCCTAGCAGGAATTTTGGCCTAATAAAACCAAAATACACTTCGTTTTATATAACAGATGAATTCTGAAAATGTTAGATGTAAACTGAACTATAGAAAATTGAATTCCTTTCCATGCCTTATATAATAATTTGGGGATGGATATTCCATGCCTTATATAATAATTTGGGGATGGATCTATCTAAATTTCTGGCTAATTTTCAGATCTCAGGGGTTCCTAGCCACAGCTTATGACTTGAGAGAAGGCAGAAAGACCTTGAGTCATCTGCTGATTTCCAGCATTCCTCCACCAACCCTGCAATTACCCTGTACTGGTTCCGCAGGGCTGCTCTAACAGAGTACACCAAAACAGGTGGTTTAGAACAACAGAAATTCATTCTCTCACTGTTCTGGAGACTAGAAATTCAAAATCAAGGTGTCAGCAGAGCCATGCTTCCTCTGAGACTATGGATAGAATTTGTCCTTTCCTTTCCCTAGGTTCTGCTGACGGCTATCAATCAGTGGCATTCCTTGGCTTGTAGGTGCATTACTCCAATCTCTGCTTCTGTCATTACATGGTGTTTATATGAGTCAGCTTGGGCTGTCATAACAGGATACCATAAATTGGACAGCTTAAACAACAGAAATTTATTTTCTCACAGCTCTGGAGGCTGGAAGTCCAAGATAAGTACGAGCATGGTCCGGTTCTAGAGAGAGATCTCTTCCTGGTTTGGACTTCTTGCCATGTCCTTACATGGTAGAGAGAGCAAGTTGTGGTATCTCCCTCTCTAATGAGGGTACTAAGCTCATCATGAGGTCCCTACCCTCATAATCTCATCTAAACCTAATTATCTCCTAAAGGTTCCATCTCCAAATGCCAACACATTGGGCACAAATGCATTTTTAAGGATGACACAATTCAGTCAATAGCAATGTTCCCTCTGTGTCTCTCTTCCTCTTCTTATAACTAAACCAGCCACATTACGGACCCATCCAAATCCACCAGGACCTTGTCCTAACTAATTATATCTACAATGATCCTATTTCCAGATAAGATCACATTCTGAGATACTGGAGGTTAGGACTTCAACATCTTTTGAAAAGGTACAAATTCATTTATACATGAATTCCCAACTTTGGAGAAGAGAGAAGGGGATAGAGGATGGGTGGAAAATGTTTAGCTGAATCCTTTCAAAATAGACTTCCATCTTCCCTGAGTGGCCCAAAAGTAGGGACAGTTTCCACTTGGAAGGGGTAAGTAGATATCTGAGGCCTAACTCTAGCCTGAAAGATGTACTTTCCCTAGGAAATTACAGTAATTACTATGGCCACCACATATTGCCCTCTAAAGTAACATCTCCACCATTAATATTCTCATGGGAGACTCAGGTGACTTTTCTTACTTCCACACAGCATAGCGGAGACAAAGCCTGAACTTTGGCAGATCCAGTTGGAATATTTAAGTGATACTTTACAAAGTTGCCAAAAACAGTATCAGAATATCAGAATTGAAAGAGTAGCATGTGACTCACACATTCAACATGATGCTAGGCTGAATATTCTGAAAAACTAGCTACAAACACAGAGTCTTGTTAAAATATAACCAGAACTATTTTATGTGCATGGTTGATCTCCAAAAAATTAAGAGAAATTGGTAATATCTGCCAATAACAGAAACTTAGAACCTTGTGTTTGTGTTTTAAAAAATTCTATGTAGCTTATAGATGGTAAAGTACACAGATCTTAAGTGTATGATCTGTTGAGTTTTTCTGTTGAATTTTTACATATGTATATATAAAATTTTTTACATATGTATATGTAAAACTACATAGTAGTAAGACTACATAGTAGTCTTAGTATAGTAGTTACATAGTTAGTATACATAGTTACATGTATAGTTAGTATACATAGTAAAACTATGTAGTTTTACATAGTAGTAAGACTACTATACTAAGACTACTATGTAGTCTTACTACTATGTAGTTTTACATATACTACTATGTAGATCAACATTTAAAACTTTTAAATCAACATTTAAAAATTTTACTACATATGTAAAAATTTTTACATATGTATTTACATACATATTTATATATAAATTTTTACATATGTATATATAAAACTACATAGTAGTAAGACTAATAGTAGTCTTTGGAAACATTTGGAAACATTTTGGAAATGTTTTAAAGTAAGACTACTTACTCCTATGTAGTTTTACATAACTACTATGTAGATCAACATTTAAAACATTTCAAAAATCTTAGAAGGCTCTATCATGCTTATTTCCAGTCAGTACCCACCAAAGATAATCATTATTCTGACTTGTATCTCCATAGATTAGTTTTCTCTTTTCTTGATGTCACATAATGAAATCAAATAGTACGCTTGGCTTTCATGTCACATAATGAAATCAAATAGTATGCTTGGTTTTAATGATTGGGCAGAGGAATAGGAGGCAAGGCTTTAAAGGATGGGAAATGGTAAAGCAAAATTGAGACTCCCTGAAGAGAAGAGCCTTCCAGACTCCACTCCCAGTAAAAGGACAGACTATGGAGAGAAATCTATCTGCTGACAAAGAGGGGTAAGAAGAAAATGTTTGTTTCAGGCCACATATCTGGTGAAAAAATAAAATTAAAAGGCTTCCTTAAGAAACCGTAATTATAAGGCTGCTTTTCTGTGGGTTTAAATAAACAGTACTTCCTTTGTGTTGCAAATCCTAGGCCTAGATATTAAATTAAACTGTTCCTAATTTTAATTAATTAAACTGTTCCTAATTTAAACTGTTGAAAACTTTATGGGGACCTAACTGTTAACTTGTAATTGTATAACCTGCTAAACTATCATTCCTACAAAATAAAGACATCTTTAAGAGTAAAAATGGTTAGAAACAGACCAAAAAAGTCCACAAATGGACAGATCAACAATAAACAAAAATCTGAAGAATGTGCTTTACAGATAATAGTGTTGGTCTTAAAAGGAACGCCTTAGATACAAGAAAAAATGATAACAAATAATTTAGTGAATACTGTGGTCAATCTGAAAAGAGTTGATTGAATAAACAATAATAATATTGAATTTGGGGAGATTAAAAGGGTAAAACTAAGTCATTCCACAACAATAATGTGAAATAAATGGGTGGGAAGTCATTGGAATTAAAATGATCACAGGGGAGTCACACATCTTCCCTTATTTCCCCATAACAATGAGATAATGAAAACAAGATAAAATTTAATATTCTTTGGGAAGGAGTTATATATTGAATAATTTTAAATATAATGTAAATTTGTTAGAATTTAAGGATAATCACTAAAATAAAAGCAGTATTTCCAAAAAAGTAGAAAAATGGAATTAAGAATATTAATCTAGGGCCGCCTGGTGGCTCAGTCAGTTAAGTGGCTGCCTTCAGCTCAAGTCATGATCCAAGGGTCCTGGAATCAAGACCAAGGGCAGGCTCCCTGCTCAGCAAGGAGTATGCTTTTCCTCTCCCTCTTACTCTGTCCTTCCCTGCACTTGTGCTCTCTCTCACTCTCTCTTAAATAAATAAAAAAAATCTTTTTTTAAAAAAGAATATTAATCTAAATAAGGTAGAGGGATGCCTGGGTGGCTCAGTCAGTTAAGTGTCCTACTTTGGCTCAGGTCATGATCTCAGATTCTTGGGACTGAGCTCCACATCAGGCTCCTTGCTCACTAGGAAGTCTGTTTCTCCCTCTCCCTCCACCCTTCCTCACACTCATGCATTCTCAGTCTCTCTCTCAGGTAATTAAAATCCTTTTAAATAAATAAGGTAGAAAAGGAGACAGAAAAGTTGGGAAAAGTAGGAGGCACAAAAGACAATGATAGAAATAAAGACATATCAGTATTCATAATGAAACGCTCTACACTCACCATTGAAAAGAGATTCCAGACTAGGTTTTTTTTTTACATTTAGGTTTAAGCTACTTAAAAGGGACACAAATGCAACATAAAATTTTTAAAAAATGGAAGAAAGACCTACACAAACATATTTATCAAGCAATTATGAACCCAAACAAAGCTGTTATAGCTATATTATTTTATGGCAAAATAGCTTTTTATGTACAAAGAAGTTTATAATGTACAAATTTCAATCCACCAGGAAGCTAATCATATTATCTTTATTAAAAAAAAAAAAAAAGAGGGGCAGAGGGAGAAGCAGACTCTCCACTGAGCAAGGATCCCAACATGGGGCTCTATCCCAGGATCCTGGGATCATGATCTGAGCTGAAGGCAGTTACCCAACCGACTGAGCCACCCAGGCACCCCAAGAACTGACAATTTCAAAGAGAAATACATAAACCCACTATCTTAGGAGTAAATCTGAACTTTTTTTTTCAATAAGTGATAGATCAGGAAGACAATCATTTGATAAAGACAGAGAAGACATAAAAAGACATGAATTGGTAATCTAATTGTCATATTTTGTATACAACAGACAGAACAAGTTATCGCATAGCAAATGTTTAACAAAGTTGACTGTGTACTAGAATATAAGACAAATGAAGAAGTCATCCTGATACACCCCACTATATGACCACATTTCAACTGGGTTAAAAATCAATGACAAAAAACAAAATTTAAATTATTTTTGAAATGTGAAAATATTTTTCCAAATAATTCATAAGTCAAAGAATAGATCTTAATGGAAATTGGGGAGCCTGACTCCTACCACACCTGGTAGTCACAGGACAACCTTTCCTCTTCCCACTGGGATGGTGTTAGAGGAGACCTAATAGAGACTCAAGACTTTCACTATCACTCTGTGATACTGAGATGACCCTAACCATAGTGTGGTGGAGAACTGGAACTCTCATCTCTACTTAGCATTTAGGAGGAATGCTTCTCAGTGTCCCTGGCTGGCTCAGATGGAAGAGTATGTGACTTTTGATCTCAGGCTCATGAGTTCAAGACCCATGTGGGGTGTAGAAATTACTTAAATAAATAAAATTGTTTTAAAAAACTAAAAAAAAAATAAATAAAAAGAGGAACACCTCTCATGTCTCACTGAAGGCTAAGTAGGGAACTTGGACTTCTACCTTCACTTGCAGGTAATGAGGTGGTGCCTCCACTTTTCCTACCAAAACAGCTGCAGAAAAGAACAGCAGAAACAGGTTTAAATAAGATGCAGTATCTCAGAACTTAATGGGAAATGTCCAGGTTTCAAGTGAAAATCACTCATCATACCAAGAATCAGGATGATCTCAAACTAAATGAAAAAACAAAATCAATATATGCTTTACTAAGTGGAACAGTGTCTCCCAAAAATTCATGTCCCCTGGAAACTTTGAGTTTTACCTTATTTGAAAATAGGGTCTTAAAAAAAATAGGGTCTTTGCACATAAATTAAATTGAGTAAAGATTATATGGGATTAAGTTGGGTCTTAAATACAATAAAGATGATGTCCTTTAAGAAGAGAGAAATTTGGGGATGCCTGGGTGGCTCAGTTGGTTAAGCAGCTGCCTTCGGCTCAGGTCATGATCCCAGCGTCCTGGGATTGAGTCCCACATCAGGCTCCTTGCTCCGCAGGGAGCCTGCTTCTCCCTCTCCCTCTGACTCTGCCTTCCACTCTGTCTGCCTGTGCTCGCTCTCGCTCTCTCTCTCTGACAAATAAATAAATAAAATCTTTAAAAAAAAAAAAAGAAGAGAGAAATTTGGACACAGGCACGTAGTAGAGAAAACCATGTGGAGACAGAGGCATAGACAGGAGTGGGTATCTGTAAGTCAAGAAACACAGAAGATTGAACTATCAAAAGCTAGAGGAAGCAAAAGCTTGAAGAGGCAAGTCCTTCAGAGAAAGTATGGCTCAGCCAAAAACCTGGATTTCACTTTAATTTCTAGCCTGAAGAAATATGAGAGAATAAATGTCTGTTGTTTTAAGCCACCTAGTTGTAGTCATTTGTTGTGGCAGCCCCAATAAACTTAATATAGATGCTAAGAATGAAATAACAAAAATTTTCAAATTACTTAATAAAGATTAAATTCCATGAGTTTTTAAATGCTTCAACAAGTGACTTAAAACATGACTAAAACAAATAATTAAAAATCTCAGGAAAAAAGGAACACACAAAGAAGAACCAAAGGGAAATTTTAGAATTAAAAAACACAATAACTAAAATTAAAACATTCATTTGGTAGGCTCAACATCACAATGGAGAAGACAGAAGAAAGAATCAGTGAAATGGAAGATAGAACAATAAGCCAGTACCCAATCTGAATGACAGAAAATAAATGGAAAAAGAATAAATAGTACCTCAGAGACCTGTGGGACTGTAACAAAAGATAAAGCATTTATGTCATCAGATTAATGGAAGAAAAGAAATCTATAGGACTGAAAAAGTACTTAAGGAAATAATGGCCAAGGAAAAGAAAAGAAATAATTACTGAAAATTCCAAATTGGCAAGGAACATAAACCTGTAGATTTGAGAGACTGAGCAAACCCCAAAAAAGATAAAAAGAAATACACTTTAAGATGAATGGTAGATTCAACTTTTGAAAATGAAAAACATCTCAAAAGCAGCCAAAGAAAAATGGCATCTTAACTATCTGGGATAAACAATTCAAATGGCAGTGGATCTCTTATCAATCCACGGGAGACAGAAGGAAGTAGCACAATATTTTTCAAGTACTAGAAGAAAAGAATCATCAGAAGATAATATTCTTCAGAATGAAGGGGAAATGAAGACATTTTCAAGTTGAAGGAAAACTAAGAGAATGTGTCCCCAGAAAACTATCTTAAAAGAAAAGATAGTTACTTTTTTTTTTTTTAAGATTTTACTTATTTTTTTGAGAGAGAGAGAAAAAAAGAGAGCAAGTGAGCACACGAGGTGGGGGCAGAGGGAGAGGGAGAAGTAGACTCACCTGCAAAGCAGGTTGGATGCAGGGCTGGACACAGGGCTTGATCCCAGCATACTGAGATCATGAACTGAGCTGAAGACAGATGTGGTGTTTTTTTTTTTTTTTTTAAGATTTTTTTTTTTTTTTTTAATTTGAGAGAGAGACAGAGAACATGAGTGAGGAGAAGGTCAGAGAGAGAAACAGACTCCCCGTGGAGCTGGGAGCCCGATGCGGGACTCGATCCTGGGACTCCGGGATCATGACCTGAGCTGAAGGCACTCGTCCAACCAACTGAGCCACCCAGGCGTCCCTGAAGACAGATGTTTAACTGGCTGAGCCACTCAGGTGCCTCAAGAAAAGATATTTTCTAAACAGGAATGAAACAATAAAAGAAGGAATCTAAGAACATTAGGGAGCAAAAAAGAACAGATTAGGCAAAAATATGGATTGAATACAATGGGCTTTTGCTCTCCTTTTGAATACAATGGGCTTTTGCTCTCCTTTTGTATGGTGACAAATTTCTAAACTGTGTTCAGTGATTGAAGCAAAAATTGTAATATTGCCTAATGTGATTCTAAATAAAGGTAGAAGAAATACTTAAGATAATTATATTATAAATGGGGGAAGGAAAAGAGATCTAAAGAGAAATAAGTTTTTTTTTTAAAGATTTTATTTATTTATTTGATAGTGAGAAAGAGAAAGAGAGCACACACACAAGTAGGGGGAGCAGCAAGCAGAGGGAGAAGCAGGTCTCCCACCGAGCAGGGATCCTGATGTGGGACTTAATCCCAGGACCCTGGGATCATGACCTGAGCCAAAGGCAGATGCTTAACCAACTGAGCCACCCAGGCGCCCCAAGAAATAAGGTTTTTATACTTCACTTGAACTGGTAAAATGGTGACACTGGTAGACTGTGATAAGTTATATACATATAATGTAATACCTAGAGCAACCACTAAAAAACTATACAAAGAAGTACACTAAAAAATACCATAGAGATATTGGCCATCAGGGAAATGAACATCAAAACCAAGTGAGATGACTTCAAACACACTTGAATGGGTATAATTAAAAAAAAAAAGACAAAGTGTTATTGAGGATACAAAGAATTGGATCTCTCATACGCTGACAGTGGGAATGTAAAATGATGCAGTTTGGCAGTTCCATAAGAGGTATGATACCATATGATTTAGCAATTCTACTACAGAAACATATATATCAAAACGAAAATATATGTCCACATAAGAACTTGTACACAGATATTCATAGCGGCATTGTTCATAATAGTCAAAAAGTAGAATTAACCCAAATGTCCATCAACTGGCAAATGGATACATAAAATATATTATCCATGTAATCAAATATTATTTGGTCATAAAAAAGGAATGAAATACTGATTCATGCTACAATGTGGATGAAAAATTGAAAACACTATATTAAATCCAAAGGACACATAATTTTGCATAGAATAAGCAAATCCATAGTGAGAGAACATAGATCAGTGGTTTCCAGGAAATGGGAAAAAGGCAGAATGGAATGTGATTGCTAATAGGTATGGGCATTCTTTTTGGAGTGATGAAAGTGTTCTGGAATTATATAGTGGTGATGGTTGCACAACTTTGTGAATGTAGTAAAAGTTATTGAATTGTACATATGGAGATGAAAAGTACAACATAGAAAATAGAGTGAATAATATTGTAATAATGTATGGTGACAAATGATAACTACGCTTACTGTGGTGAGCATTAAGTACTGTGAAGATTTTTAAATGAACGAATCATGTAGTATATGAATTCTGTTTCAGTACAGCAGTTTTTTAAAAAAAACAATATAGATATATCAAAATGGAATTCTAAAAAAAAATGTTCAAGTAATCCATAGGAGAGGAAAATAAAACAGAGAGAACAAACAAAATAAAAACAATCACACTTAATCTGAGCATATTGAGAATTATATTAAATGTCATGGTCTAAATACAATTAAAAGAGATTGATAGAAAGGATTAAAAATATAATTATATGTTAGTACAATAAACTCAGTTCAAATAAAATGATATAGGCAGAATGAAAGTAAAGAATGGCAAAGTTATTTCATGCAAACATTAATCAAAAGAAAGCACGAGTGGCTAAATTATCAGAAAATTTACACCTAAGATCAAATAAATTCACCAGAAACAAAGATGTACACTATACCATGATAAAAGTGTCAGTCCACCAAGAAGACATGGCAATCCCAAATGTGTACACACCAACAACAGAAGTGAAAAAAATGGGAAATAAAAATTGATAGAACAGAAATAAAGAAACAGACAAATACACAATTAGAGTTTGAGATTTCAATACTACTGTCTCAACAACTGATAGAACAACTAAGAAAATCATCAAGGACCTCATGATGAAAAACATCATCAACCAACTGGATAGGATCTAAATGACATATATAGAACACTCTACACACAACAGAATGCATACTCTTTTCAAGTGTCTACAGACCACATATCAAGGGAGACAATATCATGGGCCATAAAATAAATCTCAAGAAATTTAAAATAAGTTAAGTCATACCAAGTATGTTCTCTAGCAACAGTGGAATCGAACAAGAAATCAATAACAGAAAAATTCTCCAAACACATTGAAACTAAACAATACACTTCTAAATAATTAATGGAACAAAGAGAAAGTTTCAAGAGAAATTTAAAAATGCATTTGAACAGAATGAAAATGAAAATACAACATATTAGTTTGTCTGGGTGGCTCAGTCATTAAGAGTCTACCTTCAGCCCATGTCATGACCTTCAGGTCCTGGAATCAAGACCCACATTGTGCTCGCATCTCAGTGAGGAGTCTGTGTCTCCCTCCTCTTCTGCCTCTCCCCCTGCTTGTGTTCTCTCTGTCTCTTGCCCTCTCTCAAATGAATAAATAAAATCATTAATAAAAGAAAAGAAAATACAACATATCAATGTTTGTGGGACATAGCTAAATCATTATTGAAAGGAAAATTTATTGCATTAAATGTACCATTAGAAAAGAAGAAAAGTTTTAGATCAATAATCTAAGTTTCCACCTTGAGAATATAAAAAAAGAAGAGCTAAGTAAACCTAAAGCAGAAGGAGGGACAAAATAAAAAGCAGAAATCAATGAAATTGAAAATAGGCAATAGAAGAAATTAATGAAACAGATCCATTTTCTTTGAAAATACAAACAAAATTGACAGACTTCTAGAAAAAAAGACGTAAAAATAAAAATAAAGAGAGAACACAAATGACCAATATCAGGAATGAAGTAGAATATCAATACAGGACTTACAGACACCAAAGAGCTAATAAGGGATGAAATGGACAATTTCCAGAAAAAAAAATGTTACCACAACTCACCTAACATGAAATGGATAATATGATAGATAGTATTGAAGATAGAATGATGGATAATATTCAATTAAGGAAACTGAATCATAATTTAAAAACAATTACCAAATAAATACAAAAAATCTATATAAAAGGATTTTTCCCAAAAAAGATATTTCTGGGCTCAGATGGATAAACTGGAGAATTCTATTGAATGTTTGAAGAATAATTAGTGCAGAGATTGATGCATAAATACAGACAGTAAACTGATGGTTGCCAAGAGTGGCAAAATGAGTGAAAGGGAATGGGAGGTTCAGGCTTCCAGTTGTAGAATGAATAATTCATGAGGATGAAAGGTACAGCATAGGGAATATAGTTAACAGTACTGTAATAGTGGTGTAAGGTGACAGATGGTAGCTACACTTGTGGTGAGCATAGGATGATGAATAGAGTTGTGAATCACTATGTTATATGCCTGAAACTAATGTAAACATTGGTTGTCAACTATACTTCAATTTAAAAAAGGAAACAAGAAAAAAAGAAATAATAATTAACACCAACTATACACAAGCTCTCCTAGAAAATAGAAGAGGAGCAAATGTCCCAGTTCATTTTATGCAGGTAGTATTATCCTCATACCAAAACCAGACCAAAAAAAAAAGTATAAAATAAGAAAACTAGTGATCAATATCTCCCATGAATATAAACACAAAAACTCTTAACAAAATACAGCAAAGATAATTCAGTAATATGTAAGAAGATTAAACACCATGACTGAGGGGCTTATTCCAAAGTTGGGGGGGTGCTGGTTCAGTATTTGAAAATTAATCAGTATAATCTACTGTAACAGGCTAAAGAAGAAAAAAAAATCACATGACCATATCACTCAATGCAGAAAAAAAATTTTGACAAAGTTCAATATCCATTTGTGACTAAATAAATAAACTTTCAAAAAATAGTAGCAGGGGAAATTCTTCAACTTGATAAAAATCATTTACAAAAACCCCTGCAGCTAAAATTAAATTTACTTTTTAAAAGGTTTTATTAATTTATTTGAGAGAGAAACAGAGTGCATGAGCATGGGGAGGGGTAGAGAGAGACGGACAAGCAGACTCCTGGCTGAACATAGAACTTGGCATGGGGCTTGAGCCCAGGAGCCTGAGTTCATGACCTGAGCGAAAGTCTGAAGCTTAACCAAGTGAGCCACCCAGGCATCCTACTAACATTAAATTTAATGGTGAAAGATTGAATACTTTCCCCTAAGACTGTGATATCCACTTTCACCACTCTTATTCAATTTAGTGCTGAAAAGTTTTAACCACTGTAATAATATAAGAAAAACAAATTAGAGGCAATCAAATCAGAAAGGGAGAAATTAAACTGTTATTTACAGATGACATAATTGCTTATGTAGAAATTTCAAGAAATCTACCAAAAACCTTTAAAGAACTAAAAGAGATTTCAGTAAGGTCACAGAGTAAAAGACAAATGTACAAAAAATATTTTACATGATATTTCTTTTTTTTTTTAAAGATTTTATTTATTTATTTGAGAGAGAGACAGTGAGAGAGAGCATGAGCAAGGAGAAGGTCAGAGGGAGAAGCAGACTCCCCGTGGAGCTGGGAGCCCGATGCAGGACTCGATCCCAGAACTCCGGGATCATGACCTGAGCCGAAGGCAGTCGTCCAATCAGCTGAGCCACCCAGGCGTCCCACATGATATTTCTATATACTAGTGATGAACATATGGACACCAAAATTAAAAATACAATGCCATTTACAATCACTCAAAAAATGAAATACTTAGGTTTAAATCTAACAAAACATGTATAGGACTTGCATGCTGAAAATTAGATAACACGGACAGAATCATGAAAGAATCAAAGATCTAAATAAAATGGAGATGCATACAATGTTCACAGATTGGAAACACAATGTGGTAAAGATATCAGTGCTGTCCACATAAATATACAGGTTTAACACAATTCTTGCCTTGAAAAAAGCTAACTACAAAAATACATTCTTTTTGTATACAATCAACAATTAAAGAACAAAATTTTTTGGCCCTAGCAACTTCTTACTAGGTATGTCTCTTGGGGCAAGGGAAACAAAAGCAAAACTAAACTGCTGGGATTATGTTAAAAAAAAATTCTGCACAGAAAGGAAACAATCAACAAAACTAAAAGGCAACCTACAGAATGGGAGAAGATATTTTCAAATGATATGTCTGATAAGGGCTTAGTATTCAAAGTATATAACCTTATAAAACTCAACACGTAAAAAAGTAAATAATCCAATTGAAAAATGGGCAAAAGACATGAATAGACATTTTTCCAAAGAAGACATACAGATGGCCAACAGACACATGAAAATATGCTCACCATCACTCATTATCAGGAAAATACAAATCAAAACTATAATCAGGTGTCACCTCACACCTGTTATAAGGGCTAATGTCAACAACACAAGAAGCAGCAGGGGTTGGTGAGGATGTGGATAAAGGAGAACCTTCCTGCACTGTTGGTGGGAAGGCAAACTGGTGCAGCCATTCTGGAAAACAAGGTGGAGTTGCCTTGAAAAGTTAAAAGTAGAACTACCTTACAATCCAGTAATTGAACTACTAGGTATTTACCCAAAGAATACAAAAATACTAATTCAAAGGGATACATGCACCCCAATGTTTATAGCAGAATTATCTACACTAGCCAAATTGTGCAAAGAGCCTAACTGTCCACTGACTGATGAATGAACAAAGGAGATGTGGCATATAGATACAATGGAGTATTACTCAACAATAAAAAAAATGAAATCTTGCCATTGACAATGACGTGGGATGGAGCAAGACAGCATTATGTTAAATGAAATAAGTCACTCAAGGAAAGACAAATACCATATGACTTCACTCACATGTGGAACTTAAGAAAAACAAATGAACATGGGGAAAAAATAGAGAGAGGCAAACCAGCTCTTAACTATAGAGAACACACTGATGGTTACCAGAGGAGAGGTCAGTGGGGAGATGGGTTAAGTAGGTGATGGGGATTAAGGAGTGTACTTGTGATGTTGTAAGCACCAGGTGTTGTATGTAAGTGTTGAATCACTAAATTGTATCTCTGAAGCTCATATACTATATTTTAACTAACTGGACTTCAAATAAAAACTTTAAAAATTTATAAAACACTTATTTACAATGTCACAAAAAGTCAATCAAGTAGGAATAAATTGAATGAAAATATACAAGACCCCTTTATAGGCAACTACAAAGCACTGCTGATATAAGTTAAAGAATATCTAAATAAATGGAGATATATGCCATATTCATGAAATGGAACTCAGTATTGTAAAGACATCAATTCACCACCAAAGAGATCTATAGACTTAATGTAATCCCAAAACCTAGAAGGGTTTGCTGCAGTGAATTTTGATAAGCCAATTTGAAAAGTTTGTGTGGAAATGCAAAATACTAACATTGGAAGATTTATGCTACCTGATATCAACAGTATTATAAAATTCTAATAACTAATGTTATGAGGTGTTGGTGTAAAATTATTATAGAGATTAATGGAACAGAGTAGAGAACCCAGTAGCAGAACCTGGTTTATAACAAACACCACCACAATTCATCAAGGAAAATTATATTCTTTTCATTAAATTCCACAAGGTCAATTTAGATCTCCATAAGAAAAAGAAAAAAAAAAAGATCTTTGGTCCCTACCTCACGCCAAATTCATTTCAGATGGAGCCATCGACTAAAATATGATAGGTAAAAAAGTAAAGCTGCTAGAACAAAACATAGGAAAATATCTTCCTGACTTTGAGGTAGGCAAAGATGACTTAAACAGAACACAAATTTTAAACAACTATAAAACAATCATTAAATTGGATTTTTTAACATTAAGAACTTTTATTCATCAAAAGATGAGGGTGAAAAGGGAAGCCAAAAACTGCTTAATATTTTCAAAATAAAAACACTCATATCTAGCATATATAAAGGACACTTACATATTAATAACAATAGATACATCCCAATTTTTTAATGAGCAAAATACTTGAATAGACACTTCATAAGAGAATCTTCAAATTGCTATTGAGATTATGAAAAGATGATCCACTTCATGATTCATCAGAGAGATAAAAATTAAAACCATAATTAAATACTACTACATCCCCACAAGAATGGTTAACATTAAAAGCACTGACAATGCCAAGTGCTGGAAAAAACATGGGGACTCATATACTGCTGGTTAAAGTACACATTGGTATATTTAGTTTGAAATATTCTTTAGCAGTAGCCACTAAAGCTACGATATATATTAACTTTATGATATAGCAATTCCATGGTTTATTATATACTCAACATAAGTTTTTGTCCATTAAAAGACATGTATAATATTCAAAGTTGCTTTATTCATAATGGCAAAAACTGGAAATAAATGTCCAACTTGTGATATATTCATATAATAATATACTAATTAATACAGCAATACAAAAAAAGAACTGTAGATACAACATCATAGTTGAATCTCGGTGGAATTGCTTACTGGGCATTTCTTGGACTTGAATTCTGTGTAAAGTAGTCAAGAAAGTGCCCTGTGCAGACAGCCGAGTAATCAGGGGCTTTACCCTGTTTGTTTCCTTCCTCTCAGCAATCTCAATCTCATATTCCCTGTTGTCCATTGCCCCAAAACAATTGCTCATGTACTTTTGTCTGGATTTATAGTTATGGTAAGAAGACCAGTCCAGTACCAGTTACTGCATCATGGTCAGGAGTAGAAATCTTGAGTTATTTTAAGAAGTAGTAGGAACTGCACCTAGGAAAAACGGTTGAGAGAGGAACACGCACTATGTAATTGCAGGAGACTTTAAGCATGCTGGAACTACAGACTTAGGATATTTAGGTGAAATGATGATCAGCAAATTTTGGATACGTTGTGACTGGGTTGCTGTCATAGTTAAAGGTTAATCTGTTATCACAGAAAGGCCTCAAAATGCAATGACTTAAATTAAATGGAAATTTGTTTTGTGGAAGATTCTAGTAATCTCCATAGCCAGGTAGCTCAGTTTGAGGTCAGGAACCCAGGCTGGTGAGGCATCTCTGTGTAATTGTCTCACCTAACCTCCAAGGTTGCATCGGCTGTCACCGTACCTGGCAGGTTAGAAGCAGAGAAGAGAAAGTGATAACACATATACCCAGTGTTTTAAGTCAAGATCCAGAAGTGGCGTGTATCACTTTTGCTTACATTGTACTGTTAAGAATTAGTCACAATGGTCACAACTAACTACAATGTGGGCTGAGAAATATAGTTGATAGCTAGGAATTTATTCAGCTAAAATTCTAGTATAATGGAAGAATGGGAGAATGGATAGCAGGGAGGGGGAGAACAACAATCAGCAAGTCTGGCATGAGTTGAGTATGGGTCATCCTAGTGAAATGCCCAGCAGATAGTTCCATACGGGGACCTGGTATGGAATAGAGTGATCTGAACTGCAGAGGTGGATTCCGAAACCGTCAGCATATAAGTAGGAGTTGAGGACATGAATATTGATGAAATTGCCCAAATGAGTTGAGAACTGGACTCAACTTGACTCTGATGGAGCAAGGGAGGATCATCCCAGGAAGGAAATTATTTTAAAAAAAGGATCCAAGAAGTAGGAGGAAAATCAGGTAGAGTAGTACCAGAGAAACCTGAGGGAAAGGAATTTCAAGGAGGGAGCGGTGAATAAAGTCACCATATGCAGAAAGTACTGTAAGTACAAAAATGCATTAATCAGATTTAATTATTAATTCAACTGGGGCTGTGTGGGTGGCTCAGACAGTTAAGTCCCGGACTCCTGATTTCTGCTCAGGCCACGATCTGAGTTGTGGGATTGAGCCCCTCCTGGGGCTCCAAGCTCAGCATGGAATTTGCTTGTCCCTCTCCCTTTGCTCCACCCTCCTACCCCCCACTGCTCTTTCTCATGCTTTCTCTCTCTCTCAAATAAATAAACAAAATTTTTTAAAAAATTCAATTGGGATTAATCCAAATAGTTATGAATAATAAACAAATGAATGTTGAATAAAGAAATAAAGGCCTAAAGGGTTAATAATGAAAACCAAAGGAGAGATAAGGGCAATGCCAGAGAGTGACTTTTATTGCAGGTAATTGCTGAAATGTGATTGGCCATGAGTTGAGACTTGTTGAAATTGGGATACATGGGAATTCATTATATGAATCTCTCCACTTTTGTATGTGATTAATTTTTTTTTTTTTAAGTAGGCTCCATGCCTTGCATGGAGCCCAGCACAGGACTTGAACTCACAACCCCAAGACCAAGATCTAAGCTAAGACCAAGAGTTGGATGTCTAACTAACTGAGCCACGTAGGCAATTTTCTGAGGAAAAAAATGGTTTAGGGGTGCCTGGGTGGCTCAGTCAGTTAAATGTCTGCCTTTGGCTTGGGTCATGATCTCAGGGTCCCAGGATGGTGTCCTGCAACCTCACTCCATGGGAAGCTTGCTTCTCCCTTTCCTGCCCCTCCTCCGTGCTTGAGCGCCCACTCTCTCTCAGATAAATAAAATCTTAAAAAACAAACAAACAAACAAAACCCAAAAAACTCTGAAATGAAGGGTCCTTTCTCCAATTTCTATATAACCCAGTCTGGTGCATATCATGCTGTAACCTGTCTTTTACCACTCAACCTTTCCACAGTCATGAATATACAGCGGTCTGTACATCTGCCATGATTTGGTAATAGCAGAGAATACGCTCAGCGGAAGTACAAGAAAGCTGATCTCATGTCGCCTTTTCTCTGTTTTGGAGATAATTCAGGGCAACCGGATGAGTTGGTCGCTGGACTCATGAGGTTGGGCTTTAATACCTTAACAGTTCACAGGTTTCTCTCTAAATAAAAATCCTGATTAAATATGTGCCATTTTGATGAATAGATGTAGATATCATAATAAATTTCAGAGTAAGGTTATATTAGAACTAGTTTTTTTTTTTTTTTTTAAACAGATTTCATTCTCCTTCCCATGGTGACATGGAACGTATCCAAATCTGACCATTCAGCACCTGTTACGGTTATATTGCCAGGTAACTGCATGCTTTTCTTTGGATCCTGGCAGGGGGACTGTTTATAGATTTTTGCAAACGTAGCATGCCTTTTGTTAGATGATGAGTGTGCCAATCTATTCTTGACAGGGACATTCACAACCTAAACTAAGGTAGAAGATTGGACAAAACAGTTTTTACATTTGCTTCTGACACTCAGATTCTATTATTTTAAACAGGAAATCTGTTAAGAATGACACTCTTCTGGGGCACCTGGGTGGCTCAGTCGGTTGAGCAGCTGCCTTCAGCTCAGGTCATCTTCCCAGGATCCTGGGATTGAGTCCTGCATCAGGCTCCTTGCTCAGACGACAGTGTGCTTCTCCCTCTCCCTCTGCCTGCTGCTCTGCCTACTTGTGCGGTCTCTCTGTCAAATAAATAAAATCTTAAAAAAAAAAAAAAGAAAAAAAGAATGACACTCTTATTTTTCCTTCTCATCAGACAAGTTAAAGTGCTTTTAAAGCAAAGCAATATATATCAAGTTTGGTCATAGTCCACCATGTTCAATACTAACAAATAATTTGAACAATTCTGTTTTAAAAGCCCAAAATATTTGTGTTTGGCAAGAGGCGTCTCTAACCCAAGCCTCTGGCAACAAAGCTGGGAGTCAGCTTGAGGCATTTTGTTCCAGAAACCTACTGTTTTAGCCACTTGACTCAGGAATTAAGTGAAACTAAATGGGGAGCATTTAAATAATAAAAACAAAAGCGGTCCTGGAGATAAGAGAATTCTAACTTCTGTTTTACTGGTCTGAAATCCAACTACTTTGTTTTTGTGCAAGGACTTCATAAAACCCCAAGTAAGTTACCCATGTAGAAATATCACCAGACCCCACATCATCAACAAATAGACGATGGTCTCAAAGTACATTCCCAAATGAGAAGAGCTCATAGAATTTTACCAACAGTAATGACAGTGACTAGATAAATAATATACATGAACATCATCTTTCTACTCTACAACTGGAGGCATGTTATGGATAATTGGTGAGACTGTCCCACACATCTCCCTAAATGGGTTTTTCAGGAAACAGAAACTCTACTTTGTTGGAATGTTTTAAAGCATTTTAAAATTCAATAGTTTTAAAACTATTTTGAATATAATAAAATGAATTTTCCTGACTTCTTCTGCAAATGGTACTGATAAAATGTTTTTCTGGACAAACACAGAATCATTGTCAGTGAGATAGTGAAATTCAGGAAACTGACACTGTACTTACTGGCCACAAACTACTGTTTTGTTTTTGGGTTTTTTGTTTTTTTTCTTAATACCTTTAACCTCTAACTGTCAAACTATTGTAACTATGATTTCTTTGCCTGCCCTGCCTCTAGTAGGCTCCACCTCCTACTTCCAAGTCTCTATCTGTCAGCATTGGGGGGTACACTGGTGAGCATAGCTGCCTTCCAAAATCTCTATCTGTGTAGCTTCGGTTCTATAGATTGGGAAGCTAAATCACCAAACTCATTCAAGTTCTGTGTAAAGTAAGAATAAATTCTGAGTAAGCATCTGTGTGACTCTTCATTCATTCAGTAGATGCTTTAAGAAAACACTAAGTGTCCATCAATGGGTATATGGCTAAAAATACGGTATATATATATCACCATATTTGTACCTCTACATTGTATATACCAGATATATATTTAATGGAATATTATTCAACTACAAGAAACAAGGAAATCTTGCCATTAGTGACAACATAGATGGTTCTTGAAGGCATTATGCTAAATGAAATAAGTCAGACAAAAACAAAAACTATACAATATCACTTACATGTGGAATTTACAAAAAAGGGGGAAAAAAACCCCCAAAAAAGAACAAAAAGGCCAAACTCAGAAACAGAAAGTAGAATGGTGGTTATCAGGGACTGGAGGGTGGGGGAAATGGGGAGATGCTTATCAAAGAGTACAGACTGGGGCACCTGGGTGGCTCAGTTGCTTAAGCATCTGCCTTTGGCTCAGGTCATGATCCCAGGGTCCTACAATCCAGCCCCACATCAGGCTCCTTGCTCCACAGGGAGTCTGCTTCTCCCTCTGCCTGCCACTCCCCTTGCTTGTGTTCTCTCTTTCTCTGTCAAATAATTAAATAAAATCTTAAAAAAAAAAAAAAGAGTACTTAAAAAAAAAGAGTACACATTCCAGTTAGTAGATTTGTAAGTTTGGGGGCTCTAACGCACAGCATTGTGATTATAGTTAAAAATATTGTACTTATTCACTTGGAAGTTGCTAAGAGAGTGGATCTTAAAAGTTACTAGAAATAATTATGTGATGTGATGGAGGCATTAGCTAATGATACCATGGCCATTAAACTGTAATATATTTATTAAGTCAACATGTTGTACATCTTAAACTTACACAATGTTATATGTCAGTTTTATCTCAATAAAGTTAGAAAAATAAACTAAAAAACAAACAAAAAAAGAAAACAGATAGTACCTGACCTTTGACATCTGTTTGGGTGCCTCTGTACTTTTAAGCTTATTTTTGTTATTAGATAAATATGTTATAAATCCAGTTAGGTATTGTCAATTCTAAGAGTGTGTTTTAAAACAGACTGTATATGAGAATATTCAAGCCCTATTTGTTTAGCATATAATACAAAGCACCTTTTAGTCCATCATCACATAAACTAAGAGAACTTGACAGTAAATAACAAGTATACAATTTAGCATCAGCTTAAAGGATAATGTAAATTTGACAAAAGACTTTTCCTATTGTCTTTTCCACAGATGCACTTATTTCTAAGTGAAACAATCGTAGAAAGAGCCTTGAACAAGATAGAATCTTATCCAGAGGTTTTAAAGAAGCCACCACAGCTTTGACTGGCTGATGTCATCTCTTAAAACACACACACACTGTTGCCCCCATCACTCCTTCTCAAACTGTTTCACTGGGCCCTGAAGACATTCAGATTTGGAAGCTGTGTCCTAGTCACATCTTTAACTATCTTGGTTGTTCTGAATTTCGACCACCTATTTAGTGGGGATTCCTTCTCATCTACCTGTTGCACATGGATATTATTAAGTAAAATGATCTATTATATACAGATCAATAAAAACTTTGGCTGAAAAAAAAAAACTTTGGCTGAGAAGATGGCACAAAAAATTAAGCAAAGAGATTGTCTAAACTGATCATTAATCAATAAATTTTGGCAACAAGAACCAGAATAGAATGATTAAAACACAGATGATTCAAAATGTCATTTTAACAATGAAATTTCCATTCTTTCTTCTTAAATTTTATTTTTAAAGATTTTATTTATTTGACAGAAAGAGACACAGTGAGAGAGGGAACACAAGCAAGGGGAGTGGGAGAGGAAGGAGCAGGCTCCCCACTGAGCAAGAATCCCGAAGTAGGACTCAATCTCAGGACCTTGGGATCATGACATAATCCAAGGCAGACGCTTAACAAATGAGCCACCCAGGCACTCTTCTCTAAATTTTAACCAAATCCAGAAGCAAAAAGGACCCAACACTTCACCTCTGCTACCTTTTGTCCCTTGGATAGTTTTTAAAGTAACAATAAAATGGCCAAGGGGAAAAATGTGGGAGCAAGAAGAAAGAGCACATAAATAATCTTCAGGTTCCCAAATATTCTAGAGACGAAAAGAAGTACGGGACTACAAAAATTTAAAAAAAGAAAAACCTCAAGTTTTTTTTGTCTTGGAGCAGGCCATAAATACTGATGTCTTTGTCAGTACTAATAAAAATATAATTTATCTTTTCTACCTACACTAGATGGGTGATAAAAAGTTTGGCAAAGGGCAAAATTAAAATAGATTTTTAAAATTCAAGCCAGTAATTACCTACTGAATATCAACTCTGGGTCTGACATGTTAAGGCTATAACAGTAGATTATAGCATTACTCCTGCCCTCAAGGATCTCTTATCCTTAAAGCAGACTTACACAAAAACATGAAAGAAGACTGTAGAAAAACTTCTGAACAGAACACAATCATATATCCTACTATACAGTTAACCAGAATTCAGTAACCACAAAGCCCACATACTTGGAAAATTTAGTTCTTTAAATTCAATAGGTAGCTCTATGAATTCAAACTTTCTTTTTAAACATAGTTCAAGTGTAGAGTCAACCTTGACTATTTCCTTCAATTCACTGCCTCCAGGAAAATCTGACATAAAGCACTATTGGCTATGCTTAACAATTAAGGGAAGAGTTAAGCTTCCCTGGAGATCTGATCTTCTGGCAATTATTTCCTCCTCAACTTCATTGTATTGTTTTTACTGTATGTCTAACATTCTAAATGTATGTTTATTTTATGCCCTGCCCTGTTGATATTTAGATGAATAGTGCACAGGTGCTACCTTAAAGTAGTTCACCCAAAAGAGGCACATGCATAGTTTCAACACAATGCAGTTAAGTATGACAGATGTGTGCAAGGTATCAGTGGGATGTAAGGGCACATATCAAGAAAGGGCAAATATCACTGAGATTAGAAGAAGGGCACATATCAATCTGCTCCACTGCTGGTGATACTAAGTTTGATCACTTGAGTAAGAGGACAGCTGGCTGAGCTTTCAGTGTAAAGACATCTTTATCTCTTTATATGCCTGGGGTGGGGGTGGGGAGGAAGATGGGTAGGAGGGTGTCTGGATAAAGTGGGATCTAGCCATGGGGCGCCTGGGTGGCTCAGTGGGTTAAAGCCTCTGCTTTTGGCTCAGGTCATGATCCCAGGGTCCTGGGATCGAGCCCCGCATTGGGCTCTGTGCTCAGCAGGGAGCCTGCTTCCTCCTCTTTCTGTTTGCCTCTCTGCCTACTTGTCATCTCTGTCTGCCAAATAAATAAATAAATCTTTAAACAAAAAAAAAAAGTGGGATCTAGCCAGACAAACCAGAGAAGGGGTGGAGAACATTAGGCAGAGGTTCAGAACAAAGCAGCAAGCTGAGAAAAGCTAGAGCATGGACCTGGAGAGATAAACAGCCCAGAGTGTGGTAATGTCTCTAAGAAGTCAGGCAGGAAGATCATGAAGGGCCTTAAAAGCTGATTTTAAGGAGATTGGTTTATCTTCTAGGGTAGTAGTCTCCAAAGTATGATGTGCCCTAGGAAGCTAAAGAAATTTTAATTGTTTTTTAAAATGTCTATGCTTTTGTGTACATCTCATAATGGGACAATATTATAGGTCTATGACCCACTAACTGAAATCAGGACCCTAAGAGGACCGGGGGTAGGAGAGACAATGAAAAGTTGTTTTACTAAGTACTGAAAAGCATCCAGGAGAGGCTGTTCAGCAGATGGCTGAATATAAAACTGGAGGTCTGAGGAGGGGCCTTTGTCTGGACATGTAAACTGGGGATATCCACAGTAAACAAGAAAGAACAGTGGACCAATGGCAGAACTCTAAGAAACACTAACATTTACAATAACGTGATTACCTTTTTTTCAAAAGGAAAATTAAAAGCACAAGGAGCTATGTTTGCATTTTTATTTAAAAAGAGCTCTCAGAGGCACCTGGGTGGCTCAGTGGGTTAAGCCTCTGCTTCGGCTCAGGTCATGATCTCAGGGTCCTGGGATAGAGCCCCGCATCGGGCTCTCTGCTCATCAGAGATCCTGCTTCCCCCTCTCTCTGCCTGCCTCTCTGCCTAGTTGTGATCTCTTTCTGTCAAATAAATAAATATTTTAAAAAATAAAATAAAAAAAAAAAGAACTCCCAAACATTAAGTAATAGCTGGTCCTTAATATTGTCATTAACATATGAAAATTAGCTTCAGTCTACCACGAAGGAGAAAAAAGAGTTTCTGCTAATAAGCCAGCAGTAATTCAGAATAAGAAAATTATATTTTCTTACCATTTTGGAGGACAGTCAAGAAAAGATTTTAAAAGTGCACCATGAAACTCAGACCCGATCTCAGCACTGGGCCGGGGAAAATACAAAATGAGCCTGGAACACCTTTGGTCAAAAAGCAAGCAAGTGCTTCAAGATTAAAAGGGATATATCAATAGCACAGAAGAGTGGCCTAGAGGAGTTCCCACTTACCAGATTTGGGATGATTTGGAAACAGAAAAGAATAATGAATATTTACACACTGACTGTAAAAAGAAAGTAAGTCCAGTAATATTCAAAGTATGTGAGAAAGAAAAATGGAAAAATAGCTGTTTTTCATACATATACACACACACAAATGCCACCTAAAAAATGTAGAATAAAGGATGCAATTACAAAATACCCATGTTGGGGCACCTGGGTGGCTCAGTGGGTTAAGGCCTCTCTGCCTTTGGCTCAGGTCATGATCTCAGGGTCCTGGGATCAAGCCCCACATCGGGCTCACTCTCTGAGCAGGGAGCCTGCTTCCTCCTGTCTGCCTCTCCCCCTACTTGTAATCTCTGTCAAAAAAATAAAATCTTAAAAAAGAAAAGAAAAGAAAAGAAAATCCCCATGTTATGGGGTAACTGGCTGGCTCAGTCAGTTGAGTATCTGACTCTAGATTTCAGCTCATGATCTCAAGGTCGTGGGACTGAGCCCTGAGTCAGATTCCATGCTTAGCGGGGAGTCTGCTTGAGATTCTCTCTCTCCTTCTGCCCCTCCTAATCCCACCTCATCGCCCCCACTCTCGCTCACTCTAAAATAAATCAACCAATCTTAAAAAAAAAAAAAAAGAAAAGAAAATCCCCATGATACAACTCCTATTTAATACCCGATTTAGACTAATCATCAGTGGATGTTAAAAACTTTGGGTTACTAACATAACACTAAACGTTAACTACACTGGAATTAATTTTTTTTAAAAAAACTGGATATTCACATGGCCTCACAGGTTCCCTCTTAAGTGAAAAAGTATCTTACAATGGATAGATATTACTTTAACCAAATTTAGCTTCACCAGTAATGGGATGAACTAATACAAAGTGTCTACTGATGACATACAAATGGGAGGTACATATCACCCAGGCAATATTGTTTAATTTAAATCTAATCATGAGGAAACAGACAAATCCAGAATGTAGAACATTTTATAAGCCAACTAGCTTTTACTCTTCAAAAATTTATCAGGGAAGACTACTAAAAAAAAAAAAAAAAAACATGCAAGGAACTGCTCTAGAGAGAACATGAAAGGAAGACCAACCCAATTCATGAACCTTATGTGAGGTTCACAACAAAAATAAAACAAAAGCATATAAAGATATAAAGGATATTTTGGGAGCAAGTGGGAAGTAGGGATTATATATTAAGTATTACTGAGTCAATGTTAATAAATATCTTGGGTATGATGATGGTACAGTGGTTAGGTAAAAAATTCTTATTCTTAGGAGACACATGGTGATATATTCAGTGGTAAGGCAGTACTAAGATGACTAACATTTATTTTCAAAGGGATCAGCAATAAACAAACAAAAAACATTCAGAGAAAAGAAAGAAAAAAGATAAATACACACATAGAGAAGATAAAGCAAAAATAACAAAATACACTTTGTGAATTAGAAAAATGGATGCTCATTGTATGGTTTCCAATTTTTCTGTAGTTTTATAATTTTTAAAAATCAAAGTCAGGACAAATGTAAGTAATCAATGTGTGGCTAATATGCTATAGTTGATTTAACTTAGATGAATATACTACTCATAAATGACTTAATACTTAAAAAAAAAAAAAAAAAGAAAAAAAAAAGAAAGAGCCACCATGAAATTCTTTTCCATCAAAGCTAACCAAGCTAAGAGGCTGATTAATGCCACCTCTGGCTAGTATTGGCAACATAATTCATCTTTTTGTTTTTCCTCATGAGTCAAGGATCATGTCTGACTTACCTGTAAAATTAACAAACTAGCAAAACACCTATAGCATTCAGCCACCTCATCAAAACAATTTAACATTGGAAAAGCTGTAATCTTCTGGTTTTAAAATAATTTATTTCATAGGTCTGTTTTAATTTCATGTCTCAGAGCATACATTATTTAACCAAGAGGTGCTGGACAGAGATTGTAAAAAGGGAGGAAACATTTAGGATAAGAAACTGCCTCAATTCCATTAGAATTTGATCCTACCTTGTAAAGTCTTGCTAGGATAAATTTCTATCATACTTCTTTTGTGCTTACAAAAAACATTAACTTCTGAATTTCCAATGTTGTAAATAAAAATTTTTACAATTAAGTATGCATTCAATTGACACACAAGGCAACCAAGTAATTGTCATCAACATTAGCATAATGTGTATTTCCTGTCACTGCACTAACATTAAACTAAACTTCAAACCACAAAAACATTGTGACTAACATTAAAAAGGCAAGCTGTAAGATACTCAAAGCTTATAAAGGACAAATTGCACATAGTTAAGATGGGACATCATTTGACAAGGGCTGGTGTTGTGCATATGGCTGCTTTTTTTTATAAGAAGGCCACCGGCAAACAGGGCAACAGTGTCGGCCTCCAGCCAACCACATCACAATGCAATTCTGATGGAACACATGACCACAAGGCAACCCCATTAGCAAACATCCATCTTCAAAATTCTCTAGGCAAACAACACATTCAGTACAGTGCAGCATATCAGCAGGCCAAGTTAACCAATCAGGTTCCATATCTTCATTAGTATTATATGATCCATATGACCTCCCCTTCCTTTCATACGGGCTGGTCTGACAATATTTATTGGCACATGAACAAGCCTCAGCATCACAGTGACTTGCTCTTCCTGGAGAATTGTGAACTATGCTTTGCTTATCTTCAAATACTTCCTTTTCACTGCTAAAAGTGTCTGTGCTCTCGCTATCTGAGTCATTTTCAATATCTTGAGAACCCTCCGACATTTCCTCTTCAGACTGGACTCCAAGACATTTAAATCGCCACATTGGCAAATTTTTTATGTAATCAGTTGGTATCAGAGGGTGAAGCCAAAGGTCAGGGAAAGCTAAGCGCTCCAAGAATAAGTCAGGGTCTTCGTCCCAATCAGATTCTACAGGAAAGTTCTGAAAAGAAGCAATTGGGTGGAAGAGGTAGCTGGTGTACCAGTCCCACAGACTTGATAACCATTCTAAGTTATTGGCATTGACTTCATCATTGTTGTTGTTGCGCCGTCTCTTCTTCTCAAAGTAATCGATTAGTAAACCATGTCCAAGGTACGTACTGAGAAACAGGGCTGGGTGTGAAGAATAGAACATCCAGTCTGCCCTCACCCATGAAGCCAGTGTGGTTGTATTGGAATATCGCAACAATTTTAAGCTATATTCATAAAAGCTATCTAGGTAAGGGAGCTGTAAAAAGCCCAACACAGGTAGCCAGGAAATAATTAATAGAGAATTATATGTCCCTAAAGTGCTTATAAGAACCACAAATCGCTTTATGGTTGCTCCTTGTGTGATAAATAAGTCCATCCAAGCCATAAGATTAACTAGAACCAAGCTCAAAACAAACAGATCATTTACTTCAGGTTGCAATGAGCGCAAAAATGAATCCATGGCCTGAAGGGATATAAATTCACCTGTGTGGTTTCCGTATCTGTAAATTCCTTCAGGAGTTCTAAGAATGTATGACGGCATGTTATATACACCAATATCTGTCATGTAACTCTTATTGTCCCAATTTTCCACATTAACAAAAATAAACTCAACTCTTCCAGTAAACTTTATACTTAGTGCAGAGAAGAAAGCTGGGGGTTGGTCAAGGTTTGCAAATAGGTATATTTTTACCCAATACTGATCACTTTTATTCCATTCTTCTTTCAAATGTTCAGCATTATAAATGGTTTTGATCCGAGATGCTGCGTGAGCAGTTATCCACTTAAAAATGTGCTCTACTTCAATTTTGCGTCCACTATATTCTTTAAGCATGACTTTCCCCTTAGAAGTGCTTGTTTGTGGGACAGACATAATGAGTGTGGATCGTACCCAGCCTCTTCTCCTGCAGTATCTGTAAGAGAGTAAACTTTAAGTGAAAGGTAGGCTCATGGATGAGCTAGCTTGCTCATCTTCACTGTCGCACAATTTGTTTTCCCCTAATGAACTTCTTTGGCACTGAAAGATACTCTCTCCCCAAAACCAAATAACGTCCAAATAATCAAAGCAGTACCAATACCTGGCAGTCATACAAGAACAAAAGCAAGCTCTCTTTTTGTAGTTTTGTTTCATATCTGTTATTTTTTTTTTTTTTAAGAAAAGGCTTTAGTCAAGGAAATCAGTAAATACTTCAGCATTTTTTATGTGCCTACTACTTCATTATGTGCTTATAAGATCAAAAAAATAGGAAAATAATTCTTGTTCATAAGGAATTTAAAATCCCAATAAGGAAACAAAACAGAAATATAAAACCGTATATATTCAATTACTAAATAAGGTTAAAAAAAAAAAGGTTAAAAAAAGGAATATCACTGAGAGTTTGAGCTGGTGAAGATGTCATGAAAGGTTTGGGAACTGAATGAGGTCTTGAAGGTGGTTAGATTCAGATGGGCAAAGAAGAGAGAATAGATTATCCTACATGCCAAGTCCCTGACTTGAATGCAAGCTCCTTGAGGGTAGGAGCCAAGCTCTACCCACTTATTAACCCAAGCACCCACATGATACCTGACACACATGGGCATGGTAAAAAGCAATTCATATAAAAGCTCACCTAAGAAGGAGCAAGTCCCATACTTTCTTGTACTCTTTCATCCCTTTAATGAAGATTATGAAGAGGAGTATTTAATGCAGATGAAACAAAGTAAGTTTTCAGATTAAGAAGAGATTCAGTTAGAGGATGAGTAAGTATAGAAGAATTTACCTAAAATTAAATCTTTTTTTTTTTTAAAGATTTTTTTTTTTACTTGAGAGAGAGAGTGAGAACAAGAGAGACGATGAGTTGGGTGAGGGACAGAGGGAGAAGTAGGCTCTCTGCTGAGCAGGGAGCCTGATGCGGGGTTCAATCCCAGTACCCCAGGATCACACCCTGAGCTAAAGGCAGATGCTTAACTGACTGAGCCACCCAGGCACCCCCATTTGTTTAGATTTAACCAGTGTGGTCATGACTCCAATCCTTTTGGAAATGGACAAGTTCTTGCTATATAATTTGTGACATCACCTTCCCCCTAAAAAACTGGATGAGAAATAAAAGGAAATACTGAAAAACCAAATCAGTTGTTGTAGGACAGTGGAGAGATTGTAGGTGCAGCATTTCCCATTTTTTAAAAAAATGTATTTTTTTCCCAAAAACCTACCATGTGAAGTTTTATGATATGTAAATTTAACTCAATAAAATTGGAAAAAAGAAAATCTACCATGCAGGTACAATTTTTTTCATTACAGATTTGTAAATGGATAGTAATGAATATTTAACCTCTTATTTTGCTATTTAAAATATTGATAGAAAAATCATAAAATCAGGACGCCTAGGTGGCTCAGTGGGTTAAGCCTCTGCCTTCGGCTCAGGTCATGATCTCAGGGTCCTGGAATGGAGCCCCACATTGGGCTCTCTGCTCAGCGGGGAGCCTGCTTCAGCTTCTTGTTGAGTTGATTCACTTCCTTAACAGTATAGATTTCACTAATATCAATACTGCTTTAAGTGAAATGGTTCTAGAATTATGAATTCCTACAAAGAAAATATCCTGTATCCCTTAACCCTGTATTTGTAAAATGCAAAGTAATAATTCATTGACATGAATTCTATTTTTACCCTCCACCCCGAGAAGCAATAAGTCAAATAGATAATTGCCTTATTTACATCTTAAATATTTTTAAGTAGCTTTAATTTTTAAATTTCATATGACACTTGTGATGACACATTTCTACTCATGGTCATTCTTTTTAATCTTTCTATAACTACCTCAGAGAATATTGGCTACTGAGTTGTGCCATAAATTAAACGCCAATTTTCTGACAGGAAACCTTACTCTATAAAATAGGCAAAGAAGGTCTTAGTGCATACATTTCTTCATGTAAAAAAAAAAATGTATCACATGCTTTCTTTTCAGTTCACAGTTGGGTGACGGCTTTAAGGTCACCCTGATTGATAATACCATAAAAATAACCTCTAGTTCTTCAAGTAAGCCTTTTGAGATCTCTTAGAGAATTTGAAGACTAAAAATGATAGAAAACATGGTTAGTTTGTTACTCCAGTTTCTTGTGTGACATTCAGTACTTAAAAAGAAACCTTCGTGTTTCTGTTTAGGCAATGTGGTTTCTTCAGATGAGGTCAGTGGCCTCACTGACGTTGCAGGCCTGCTCTCCCATCTCCCCTTCACTTTCCCTTCTCTGCTTATTCCACCGGCCCTCTACCCTTTCACTCTGACCCACTTGCTTTTCAGCTCCTGCAATTTCAATGTTCTCCATCTGCTCTTTACTATCCCCCATTTCTCCAACCCCTCAAAGACATACCCCACCTTGTTTTCTACTTTCTTCAAGAAAAAGCAAGAGAATAGATGTAACAGAGGGTTTTTTTTAGCCTTGTAAGCTATATTGCTTGATTGGAGAATGAGAGGTAAGTTGAGTATGTGAACAAAGAAATTAAAACTGCTGTCCAACAGAGTCAGGTGCTGCCCAAAGGTGGTAGCCCTGAATATTCTCAGGGCAGCTAACAAGGTCAGGAAAGTACTGCTATCCAACGGGACCAGCACATCAGAAGAGGGTGCCCTGAGACCACCCCAGAGAAGGAACTCCAGTAAAGAAACCAATACAAATAGTGGAGCAGAGAGCCCGGTGTCTATAAAAATCTGAAATGAAGATGATGACTTAATTATTCAACATATGATTAAAACACTTGCTGAAAAACATTATTCCCTGCCCGGTTATACATTCCCCTTTTTTTTTTTTTTTTTTAAAGTAGGCTCCACGCTCAACATGGAGCCCAGTGCAGGGCCTGAGATCAAGACCTGAACTGAGATCAACAGGTAGACACTTAACAGACTGAGACACCCAGGCACCCCTGCATTGACATTCTGAACACACTTTTCCATATCTATTTTATTGTTCTGTATCTCCAAAATCCTCACAAGGAGAAAAAAAATGATCCTGACTAAGCACAGGTTTTATGGCAACAGCAGTTGTTACTCTGGTTGTAAGACCTTCCCAATAAAAGGAAATATGAATATGACAATACTGAAACTGATGAGTAGGGGTTCCTGGGTGACTCAGTGGGTTAAAGCCTCTGCCTTCAGTTCAGGTCATGATCTCAGGGTCCTGGGATCGAGTCCCACATCAGGCTCTCTGCTCAGCAAGGAGCCTGCTCCCCCCCCACCCCTGCCTACTTGTGATCTCTCTCCCTGTCAAAACAATAAAAAAAAATCTTAAAAAAAAAAGAGAGAAACTGATGAGTAACTATGCATCAAAACGTTCACCTTTGGATGAACCATACGTGCATGAGCAGAGGAAGGGGAAGGAGGAGAGGGAGAGGCAGAGAATTCCAAGCCGACTCTGCATTGAGCACAGAGCCCATCACGGGGCTTGACCTCATGACCCATGAGATTATGACCTGAATGGAAATAACAAGTCAGACGCTTAACTGACTGAGCCACCCAGGTGCCCCAAAAAGTGTCTTAATAACAAAAAATAGTTGCAATCAACAAAAAAAGCAAAATTTCTTAAAAATAATCTGTTCTATCATAAATAAGAGGTGAGATTATTTGAAGATGAAGGATTTAGAGAAAAATATATGGAGGTTGCTTTTACTATCTCTTTACCATTCTTCAGCTAGTACAGACTCAGAGTTTTTCTAAAGAAAAGCTAGAAAAAGTTGCATTAAAATCTGTTAGACTCAATTATGATACTTCTGATGCATTCTGCTTTATAAGATTACACCAAAAAAAGTAAAATACTACTGTTTCCTTCAGTTTTTCATATTAATAGATTATAATTTTCTGTTGTGCTTAGTTTATTTTTGAATTCTTAAAGTTATATAACAATTTATATTAGACTATGTGTTTAACCTTTATATTTTCTAATCTATAAGTTACAGTGTTGAAATGTATGAATTAGCTCATGGATTTTTTACAATCAATTCTGAATATTTTTTGAAAAACAGTGATACTGGGAGCACCTGGTGGTTCAGTGGGTTAAAGCCTCTGCCTTTGGCTCAGGTCATGATCCCAGCCCCACGTCAGGCTCTCTGCTCCGCAGGGAGCCTGCTTTTTCCTCCTTCTCTGCCTGCCTCTCTGCCTACTTGTGATCCCTGTCAAATAAATAAATAAAATGTTAAAAAAACAATTGTGACTTTTGGGATTACCTGAAAAAAAAAAATCAAAATATTGGTATTTTAATTTGTTCTGGTATAGCAATCACTAGTACGGGGGAGAAAGATCTTTCACTCAGAGACTATTTGGGAATGATGAGATCAGACCAAATGCAACTGTCTTTGATAAATAAAGGACAAAAGTAACAACAATTTCCTTTTCATCAGAACATTAACACTAGGGCTGTTCTGGACATTTCAACAAAAGGCATTAGATATGATCAAGATTCTGTGGTGAAGATGAGAATGCAAATTTTGTGGGTAGATGAGGAGACTGTGAATTAGGAGATACAAGAACTTTCTTTCTTATCTCCAGTTCTCTAGGGACTCTACACCTTAGGGTGTGGATCACACCCTATAATACCAGTAAGCAAAAACAATCTTGAGGTAAAATGAAGCAAACATGGATTTAAAGAAGAAAGGAAAATCTGAGTAGTATAATACAGTAGTATTGAAGGGTTTTCTACAGCTAATGGGCTTCTCACTGGGGCCACATATAAGGGACACAGATGAATCAGATCTATTACTTACATTAGAAACTATCCAATGTTGTGGGGTTTTCTACATACACATCATATGTCCTATCCTCAGAACTAAACAGAACATGCTGTACATGCTAATCTTTTATTAAATATTTACTGAAAGAGTAATTAAATGAATGAATATATGTAAAAGTTAAAACTTGATGGCACTATAAGTTGAAATAAAAAGCATTTCTTTTTTTTTTTTTTTAAAGATTTTATTTATTTATTTGACAGAGATCACAAGCAGGCAGAGAGGCAGGCAGACTGAGAGGGAAGCAGGCTCCCTGCTGAGCAGAGAGCCCGATGCGGGACTCGATCCCAGGACCCTGAGATCATGACCTGAGCCGAAGGCAGTGGCCTAACCCACTGAGCCAACCAGGCGCCCATAAAAATCATTTCTTAAAAAAAATTTTTTTTAAGATTTCCTTCATTTATTTATTTGACAGACAGAGATCACAAGTAGACAGAGCAGCAGGCAGAGAGAGAGAGAGAGGAGGAAACAGGCTCCCCGCTGAGCAGAGCTCGATCCCAGGACCCTGGGATCATGACCCGAGCTGAAGGCAGAGGCTTTAACCCACTGAGCCACCCAGGTGCCCCCAAATAAAAAAGCATTTCAAAGAAATAATTTAATAATGAAACAAGAAATAACACAACAGATAAAATATTGTAGATGATGACAAAAGAAAAAAGAGAAATGCCTGCAAGGATTCTTGTCTGAGAAAATGGGAAAACAAAACAAAACAAAACACAACAGTAAAGAACAGAAAAAGGAAAGGTAGAAAGGGTACATGCCTGATGAAAGAAAAAAAGGATGAATCTGAATTTGGACAGTTTAGGGAGAAGGACACATCTAGGAGTAGGGCAGATGGAAATGAGCATCCTCATGCAAAGCAGAGGTTAGAATTATGACAAAAGATTTCAATCAGTACAAAGCTATAAATGAGCTGAAGTCTTTTGGGGAAGAAAAGTGAAACTAGAAGGACTGAAGACATAGTCTTGAGTCACCCCCACTAGAAAGAATATAGAAGAATGTGATAAAGTCATCTCAGAAAGAAAGTAAATAGCTGCCAGTTTATCAAAAACTATTAATCAAGCACCTGTATAACTAACAGTGTGCTAAACATTATAGTTAGCTTTTAGTTCAAATAGACTTCTCATATCATTGTCTTCATTAGTTAAGACAATTCTGGTCAGAACTCAAATTCTAAGAAATGCTTAATCAACTCACCTGGGGTCACTGGAACAATTAAAAGTGCCTGTTCGTATTCCAAATCTTGACACCTTTTTCACCATTTTCTCCCAGTGGATTTTACCAACCAAGGGACTTCTGTCATTTGCTATGACCTGTTTGCCCAGAAAGAAAAACAGAAACTTTAATTACCTAAAATGAAATCGAACTAACCACTTACTATCTACAATACACTTTTATCTTTTGCAAAAAGATTCTGTTCCCAATTACATCATCACAGCAATTCTTGTAGAAAGAACTACTGTCCAGCTGAAAAGGCTTAAAACACTGAATACAGTGCATTAAACTTCCACACTCTGTGGCAGTTACATAGAGGGGGAATCAAAACCATATTAAAAAGCTAGCCACATTCTTCACCCTGTAGGTCTATTCTCTAGAAATAAGTTACACAGGAAGTAAATGGCCTTTGGAGGCATTTCTCGGCTCCAAAAATTTTAAACAATAATCCAAATAGAGCTTACTAGAAATTATCATATGTGGGTTCAATGAGTTCAAATTTCATTTTTTAAAAATATTAAGGATCCGAGAGTCAAACATATGTTTTCTATTAAACTATGCTTTAACTAAACCAATACTATTACTTCTACAGCTTTTTCTTAACAATGATGAAAAGGTTCAAACATATAAAAAAAATTGCTGTAATGAATTCTACACTCTTGAACTTCTCCTTCAAATTTGCAAATAGCCTTCAAACACAAGTAAGACTGGGAGAAGTCAAAGATATTTTAAAAAAAGAAAAGAAGGAAAAAGAAAAAAACTCTAATAAGTTAACCTCCAAAATGAGTCATGGCTTTTTAGACTTTCTAATCGTTAACACCTTTTCCTTTTATTCCCTAATCTTTCTGCTTTGAATGAAGGCAGGACTTCAACAGACACACCAGTAAAAAACAAAATTATATGTTAAAAACAAAAACAACTGAATAGGAACTTAAAGGAAAGTCAAAATGTCTCTAGTCTTCACAAAACCATCTGTTTGATTTATTTTAAACCTAGGGTATATAGGCCAAGTTTATTTTTACAAAGGCTATGTAACTGATGTTATCTAATTCAAAATTACAACACAATACTCGGGGGCCCTTTCTAGGAGGAAGGGCCGTTTTCATGTTCACAATGCCTCCAGGAAATGAAATCCCAGGTGCATGAGTGAAATGAGTGCCAATATATACCCCTGGGAGACACAAGAGTGGTACAGCTACCTCATTGTGGCCTCTCTGCTGGGAAGCCTAACAAAGGGCAGCAGAAAGAGACAGAGCATGTGGTGGTGACAAGTGACTTGAAATTCACTTTATGTCCACTAACCCTGCCCTACACCATTGCTATCATCCCCACATCTATAGAGACTTATATGCTATACATAACATTTTGTAGTAACTCTGATGCTTCATAAATACACAAACATATACGCAAATTTAGAGCATTAAACAAATGGTTATAATGTGCTTTTTAGTAAAAATAGAGGTCTTGTTGAGGGAGACATGAATTATTTATTCAAATGCTCAGATGGTGGAGGTAAGCAGAAAGAAGGTAATCTGAGGACATGAAAGCTCTTTCTGAGGAGGTTCATGCCAGTTACGTTACCCACTAAGTCCCTAGTTTTCATTTTTCCATGGTCCAAAAGGTTTGGATACATTTTATCTGAATAATCAGGAGAAAAAGCAGGGCAGGCATTTCTTTTCCTTCCCCCCACCACTATTCAAGAGTCAATATGGTAGTTCTTCTTTCCAACAAGTAATCAAAGAAATCTCAAACTTATTTTTCAGTTTACTAAGAAGGTTTAAGAAGTCTCCACGCAATCATATACCACTCTACTCCCTACTTTTTAAAATAACTCTTAAAGAACTTCTTTTCACTCCCATTTCCTGATCAAGGCTGCAAATGACCCAAACATTTCAGGTCAGTGTTTATAATGACATTGCACCAAGGGGTTAATTAAGAGGTTGTTCTAATCAATGTAAGTTATGGCCCTATATCTAGGGGCATCTTTCAGTGAATATCCTGTCCACTGTACAAGTATCTTTCAGACTTAAAAGAGCTCAATTCTAGGAAAGGAAGTAGGAATGAGAGGGGGACATTGGCAGGCACTGCTGGTTACAGCATAGACAACACAAGTTTGTGATCAGAGGTAGGAACATCTGACAGGTGCATGACAATGTGTAACCCCAGGGCCTTATTTATTCAGCAAGCTGTACCCACACCTGCTTTTGAAGAGTTTAATCATCCCTAACACAGAGGGCCACACAAAAATGAAAACTCCTGTAGGCATTCATTGCATGAAAGCATTTTATTTAACTCTGAAGTTCTATTTATGCAATTAGAAATTGCTCTGTTCAATGTCCTATATAGTTCTATTATTCAACTTATGGCTTGGCATAAATTAAATTTTACAGAAGTTGAATTAGATTACCACACCATTAAAAAATTTAATATTTTCACAAAATAACCCACCTGGCTGAGTCACATGGCACTAACAAATACTCTAGGCCTATTACTACTGTGTCACACCAGTAAGAGTTCCCAACTTACAGCTCATGTCCAAAAAGTATGCATGACAATTCTGAGTGGCACTCACATTGCTGGTCTTATTAAAAGTAGAGACATATTCCTTGGCAGTTCAGGAAAGATGTTGTGTTCTCTGTGGGAAATATTTTCAGGACTAGAAAAAAACTAGATGAAAGTGCAGCCTGAGTTCCAAGTCTGGAACAGAGTTGGTAGCATAAGCTGGAAGTGAAGGAATCTTACCCTCTTTCTTCCCTAGTTATCTGCCTCTCTAACTGGCATCCCTACACTTGCTCACCATTGCATTTCCTGCAATTAATACAGAGTCTAATTCATCTGGGTACTCATTAAACATGTATGCTGACCTAAATTATTTCAGCTTTTTACAGCTTAGTAACTTCATTCTTCTATATCTGACTAAAGTTCTCTAAAGCCACCAAATTTTTGTTATGTGTTATAAGTCCCTTCCCTAGCAACCTATCATCTGGAATATTTTCTGGACAAACATTAGCATAAACAGTACCTTGCTATGCAATGTGTATTAATGTTTTGGACCCCAGTCAGATATGAGGACTTTCAATTCAATGAATTTAAAAATACACTTTTTCCAGGGGTGCCTGAGTGGGTCAGTCAGTTAAGTGGCTGCCTTTGACTCAGGTCACGGTCCCAGGGTCCTGGGATTGAGCCTGGCATTGGGCTCACTGCTCAGCGGAGAGCCTGCTTCCCCCCCTCCTTCTGCCTAGGTTCCACTTCACAGTCTAATACAGTTCTTTAGCATCAAGATGTTAGCACCATCACGGGCCATCTAACTCAGCTGAAAGATAATCATATACTAAGATTTTTACTGGTCTACACATTTTAATAAACCAAACTCTAAGCTATCTTAAGGCACAGGCTATAGTTTATTCACCTTTGTGCCCTCAGTGCTAATCCCAAGGTTCAGTTGGCTCACATTAGATTTCAAAAAATATTTGTTACATGGTTAGATGAATGAAACCAATGGTTTGCTGGTAGACATTTAATAACTAGCTCTCCAAAAGAAAAAGGAACTTCTTATTTCTATTACTTGTTGATTTCCTTGGTATAAATACTACCATATGGTGATTTCAATTTCCCAACATGTTATCTCTGAACATGGAACTGGGAAGAGATGTTAACAATCACCCTTCATGAAGCAGTATAAGTTGGCTCCAGCACACCACGCATGGAACTGTGTTGGATAATGTGTGATGCTAACTGCCCATATTCTCTGATGTCAAACTAGTGTGGTCCGGTTAAACCTTCAAAGAAAAACTGCACCTCAGGTTCTTATCTATTCCCTTCCTCCTGTATTACAGGTGTTACAATTGTATAAGAAAAAAACCATATACTTTTGCCTAATTTTTAGATGTGGGTTTTATTACTAATCAGAACATGTGCCATATAAATCTAGGCTAAATTAAATAACAAAACTCCATAGAACAGGAGTGCTGGGCTATGATATTTTCTGCATTTGTCAGTATTTCATTATTTTTTTTAAAGATTTTTTTATTTATTTGTCCGAGAAAGAAAGAAAGGGAGAGAGACAAAGCACAAGCAGTGGGGAGCAGGAGGCAGAGGAAGGAGCAGGTTCCCCACTGAGCAAGGTTTCCCACCACCTCCCGACCCATGCAGGACTTGATTCCAGGACCGTGGGACTGTGAACTGAGTCAAAGGCAGATCCACTTGATCCACCCAGGTGTCCCCCTATATTTCATTACTAATGGGGAGTTTCTACTTTCAAAATCATAGCCCAACTTAAATAAATATATGCAAATTATATAAGATCATTAAAAGTGAGGACAAGTGATTGATTGACAGAAACAAAATTAAATGGCATTTAATTATTTCTTTGGTATCCCCACTAGCTTTCTTTATGAGTAAACAAAAGTAAAAGTTTTTCACTAGTATAAAATAAATGATAAAATGGCTTACCATGTATTTTACCTTTAGGGTAGTGTCAAGAAAGACACTTATTTACTTTTATTTATTTATTAATAGGTTAGACTCTCCATGGAAAAGACGATTGTCTAGAACAAAGCTAAACAAGTTTTAAGACAGCTATTAACTCTTTTTAACCAAACACGAAATATAGTAACATAATACTTCAGCAAATATTGACCCAAAGCTTTACTTTAAATCACATGATGTTTTTCACTGCTACTTCAATTCTAGTGACGTTAAATTCCTTATGATGGGGATAAAGCCAGTAGGGAACAAATATCACAGTCCTTCTTTGAACAAGGTGAGAAAGGAGAAATAGAAATGTTAAGATAAGGATGAACCCATAAAACCCACAGAGCATGCTAACTTTTCCATTTCAGAAGCCTAACCACTATTCCATCTGCCTCTCTAAGCCTTTTTTGAACAGGAAAAAAAAAAAGTAACTATCTTTAATTTGTGGCGCTCAGAAGATTGGGTGGTGGTAAAAACCAAAGAATTCACAACACTAAGTGATAAATAACTGAGGAGAGATATGAGCTGAGGTTAGGAACAAAGTAGGAAAACTCAGAATGTTACAAAGAACTGTTAGAAAAAAAGAGGACTCAGTTGTTCCATGGGTTACATAGTATACTGATGATAAAGATGTCCCATATGTGTTGCTGCCTGGAAAACTAAAATTAGCTCTTTTCTTTTCATCTCATATTACAGAGAATACAGGACAGACATGGAAAACCTTGACATGAAAAGGAGCATCCTAATACTCTGGTTCAATGTAAAGATAATTCATGAGCATGAATACATCTTAAAACAATTAAGAAGAGAAAAATAAAAAGGCCATTAACATGTATCATGCAGAAAATAAAAGCATGAATTGCACATAAGATACAAATTATAAGAAATATAGAAAGAATTAAATAAACTATACAAATTCAATTTTTCTTGTGTAGTATCACAATTCCACATGTGGTGTCACCAAAAAAGATAATCAACCTAGGTTACCAATCTATAATCTATAATCAACCCAGATTACTAATCTACTCCAGAAAAATGAAATGACCACGTGATAGAATAACTAAGTCATATACCCATTTATTAAAGTTACATTTTCCCTAAATAAGCAAATCCAGACATCCTTTCAATGACATGATTTATAAATCTAAAGTGTTTATTATCAGTTATATGCCATCTAGCATATAACAAATATACATAGCATATAGCAAAAATACATTTTTTTCTCAATAAATACAAAAGAAAACCACAATTCATGGGAGTAAGGAATAATATTAGAAAAATGGGAGGAAAGGAAAGAACTCTGATGTGCTTCAATATTTCTTACACAGCATACCTAAAATAAAAGCAATCTAAGGAGGATTGAACTGGCCAGGATCTATGCATGACCAAAAATTTTTTTAAAAAATGACAGAGCAAACTGAAATTAGTCAGGTTCTTTTAAAGTAAATAGAAACGAATAATTCAAATCACTAAGAAAATTTTTTAAAATTATCATAAATATGACCTGAGCTGAAAGAATGACAAGCAACCGAGAGAATACTTATCTTGTTTCTAGCAGACATTTTCAATTTAAAAACAAAAACCAACAGCCCTCTCTTAAGAGCTAAAACCAATGTTTGTGCTAATTAGCTTAGCTGGTGACTTCAGAATGCCAGAAGACAGGATTTCAATCTCAGTCTTTCAGTTGTCCTGCCAGAGATGATTGTTCTAACCCAAGCCAGGCATCTGACAGATGTAAGTGACTGGCCCCAAGGGACACAAGCCAGACACTGGTGGTCAGTGCAAACACTGAATGTCATTAGAAAAATTAAATGTATGTCCTACTATCATTAACACATGGAAAACCACATAAATATATTCCATTTTCCTTAAGAGTCATTTTTCAACTACTAATACCTTGTGAGGCTTAAAAAATATTTTAGAGGAAAACAATTTAGTGATTAGAATTTATAATGCTAACATTCACTATCATTCATTATTTGTTCTACATTTCACTCAGGTGTCCCTTTATCAGAATTTTTTTGCGACTCTCTATCTCCTTATTCTTCTTTTTAGTATTTTCCACTAACTTGATGCTATATTAAATATTTACTTATGTATTGCATACCTCTCCCAACTGGAATGTGAGGTGCCTGAGAAAGCAGGGACTTAGCCTGATGTATGTTCCTGGTATATCTCCAGGGCCTGGCATACAACTAACTGCTAAATAAACTAGTTGAATTTTGTCACCTATTAACAGAGTTTAATTTATGTTTATCTGTATTATTATTTTTTAATTTTATTTATTTATTTAAGAGAGAGAGAGAGGGAGAGAGAGCAAGCAGAAGAAGAGGCAGAGGAGGAGAGGGAGAAACAATGTGAAGCAGGCTCCACGCTCACATGAGGGGCTTGATTCCACAACTGTGAGATCATGACCTGAACTGAAACCAAGAGTCAGAAGCTTAACCAACTGAGTTACCCTGACGCCCCCACAGTTATCTTTTTTTTTCCCCTCAAGATTTTATTTATTTATTTGATAGAGAGAGAGATCACAAGTAGGCAGAGAGATAGGCAGAGAGAGAGGGGAAGCAGGCTCCCTGCTGAGCAGAGGCTTAACCCACTGAGCCATCCAGGCACCCCCCGACAGTTATCTTTAATAGAACATTAAAGAGCAGTGAGGGTGCCTGGGTGGCTCAGTGGGTTAAGTGTGTGCCTTTGGCTCAGGTTACTCTCAGGGTCCTGGGAACCAGTCCCACATTGGGCTCCCTGCTCAGCTGGGAGCCTGCTTCTCCCTTTCCTTCTGCCCAGTCTCTCCTGCTTACGCATGTTCTTTCTCTCTCTCTCAAATAAGTAAATAAAAGCTTCTTTTAAAAAGTCTTAAAAAAAAAAAAGAACATTAAAAAACAGATCATTTATAAGCCTAGAATATATGTTAATTAGTGAACCAGAATGTGTTCATTGTCTACAGGCAGAATCCTACATACCAAAAGAATATTTAAACTTTGACATGGCTTTTTCAAGTTTGGAAGGTGTTCAGCATCTATTTATCATTCATCTTTATGGGATCACTCAATGTATGGAGAAACATTTAGATAGAGAATACAGATAAATGGGACAGGTGATTCAACTCAGTATCAGTAAATAAAATTAAAAATTATCAAAGCCAACAAGTCTTTCTTGATCAGACCATCAGATATAAATATCTGGGAAAGGAAATGGAATAACTATTTACTTATGAATTAAAGCTTTAGAGATGCTAGTTTATTTTTCAAATACAATTAATTGACAGAGAAATAAACTAGAATTTGATGGATAATGCACAGACTACACCCATAATCTCCCAGGTTCTCCCTTTGCTGAATTTAAAAATTACAGAATTAGAGTATTTGACAGGTAAAAGGTCAAACACAATTGGAAGACTGCATGTCAAGGAAAGTGATGAATAGCTTATGTAATCACCTGAAGAATTCCCAAACCTCAACTCTTTAACCTTTAACTCCGTGGACCACAGTATTATTCCACTCTCTTTACATGTATATGTTTTATTTGAGGCCAGGTACAAGACAAAATCTGTCTATCCATAATTATATTGCAAATCTACGACAGGACCAGATCTGCATCTAAGGTCTCTGAACTCCTAGCTTTTTTTTACTATGTTTTGACATTACTGTCCTCAGAAAGAAATATGAAGAAGCTGTGAATCTAACTTAGCCAACCCCAGAGTGAAATGACAAGAGTACTAGACAAGAAATCTGGGGCCCTGGGATTTGATCCTGATTCAATAATCATAATTTTAGCGAAAATCATGCTGTTAATTTATTTGAGATTTTACTTTAAGTGATCTTATATTTTTAAAAATTTAACTTTAGCCTTGTCCTAAATAATATTTATGAAATTACATGTTCAATATAATACTGACTAATTTGCATTAAAATCCATAAATGATAATGTATGCCCACTCATTTACCATGAGTGATATATAAAGCACACTCTGTGAAACATAAAAGACTATTTTTTAGGCCCTTCATAGCTCTACATAGCTCTAATATGCTAATTAAATTTCACAGTTTTGATATCACAAGAATTTAGGGTTTAAAATGATCATTTCATCAATTTCACAAGCTGAGTAATGAGCACTCCCCACCATTCCCCACAATATCTCATCCTCTATAGTCATGAAGTTGGCTATTTCCCCAATAGAAGGATTTTCTTACTTTGATTTCCAGGTTCTTCCTTTAGATACAAAAACCACTTGGATCACTGAATTAAAAACTGTTAACCAGGGGCACCTTGGTGGCTCAGTGGGTTAAGCCGCTGCCTTCGGCTCAGGTCATGATCTTGCGTCCCGGGATCGAGTCCCGCATCGGGCTCTCTGCTTGGCAGGGAGCCTGCTTCCTCCTCTCTCTCTCTCTGCCTGCCTCTCTACCTACTTGTGATCTCTCTCTGTCAAATAAATAAATAAAATCTTAAAAAACAACAACAACAACAAAAAAAACTGTTAACCAAAACTGAAACAGTGCAAATAGCTCAACAAAAGGAATATATCTGTGTAGTTCTTACTTTAATGAAGATCCAACAACTACAATGGATTTGTCAACTCTGTTTTCCCAAAGCTTTCTCTCCCCTCTCTTCAATTTTCATTTTCCTTGGTCTGCAAAACCTCTTTAAGAGGTCATTGGAGCCTCCCTATGTGGGCCCCCTATGTGGGCCGACTTATGTTTAAGAAAAATGACACAGGTACACAAAAGTGTCACTAGCTGGCGAGTGAATACTATTCCGGTAAAAAATAATTTTACTTCTATCACTGTTTCTTATACCTGAACCAGCCAGATGCCATCCTTTGTGTCTTCTACAAGCTCATAGAAGTGCATTTCACCACTGAAATTGGTACTAGAAATGGATTCAGATGCTTCTTCTTCCTTGAGGGCAGAATAGAGCTCACCTTCCATCAAGTCACCTGAAGAAATGAAAAAAATAACACCAGTTAGATTTCAAAAATTCTACATTCCCGGGGCACCTGGGTGGCTCAGTGGTTAAACGTCTGCCTTGGCCTCAGGTGATGAGCTTCCAGGTCAGTGGGGAGTCTGCTTCTCTCTCTCTCCCTCCGCCTCTCCCCTTGCTTGTGCTTCTTCTCCCTCAAATGAATAAAATCTTAAAAAAAAAAAAATCTACATTCCCAACTTCAATAATTAATTCCACTTTACACTGTTAAAAGTCGTATCACAGTACTTTCATCTCAGTCTATAGAAAAGAAAAGTAGAACCTGAATATACCCATTTAAGATTCACTCAGTAAATATGTCATAAGAACCTACTAGTATCAGGCAAATATGAACAGATAAAAATCCACCTTCTCATGGAGCTTATATTCTAGTGGGGTCATCACATAACCTGTTAGGAAATTACTTAATTTCCTGCTAAGTCCAAAAAGCCATCACGGTATTATTTAGTTTTGTGTGTAACATGCTGGGCTTCAAATAATTTTTAAACAGTATGATTTATATACTTCTGACTTACAAGATTTAGAAATGGGTTTATAGAATTTGCCATTATCACTTGCTTAAAATAGCATAAGGCTTTTAAGACTTGATGGTTAGATACAAAATATTATCTGTAAGAAAAAAAACCTCCACATTAATACTCAAATTTACAGTGTAAATTGAGAACTTGTGTCATCAAATAAAAAGTAAACACTACTGTCAAATTAATTTTTGCCTTAATGTAAAAACAAGCATGACTGCAGCAAAATCATTTATAACAAACATTTAAATTATAAAGTTAAATTGCTACACCAAGACCTCTCTGCTATAAAATGTGTGATCCTAGTCATACTGTTGTGAGCTGTGTGTATTCTTTAAATGATATGCACATTCTTTGTATACCCACAGTGACAAGTATTTTTAGGCCCAAAGGAAGCAACACTAAATAAAAGTCAAAAGAAAAAAGTGTTACTAATTTTTTTACCATGAGAAATGATTTGGCTTTGGTAGTTCTCATACTTCTAAACCTAGAAAATTAATTTATTAGACATCTACTTTACTCCATTTCCCATCTCCCACACCTGTGGTAGAAGTCACCATAAACCAGTGAGTAAACAAGAGGCAAGGGAAAAAAATGGGTTTTACGTTTTCTTTAAAAAAAAAACAAAAAGCATCACATCTACAGAGGGTTCCCTCCTCTTCTCCAGTAGTGAGATACAAATTTGACAACCCTCAACCTGCAAATATGTAGTGCTAAAGTCGTCTGAAGTTAGTATTCTTAATGGCTACAGGGTACTAAATAAGGAAAAAAAACTATCTTGTAAAGGACACAGCAGACAGATATATTTGAAACAACAATAAAGATAACCATCAGTTAGTTTCAACTGCTTCCTACAGCAACCCAGAATGTCTTTCTCAAGTTACAGTACATTCCCCTTCTAGACATTTACCTAAACAAAGATATATTTTGTCCAGGGGGTGAAAAAAAATTAACATATTTCTTATTCAATCCTACCCCCAAACCAACAATCACTGACAATACACTGCTTAAGATGTTAAATAAATATTCTCTTAGCTATTTCCATTCTATTTCTCATTCCATTTAAGTTGATGCAGCTGTATCCGACTTCTAAAAGGAAAAATAAAAGTTTACATCCAAGACATAAAGATTTTTTTAAACACTGACAGAAATATAAACTCTTCAAAACAAAACAAGGTAGGCATTCACAAAACATATTCATTCACTTTATTTTCACCATAAAGTATGAAAAGCTAATACTCTATACAGTTAACACTTTCTCTATAAACTCATGATTTAAAATTTAAATCTTAGTCCTAAATGCCTCTTTGATATTAAGGATTCCAACATTTTTTCTTCCTGTCATTATACTATGATTACTATCCTGACAAATACTGCTATCTACAGACAACGTTTTGGGGTTTTCCTTTTCTTATATCCCTATGAATTTCAACCGACAAATAATGCTTTCTAGTTTGCCTGCAACTGGGTGACAGTCTTTAATTTAAAAAAAATTGTTTCTTGGGCGCCTGGGTGGCTCAGTGGGTTAAGCCGCTGCCTTAGGCTCAGGTCATGATCTCAGGGTCCTGGGATCGAGTCCCACATCGGGCTCTCTGCTCAGCAGGGAGCCTGCTTCCTTCTCTCTCTCTCTCTGCCTGCCTCTCAGTGTACTTGTGATTTCTTTCTGTCAAATAAATAAATAAAATCTTTAAAAAAAATAAAAAAAAAATTGTTTCTTAATAAACAATGTTAAGAACTTCCACTTATATCTGTTATTTAAAAAACAAAGCTTAAAAGGACACAGCAACACCCGGGCAAATAATTCCAGTCCTCTTCTCAAAACTGGATTCACTTTTTTTTTTTGGTAGAAAACCTGGACAGCTCTCGGAGTAGTCGGCTTAACCCTTTCAGGTAATGTCTCATTCTGGAGGAAACAGCAAGAACGAGGAAGCCCAAGTCACCCCCTCCACCCGGTGGAGGGGACCCCAGGGGCGTCCGATACTCGCCTGACTTCTCCACCAGCTCCCGGACATCCTTCTTCTCGGGCAGCCCTGAATATCCCAACCCCCGGCACTCCAGAATGGTCTTCAGCTTCTTGAAGCTCAGCGCCACCGGATCCACCAGCTGGGTGGCCAAGATGCCAGTTTCATACCACACAATGGCCTCAAAAAACCTGGCCAGGACGAACAGGACCAGAAAATAGAGGAGCAGGAAGAATAGCTTCAGCCACATCTTCCCCTGCGTCTTCTCTCTTTACAGAGAGCTCGGAAGACGAAAAAGAGAGGCGCAGAGCGGGGGAGTGGGTGCTCACGCCCGCCGGGGCGCGGGCACTGTCCCAGCGTGGTCCGGCCTCGCCGCCCTCACTGTCGCGCCATCGCCGGCCGCGGGGCTGGGGGTTTGGCTCCCGGTGCGGGGGTGAGGAAAAGAGGAGGAGGGGCCCAGGCGCAGAGCCTCTCGCGGGGCCTTCCAGTCAGGAGATGAGAAGAATAACAGGGAAAAAACTAGAAAAAGCCCATCAGTCAAACACCGAAAGGAGCGGGACGCGGGAGGGCCGGCGGGGAGGAACAAAACGAGGGACGTTACCCTGGCGGGGGGCACTGACCGAGGTGGCGGGTCGGCCTTCCAGCACCGTAATCTCAAGGGGAGGGAGGAGGCCCCCCAAAATCATTCAGATCCACAAAGGAAGCGGGGTTCTGGCGGGAGGCCGGCGCTGGAGGGGCGGCGAGCCCGGGAGGCGGTTGGGGCCGACCGGCGGCGGGCGGCGGCTGGTCAGGAGAGCGAGGCGCTCCGCCCGGCCAGGCCCCGGGCCCAGCTCGGGGAGGAGCGGCCGCCGCAGCGCAGCGCCCGGAGCCCAGGCCCCAGGCCCCGCCGGCCGCCCAGGATCCGCGAAAGGCGCGGCGAGCACCGCGGCGGCGGCTCCAGGTTCTCTCAGGCCGGCGGGCGGCGCCTTTCAGGCGGGCGGGCGGGCACCGCGGCCCGGCCCGGGAGGGGGCGTCGCGGTCTCTGCAGAGAGAAATAGGGCGCGCGGGCCGACGGTCCTGAAGAAGAAAAGCAAAAACAGGCCTGAGAGGGCTCCCCGGGCGGCCCTGGGGCGGCTTCCTGGCCTCGGAGCGCCCGCCCCGCTCAAATGGGCGGCGCGGGTCTCGGCCGCCGTCACCTACGCCCCCGCCACCTCGCGAGGCCGCGACGGTCGCCTCGGGAGCGGAGGATCAGCTGGGGCCGCGGCCCGGGCCGAGACATAACAACTGACGTCGGCGGCGGGGCGGGGCCTCGGGCGGGGCAGGGGCGGGGCAGGGGGAGGGGCCACGATGGAGCGCTCGCCGGGGCCGCGTTGGGGACAAGTGGGCGTGGAGGGGGAAGCGGGCGGCTAAAGCAGGGGTCTGGAAAGCCGTGCGGGGCCGCAAGCTCCGTTGGGCTTCAGAACAACTCCCAAAGTTGCCTGTCCGGTGCCTTCTTCACTCTTTCCTTTTGCCCTGAAGATGTTCAGCACATGATTTTGGGCTAAGGGTTGGACTTTGGACTCTGTCACTTTGTGTATTTTTCGTACAAATAGGGCAGTTAATGATCCTCTTAAAATCGGTAAAACTAGATGAGTACGTGCATGCTAGGTCCTGGTGCAGTGGAAAAATTTGGGCCCTGTCGTTTGAGAGGGTAGAAAACAATGATTTTCCGTTTCTCGAGTGAGAGTAGTTTGTGCACGAGAGTAGTTTGTGCACGACGTGTATTGGAGGAGGTTTGGCCCAAACGGGAGTTAGAACCAGGCCCACTTGTCCCTCCGGTTATAATTTTTCCTCCCCCTCTTCAGTGTTAGGGGTGTTAAAAGCCGGGTATTGGGTCGGTGAGTTCCCAGGACAAACGTGGCTGAGTGTTGATATGTCCCTGTGCAAAGTTTACATGTCTTTTCTTTTGTTACCTTTCCTGAGTGTGGCCACTGCTAGCAGGAGGAACATATATAAAGTGAGTGATGTGGGTGACTATGCACTATCCAGTTCTGTATTTAACCTCCATGGAGCATACTCTTTTCTGTCAAACCCTGTACCAGTCTTGAGGGAGAAAGAGGTTGCATAATTAAACTGAGGAGGCTGGCTTCTACCAGCTCCCTTGATCAGGAAAGAAAAGACCCAGGAATTGTGCAAAGCTGCAAAGCTGTCAAATATCCTGAACCAGGGAGGGGAGAGGGTGTAATTTTAGGAAGAATGAAGGTGTGATCTTCCATCACGGAGCAAATGAGAAATGGAAACCAAAAAAACGGACCGTGAGAATGTAGCCTCAGAACAGCACCCCTTTAAAGCACACAAAGGTATTTCAGTGGCCATCTAGTGGAGGAGAACTTGGGAGGGGATGGGCCCAAGGGAGCAGGCAGGAAGAATCAGAGGAACAGATACAAGAATGCATACCCAGCTCTAGGCCTCTGCTCCTGTGTCTTAACTAGCTTTAATGTGGCTTTGTTTCCATGGCTGGCAAATCAACATGGGAGGCTATATTAAACAGTTCATTCTAACAAGATTGTTTCTGAATTTCGGAATCCTTAGGCATGTCAAGGTGACCCTGTGACTGGGCAATGTTACTGTCCAAACCTTGACATATAATGTGAACCCTCATCTCAAAGCAATGTACTCATTAGTAAAGAGAGACTGACCCCAAATCAAATAAAAGTTGGACTGTGAGCTGAGGAGGGAACCATCCAGGCTAGAGTTTCAAATTGGAAAAATACTAGAGTGTGGGAGGGACTCCAAAGAAGGAAGTAAAGAACTCTTTTGGCATTTCTTTTTGTTTCATCTGCCTGTGATCTCAATCCCCTTGCCTTGTTCCTTCCTGGTTAAGCTCTTAGAAAAGATAACAGCACTGATCAAAGAATGAACAGGACTGGTGGGATACAGTGGTACAGGCATTTATTTACATCCTTTTCAATAGGATGTACAACTTTCCAAAGGGCAGTTTACAATAGGAGTTATAAGGTGCCCTGAAATACATGATGATTGGCCCAGTAATCCCACTTCGGGGAAGTTGTCCTGAGGAAATAATTGGACATGTGCACAGAGATGTGTGTGCAGAATTTTGCTGTTGCTGTAAAAGAATAATAATAGAAATAATAGAAAAAATAATTATTAATTATTAATAATAGGAAAAAAGAGTAAGAACAAGCAACCCAAATATCTAGCAACAGAAGACTAGTCAAATACAGTAATCTAAATGGTGAGCTACTAAGCCGCTACTAAGAACCATATAGACAAATGACTGTAGACATGAACCTATGTCCAAAAGAGAGAGTGTTTGGAGAAGGAAAGCAGGTTACTAAGAATTTTGGATCATATAATCCTATTTTTTGTGTTAGTAGACAAAGGTAGAGATATATATACACTGAAATGTAAACCACGTTCATTTTTAGATGATGGGATTTGGATAATTGAAATTCTTTAATTTTTTGTTTTATCTCTATTTCATTATTTTTCTGCAATAATCATGCATTATTTTTATAATTTTAAGATATGTTTTAAAAAAACAACCATTAAGACTGCTTCCCTGGTCTGGAGGTTTACAGCAGGAATTTATTCTCTGAGACTCTGAGGGGTGGGCTGTCTTTCCATGAGGGTGATTTCAGTTTCCACGTTGCCTAACTGGGCAGACTAATTATAATTTCTGTTCAAAGACCAGTCTGACAGAAGGATGTTTGAATTATTCATTGGTTTTCATAATCTGTTTCTCTTACAGCCAGGCTATTAACCTGAGTTCTTGATTTCGCTTCTCAGATTCTGTTTATTTGTGGGATGACATAAATCCTTATCATTTGATATTGTGGCAAGAACATGGGGACCATCTTTAGTGGGCCTGATCCAGTGTCACCTAGTATCTACTAGCTGTATCACCTTGTTAGAAAATCACAATATCTGTCTGAACTCATTTTTCTCATCTGCTAAATGGGATGCTATGTTTATCCCATGAAGCAGTTGTAAGGATTAAATGAAGCAGTGAGTGTAAAAAGTGCTTTGAAACAGACATATTGCTTATATGTAAGTAGGTAGATATTTTACATTCATTCCTTTATTCAAGCAATATTTATGACAAATCACCGAGCTTTGTTACTGAGATGAAGTCAAACAGGATCTTGTTGCCAGGTTATTTGAAGTCTAGTAGGGGAAACTTTCCAAAATTGAATATTTTTTAAAAATTAAAAAAAAATATATAGACCTCTTGTAGACCTAATAGCAGAAATACACGAAAAATACAGATACAAGTTCTCTAAAGTAATATAAAATGCAGAATCTATTTAGAGGTACAAATGAAAAAAAAATAGAAGCTAGTTCCTGGTTTTATGGGTTTCAATGAATATATTTCATCATTTGTTTTCTTCTATAACTTTCATTTATTTTTAAAAAAATTTTGTATTTGAGGGGCGCCTCAGTGGCTCAGTTGGTTAAGCATCTGCTTTTGGCTCAGGTCATGATTCCAGAATCCCAGGATCAGGCCCTGCATGGGGCTCCCAGCTCAGCAGGGGGTCTGCCTCTCCCTCTGCCCCTCAACCTGCTCATACTCTCTCTCTCTCAAATAAATAAAATCTTTAAAAAATAATTTAAAAATTTTTGTACTTGAATATAGCTGACACACAACCATTAGTTTCAGGTATTCAACATAGTAACTCAGCTTCTGTACACGTTATGCTATGCTCACCACAAGTGTAGCTACCATCTGTCACCGTACAACATTATTATAATATCATTGACTATACTCCCTGTGCTGTGCCTTTTATTCTTGTGACTTCATTCTATAACTGGAAGCCTGCTTGTATTTAATTTAAAATGAAGAATTAATTTTAGAGGAAAAAAATCAAAGTCTTTGGCTGAGCTGGATGGAATATGGAATATGGTTATTTTATTTAGGATCCAAAGAGTTCTCACTTTTTATTTTACTTCTATCAAAGTATCACCTATACACAGTTTGAAAAGTCAAATAACAACAACAAAAAAAGTCAAATAACACTTCAAGTCTTCATCCAAATCAGAACAATTTTGAAAGTGAAAGGGACAATGGTAATAAATTTTTTAAAAAGATTTTTATTTTTTCATTTGACAGAGAGAGATCACAAGTAGGCAGAGAGGCAGGCAGAGAGAGAGAAGAGGGGGGAACAGGCTCCTCGCTGAGCAGAGAGCCCAATGTGGGGCTCAATCCCAGGACCCTGAGATCATGACCTGAGCCGAAGGCAGAGGCTTAACCCACTGAGCCACCCAGGCAACGCAAGACAATGGTAATAAAATTATACCAGACTAACAAGGGTAAGCTGGGACTATCCCAACAAACCCCATCTATGAAAAAACACATCCTCTGTTTATCCCTACCCACTAGGACAAAACTACCATTTCTCAGAGAAAACTACCTTCAATTTCTTTGAAGTATTTTTCTCATGTTTTCTTTATATTTCCAAATTAGCGGTTTCTACTACTTTTCTTAATCTTTTCATTTGTTACATTACCTATTGATTTCTTACTACAGAAAATGAGGAATGATCTCTTTTACGCCCTCCACGCACACGCCATTTCCCTCTCTCATTCCCAAAATGATTATATTCTATATTCATTTCTATGTTAATGTGACCACATAAATCTCGTTGATGGCTGAACCACATCATTTATATTTCCTTTCTTGTGCAATCGTCCATTTTCCCTGGAGTTAATAATTAACTCAGATTTTGGTTTGTTCTATCTTTGATGGCTCTGTCCATTTATTCATCCCCAAATTCTCTGTCTGAACTACAAAACAGGTCAAATGGTTAATGTATCAATTCCATATTTTATTGGAACTAAATCCTCTGTCCGGGTCTTCCTGTTCTATGCTAGACCAACTCCTCTCCAGACTCTATGCAGCTTCATCCCAGGACTTCCCTTTCACAACCCTTCTATGTTAGATTCTGTTTTCTTGATCCCATGGTTGCATGTTTGTTCTTTCACTTCTTTGTTTGCATGGAACACGTCTCATCCTGCAGTGACTTATTAAAAAAGCTGGCATTGAGATAAGCTTCAGAGACCTTACATATCTAAAAATTCTTTTACTCTAGCCTCATTCTTTTCTTTTTTCAAAGTTAGGGAAGACTTGCAAGAATATTACCAAAACCTGCTTTATGCCCTTCACCAATTCACCAATTAACGTTTTTGCCATGTTTGCTCTCCATATTGTATATACATTTTTTTTTCTTGAGCCATTTAAGAATTGGTTTCAGTTACCCTTCATGTTTAAATGATAACTTGGCCAAGCATATAATTCTAAATTAGAAATCCCTTCCACTCAGAATTCTGAAACTTCTGGCTTCTGTTGTGACTTGTGTTTTCTCTCTGTAAGCTCTCAACTCTTCTTTTCATCCTTGGTATTCTGGACTTTTATGATGATGTGCCTGAGTGCAAGTCTCCTCTCCATTGTGTCGAGCCCAGTGGCCCTTTTAATATGAGTTGCCACTCGTTACCTTCAGTTCAGCGAGATTCTTTGATAATTTCCTCTGTTTCTCACTTTTCTGGAACTCCTGTTAATTAGATTTTGAAACTCCTACATTGATCCTATAATTTTATTCTTTCCTTTCTCTAGTTTTCCTCTTTTTGCCTTTTGTTCTACTTTCTGGGAGTTTTTTTTTTTTTTCAACTTCATTTTTCACCCCTTCTACTGAATTCTTAATTTTGTCTATCCTATTTTTAATTTTCAAAAGTTCTTTCTTGTCACAGGGATGTGCCTTTTCTGTAACACTCTGTTCCCCTTTTTAAAGAAATGCATGTAATACATTCTCATATCTCTCTGAAGATATTAATTAATAGTAATTCCCCCCCTAAGCTTTCTTTTGCTTTTTGTATTGCTTCTTAGACCTGGGTTCATTTTCGATCTCTTTATTTTGGACTTAGTCTTTCACCTTAGAGGCTGTCTTTAATTACTTTGTGACCCCTGGCTCTCTCCTTGTTCATAGATTCATAAATGGGAGGTACTGAAAAGTTCTCTGAGTTTGAGTGGGGCTCACTGAAGGGTAAATGGCCAAGCTACAGCCATTTCACTAGGAGGATCTATAAATTTTTCTCCTCAGCTGTTTGTTTTCTTCAGAGAGAAATCCTGCCTGGAAACTTCAGGTATGGTTATCAGCATCCTGGGACTGAGTGGGAGAAGGAGGCTGGGAATATCAAGTCTCAACCATTAGGGTTCCTCATCTCCCTCATATGACCATGACAGGAATTTCTAAGTCCAGAACTAGTCTGTTCATTTCAGAAGGCAAACCTCCCGTCTTCCTATAGGGTCAGAGAGGGGCAAGTGCTTGGCTATACAGGGTCAAATTGTACCTCATGAAATTTTTCATAAGCCCTCCTGTTTTCAGCCCTACCCACCACCTTGGGCTTCCAAAATATCATGCTTCCAATTTCAGAACCTTTCCGGAATTCTGTGGCACCAACTGTTTAGTGTGGTAGAGGTAGTGACACAGGTCCCCTACACCATGGCCTCTGACCAGCAGTCTAGACAGAGAACAGCTTTTAGCTTTTCTTGTCGTTAGGTTGGGTAAGTGACTGAATTGAGAGCAGTGGAAGGCAAGTAGGGATGTATACCTCTTTCAAGCCTGGCCCTCATAAATGGCCTCCAGCCTGAGAAGATTAGGTAGCCAGGGAGAGAGATGACGGAGAGAACATCCCTGAGACCTTTGTACTGCAGCAGACCTGGGACCCCTCGGATTTGTTCTCAAGTTTCTATTTTCTGTCTCTACATCTCTAAATCCGAGACTCAATCAGTTGCACTGAGCCAGAGGAGCAAGAGTGGGGCTTGCAAGAAGCTCAGAATGGTAGACAAGGAGTATAGGAGAAGTGATGCCAACATTTACCAATTTACCTTCTGGTGAGGACAAGGAGAATGACCTATGAAAAGGAAATAACCCCATTTTCTTTGCTTTGATCTCTAACCCCATTATGAAGAACACATTTTGGTTAAAAAAAGAAAAAGGGAGGGGGGAAGGTGGTAAAAATGGCTAGCAATGGTTAAAAGAAAGGCTAGAAATTTAAGTCCTATGTGGGTAGGTTAGGTATTTATCATCTTATGTTTGATTGATACACCCTGCTAAGCACAGATTCAAGGCAGGTAAGGGAATCACTTTAAGTCTGTCTCCAGCATATAAACATATTTGATATTTCCCATTTCAGCACAGAAATGTTAATTTCATTCATAACTAATAATAAAATGATGATATGGGTAGCGGTTGGCTTAGATAAGCTCACCTTCAGCTATGTCTCCTAGGAGCTCTTCGCTCTGGTATAAGATGATGACAGAGAGGGCTTTCCCCCTCTCTGTCCATAGCAAACAATTGTCAAACAACCAAGCAAAGATAACTGAAATGATCTATTTCTTTATTGCCAGGCCAAATGATTCACATTTTGAAAACTTACTGTTGGACAGGGTACTATTACATACTTCAGCTGATTTGAATATGGCATTTACGTTCATTAAACGAGAAGCATTAAGATTAAGGTTTTAGGCCTATAGCTACTACATTGTTTCCATGAGAAAAGCAGTTTCCCAAATGCCTTCACCAGGAGCATCCCCTGCTATGATTGTGAGAACTGTCCAGCCTGCCCTCTCCGTGTGGACATGACCCTAGTGACTATCACCATGGCATTGGTAAGTTGGGTTTCCAGTGCGTTAAGGCCATTATTTGCTGGAATAAAAATGTCCCAAAGCAATACTCAGAGACCTACGTGGCACTCACGCTGGAATCTTCAAAAAAAAGAAAGAAAGAAAAAGAAAGAAAGGGAGAAAGAAAGAAAGAAAGAAAGAAAGAAAGAAAGAAAGAAAGAAAGAAGAAAAAAAAAAGGAACCTCTTTTCACTGAGAGATACCTGCAGGACACTGAAATGAATGCACCCTGGGGGAGCGCTGCTCCCTACACTTCCGTCCATATGATAAACAGCCCTTCTCCACTACTGGGCCAGCCAGCCATCCAGAGTCACCAGAGATTTCATCTTCCAACCCAGGAACATCTAGCAGTAAAGCTCTATATAAACACTCATAAGACAAAGGTAAATAAGGGTGGAGTAAGCAAATAGAAAGTCACCTTTCCTCCTGGAGAAAACCATTCCTCCTCTGATCACCTGAAGCTACAATGACATAGGGTCTGACTAGAGCCCGACAGGGCTGACTACATAAGTACAAGCCTCCTCCACCATCCCCCACCCAGTACTAAATGAAAATGCATGCTTCCTTGTTCAAAATGCAGGAAAAAGTCATCCTTAAAAGGTACTATAGAGGGGCACCTGAATGGCTCAGTTGGTTAAGCGGCTTACTCTTGATTTCTGGGTTATGGGATCAAGTCCCCCACCTAGCTCTGCACTCAGGGAGAAGTCCGCTTGAGGATTCTCTCTCCTCCCTCTGCCTCTCCCTGACCCAGGGGGGTGGAAAGTGGGGAGGGTGTGCTCTCTCAAATAAATACATCTTCAATAAAGGGTACAATATAGAATTTTTCCTTTCTTTTCTGGTGGCTTTCTTGACCTGTCATGGTGTTTTTGATTTGCCATTTAATTAACTCTCCCTGGGTCAAGGGCTACTCATGGGGTAAGCGCAGGTCCTCACAGGAACCCAGACTCCCTCCCTCCTGCCCTAGACCCTGCAGCTGACAGTGGGCTCTGAAACAATTGCAACCTCAACACTGGGACTTGCTCAGTACCTGGATTGGAGGCAGGCAAGAGATCTGTCCCCTAAGAGTCTCACTCGAAATAGTTGTGGTGCTGCCAACCCTGGGTAAGGATGGCTGCTGCCAAGCCTTGCCTCAGATCACCTCAGCGTGCCCAACCCCAATCCTCCTGGTCCTGAGTCCAAGACCCCACTGGGTGCAGAGGGCCACAGCAGAACATGGACACCCCCCACACCTTCTTTCATACTGTGGAAATAGCTCTGTTGCTGCCCCCTTCACAGAGGGAAATGCTGACCTGGGGAGGGGTGGGGGAAAGTGGGGGGAAGGTGGGCAGGGCTCCAGGCACCAGGTGACAGAAAGCAGACTGCCAATGAGACTGGGGAGCTGGCTGCCAGGAGGTGGGGAGCTGACAGCAGGCAGACCGTGTGTGAGCTGAAGGCTCCAAGGTCTTGGCACATGCTCTGATGTTCATCAGATTTCACTTACAAAACACAAATTCAAAGGAAAAATTACTTAGAATTTCAAGATGACAACTGCAGAATAAACTCCAAGTGTTTAGGGTCCTTCTGCACTTGGGGTCCTGTGCAACTGCTCGTTCACACACCGAGGAAGCTGATTGTGTGGGGTAGACTTACTGAAGTCAACGAAGGTCCAGAAAATTCTACATTTCTGATAAAAAATGATAAAAATGTGTGGCATTTCTCATAGGCTGCCTGTACATAGTTTTATTTCTGTGCATAAACTGCTTCCTTTCCTGGATGCCATCTGCAAGGCTTAGCTTACCAGCTCTTCTCTGGCACATTATAGCCCCCCTTGAAGCCTTATCTGTTAAATAGAAATGATAACAGTAATCTCATCCGATTGTTGTGAGTACTTAGTGAAGCCAAGCTTAGAAGGCACTAAGAACAGTGACTGGCACATATTTTATACAAATGGACATACACACATATATATATTTACTCACATACACTGATACCCATACATCTCTGCTCTAACAGTATCAGAACACCTAAAAGGTACTTAATAAGTCTATTCTTTTAGATAAAAGAACATGGTATGACACGTTCTTAAATGTCAGTCTGGCAAATGGATGAAATGCAATGCAAATATAACTTTATTATTAGCAGCACGCTCTAACCAGCTGAGCTAACTGGCAGCCTAACTATGCTTTTTATTTAAAAGAGAAACCGGAAAGCATTTTTCAAAAATTCAAACCAGTTATGGTAGAATATTTTAGAAAGTAAGCTCAATTGAATCAAGCACATAGAGAAAATGAAGAAAGTTCTGAAAATCTTGGTAAATACAATTTCAGAATAAAGAAGGGCTTGTATAAAAAGATGAAAGAAATCAGAATTGATGAACGTGGAGAAGAGAAGGATAAGAGAGAATTTTTTAAAAAGCATTATTGCTTTCAATTAAAAGTGTTTGTTTTGTTAATAATGTGGTATGTGGTTATTTTTAAAAACTTAGAAGATGTATATTAGTAAAAAGAAGAAAATCGAAAATATGCTCAATCCCATCACTCACACAATGAAGAAGTTTGTACTAATTGAGAATCCTACTGTGAATATAGGTGTGATCCCCTTGATAATACTGGACATTTCATTTTAAAAAATATCTTCCAACTGTACACTTGAAGTGGCATCTAATTTCTATTTTGACTTAATTACTTCTTTTTAATAATAAATTACTTCTTTTTTTTACCTCTTATGTTTATTGTTCATATACATAATTTTTTCTCTTGTGAATTTCGTGTACCCTTAGATCATTTTTAATTAGGATGTTTTTCTTTTAAAAAATTAGAAATATTTAAAATTATATACAAAATACTGAGGATAATATAACAGACACTGCATTTCAATGTGTTTTACAGAAAGAAGCCCTGGTGAAATGAGATACATGCTGTATTAAAGTCTGCCACGTTGTTAGAAACATAAGTAAAATGTTTGTCTTTTATGCATACTGATGTGCAAGAGTTTTTAGTACATTAAGAATGTTAACAGGGGCACCTGGGTGGCTCAGTGGGTTAAGCCTCTGCCTTTGGCTCGGGTCATGATCCCAGGGTCCTGGGATCGAGCCCCACATCGGGCTCTCTGCTCTGCGGGGAGCCTGCTTCCTCCTCTCTCTCTGCTTGCCTCTCTGCCTACTTGTGATCTCTGTCAGATAAATAAAAAAAAAAAATCTTAAAAAAAAAAAAAGAATGTTAACCTTTTTCCATGCCATAGAGCGTTTATTTTAATATGTCAGACCAGTTCATCAAAGTGACTGGTAAGATCAGAACAAAAGGAAATTAGTTTAAATTAGAAATAAAAATTTTCTTAGTTGGACATGAGAAACAATTTCTTAACTGTGAAGAGAATAAATGAAAGAAAAGGAATTTGTCATAATGGAATTTCTGACCCTTCCTTTGTCTTAAAGGACTCCTGTTATATTTAATCAACTAGAATGGCACCTTTGTCTTTTGTCTTAGAGGACTCCTGTTATACTTAATCAACTAGAATGGCACCTGGGTGGCTCAATTGCTTGAGTGTCTGCCTACAGCCCAGGTCATGATCTGAGGGACCTGGGGATAAAGGCTTCCCTGCTCTGTGGGGAGTCCGCTTCTCCCTCTGCCCTGCTCATGCTCTTTCTCTCTCTCTCTCTTAAATAAATAAATAAATAAACAAATAAACAAATAAATAAATAAATAAAATCTTTAAAAAAAATGGCTAGGAAACAGAAGCTAGACCAAATGGTGGTACACGTTTTCTTCCAGTTCCATTTATTCTCTTAGATTCTAAAAAGCACTAATTTCAGAATTAGTAGCCAAAGTTCTGGGTTATTTGTCCAATTTTATTTAAATTGTGTTCCTCACCATTGCAAACAAACTGGTTGAATATTAGTAGCACTTTTGAGTAAGGGTTACTAAGTCCACTATTGTTTGGTGGTTCTGCAAATGCATGTGAATTCTCTTACGTAACAACTGGGACAAGTGTTCTATTTATAAAAAACCAGTGTTCGCTTAGGCAGCACATATACTATTTATAAAAAAAAACCCAGCATGCTTACTGCTGAGTATGGTAGTCATTAGGAATATACACAAATAGCCAACTCTATCCTTCCAGGCACATAGTAAGAACATACTTTCCTGGCCCTTTGGAGTTAGGAGTGGACATGTGACTTTCACTGGCCAGTGAAACATGACAGGAAGTGACATGTTCATTTCTGGGTCCAAGTTTAAGAGAAAGTTATATGTATAGTTCATTATATCTCAGGTACACTCAATAAAGAGGCATAATTTTATATACAGCTGAAGTTTATACATACTTATTTTTACTAAAGCTTATATAGAGAGTCTACGATAAACTACATGATTAAAGTACAAAATTTTGGGGTGCCTGGGGGGCTTAGTTGTTTAGGTGTCTGCCTTTGGTTCAGGTCATGATCTCAGGTTCTGGCATTGGGTTCCCTGCTCAGTGGGGAGTCTGATCCTCCCTCTCCCTCTGCCTTGCCCACATCCTCATGTTTGTTCTCTCTCTTTCTCTCTCAAATAAATGGATAAAATCTTAAAAAAAAAATAAAGTACATAATTTTTACACATGTATATACCTGTAAAATCATCACTACAATTAAGATAGTGAAGCTATCTATCATCTCCAAAAGTTTTTGCTTGTACCTTTATAATTCCTCCCTCCCATACCTCCTCGTCCCCATCTCCAAGAAGCCACCAGTTGCTTTACTGTCACTATCAATTAGTTCTAAATTTTCTATAGTTTAATCATATAATACATACATTTTTTTGGCTGGCTTCTTTCACTGTGCATGATGATTTTAAGATTCATCCATGTTGTTATACGTAGCAATAGTTCACTCTTTTTTAATGCTGAGTAGGATTCCACATATGTCATTGTTTACCTACTGATTAAAGCTGTTTCAAGATTTTGGCTATTACAAATAAAGCTTCTGTAAACATTTGTGTTCAAGTCTTTGTGTGCTCATAAACTTATTTTTCTCTTGAGTAAATAAATACCTATGAATGAACTGGGAAGATCATATATTCATCATATGTTCAGCTTTTTAAAAAACTGCCAAATTGTTTTCCTGGGTGGGTGTAACATTGACATTGTCACCATAAGTTCACCAGAGTTCCAGCTCTTCCACATCCTCGTCAAGCTTGGTACGGTAAATTGTTTTTTAAATTTTAGCCATTCTAATAGCTATGTAGTGTTATTCATTATGGCTTATTTTTTATTGTGGCCTTAATTTGCATTTCCCTAATGACTAAAAACATAGAGCATCTTTGTCTTATGTTTATTTGCTGTCTATGTGTCTTAAATTGTCAGTTCAACTGTTTTATTCAGTTTTTTTATTGGTTTGTTTATCTTATTGTTGAATTTTGAGAATATATACTCTGGAACAAATCCTTTATCAGATGTATTTCTTTTTTAAGGATTTTATATATTTATTTTTCAGAGAGAGAGAGCTTGCAAGCAGGGGAAAAGGGAGAAGCAGGCTCCCCACTGAGCAAGAGGCTCAATGCGGGAGCCACCCAGGCATCCCCAGATGTAGGTTTTGCAAACATTTTTTTTCCCAGTCTGTGTCTTGCTTTTTCATTATCTTTAGAGTGTCTTTTATTTTTTTATTTTTATTTTTTTAAATATTTTTAAAATTTATTTGATAGACAGAGATCACAAGTAGGCAGAGAGGCAGGCAGAGAGAGAGGAGGAAGCAGGCTCCCTGCTGAGCAGAGAGCCCGATGCGGGGCTTGATCCCAGGACCCTGGATCATGACCTAAGCTGAAGGCAGAGGCTTTAAGGAGTCACTCAGGTGCCCCTAGAGTGTCTTTTAAAGAGTAGAAGCTATTAATTTAACCAAATCCAATTAATCATTTTCTTCTTTTATGAATTATGCTTTTGATGTTGTATGTAAGAAATCCTTGCTTAACCTGAGATCACAAAGATTTGCTTCTATTTTCTCCCAGAAGTTTCACAGATTTATATATCTCCATCTAGGTCCATTTTTAAAAAGATTTTATTTATTTATTTGAGATAGAGAGAGTGAGCAAGAGAGAGATCATGAGCAGGGACAGAAGGAGAGGGAGAAGCAGATGCCCCTGTTGAGCAGGGAGACCAATGTGGGACTGGATTCCAGGACTCTGGGATCATGATGGAGTCAAAGGCAGACACTTAACCAACTGAGCCACCAAGGCATCCATACATTTAGGTCCATTTTGAGTTAAATTTTGCATAGAGTTGTGAGATACAGATCTAAGTTCTACTTTTCATATGTGTATGCACTTGTTCTTGCACAATTTTTTGAAAAGACTATCTTTTCTCTTTTGTATTATCATTGCACCTCTGTCAAAAATCAGTTGTCCAGGTATACGTATGGGTTTATTTCTGGACTTTCTATTTTGTTCCATTGATTTATTTTTCTAAACTTACACTAAAATTGTACTTTTTTGTAGATTTTATTTATTTTTTAGACAGAAAAAGAGTACACAGACAAGGCGGGGGTGTGGCAGGCAGAGGGAGAAGCAGGCAGAGAGAGAAGCAAGATTTCCACTGAGCAGGAAGCCTGATGCGGGACTTGATCCCAGGACACTAGGATCATGACCTGAGCCAAAGACAGATGCTTAACTGACTGGGCTACCCAGGCATCAATATTGCACTATTTTTATTAGTGTAACTTTATAATAACTTCTTTTTTAAAGATTGATTTATTTGAGAGACAGAGAGAGCTAGCGAGCATGCGTGTGCAAGTGGGGGCAGGTGCAGAGGGAGAGAGAGAGAGAGAAACAGACTCCCTTCTGAGCTTGGAGCCCAATATGGGGCTCAATCCCATGACAATGAGATCATGACCTGAGCTGAAATCAAGAGTTGGATACTCAACTGACTGAGCCACCCGGGTGCCTCATAATAATTCTTAAAATCAGTGTTACACTTCCAAATTTGTCTTTTTCAGAGTGGTGTGGTTATTCTAGATTCTTTGGATTTCCATAAAAATTTTATAATCAGCTATTTATAATCAGCTTCTACAAAAAAATCCAACTGGGAATTTGACTAACATTGTATTGAATCTACAGATTCATCTGAAGGCAGTTGACATCTTTATGATATTGAGTTTTCTGATCCATGAACAAGGTATACCCTTCCCTTCATTTAGGTTTTCTTTAATTTCTTTCAGCCATATTTTATAGTTTTAGTGTGCAAGTCTTTCACTTCATTTTCAAGTTTATCTCTAAATAGTTCATATTTTTATGTTATTATATATGGTCATGTTTTTCTTCTTTTTCAAAAGATTTTATTTATTTATTGATAGAGAGATCACAAGCAGGCAGAGAGGCAGGCAGAGAGGCGGGAAGCAGCCTCTCCGCTGAGCAGAGAACCCGATGTGGGGTTCCATCCCAGGACCCTAAGATCACAACCTGAGCCGAAGGCAGAGGCTTAACCCACTGAGCCATCCAGATGCCCCTGGTAATGTTTTTCTATTCAAATTTCTGATTACTTGTTGCCAGTACTGATAAATGGAATTTTTTTTTAAAGAATTTTTTCACTTATTTGACAGAGAGAGATCACAAGTGAGCCGAGGCACAGGCAGAGAGAGGGGGAAGCAGGCTTCCCACTGAGCAGAGAGCCCGAGGCGGGGTTCGATCTCAGGACCCTGAGATCATGACCTGAGCCAAAGGCAGAGGCTTAACCCATTGTGCCACGTGGGCACCCCAGAATTGATCTTTTATATTGATCTTGTAACCTGCAACTTTACTGATCTCAGTTATTATTTCTTAAAAAAAAAAAAAGATTTTGGGGCACCTGGGTGGCTCAGTGGGTAAGCCTCTGCCTTCAGCTCAGGTCATGATCTCAGGGTCCTGGGATTGAGTCCCTCATCGGGCTCTCTGCTCGGCAGGGAGCCTGCTTCCTCCTCTCTCTCTCTCTCTCTTCCTGCCTCTCTGCCTACTTGTGATCTCTCTCTCTGTCAAATAAATAAATAAAATCTTTAAAAAAAAGTAAAGATTTTTATTTATTTATTTGAGAGAGAGAGAGGAAGAGAGAGAGAGAGAGAGAGAGAGCATGAGTGGGAGGGGGGCAGAAGGGAGAGGGAGAAGCAGATTCTCCACCAAGCAGGGAGCCAGATGGGGCTCAATCCCAGGATACTGAAATTATGACCTGAGCCAAAGGAAGACACTTTATCAACTGAGTCACACTTAACCAACCACTGTGCCCCTCAGTTATTAGTTCTAATAGCTTTTTTGGAAAAGATTCCATCATATTTTCTACATAAATGATCATGTCACCTGCAAACAAAAATAGTTTGAATTCTTCCTTTTGAATCTGAATGCCTTTTTTCCTTTCCTGATTGCACTGGCTAGAACTACTAGTAAGAGTGTTGGATTAAAGTAATAAAAGCAGACATTCTTTCCGGTTTCTGATCTTATGGAGGAAGTATTTAGGTTTTAACCATCAAGTATGATGGTAATTGTAGGTTTCTTTAGATGACCTTTCTGAAGTTGAGAAAACTCCCTTTTAATTTTAGTTTACTGAGAGTATTTATCAGGAACGAATGTTAGATTTTGTTAAGTGCTTTTTTGACATTTATTCAGATAAGCACATGATTTTTATTTTTAATTTGTATGCTGAAGCATATTGACTGATTTTCAAACTTGCACTCCAGGGATAAATTTATTTGGTCACCTGATATTTTATCTCTTTAATACAGTGTTAAAAATGTATATATGTACAGTGTTGAATTCAATTTGTTATACATTTTGTACAGAATTTTTGCTCATGAGGGATTATGGTTTATAGTATTCTTTTCTTATAATGACTTTGTCTTGTTTCGTTTTAAAGGTACTAACTTATCCTGGCTTCCTAGAATGAGTTGGGAACTATTCTCCTCGCTTTGCTATTTTTGGAAGAGTTTGTGTAGAATTGGCATTATTTCTTCCTTAAGTGTTTTCTAGAACTTACCCATGAAGTCATCTCAGCCTAAAGTTTCTTTGGAGGACGTTTTGATGTATCCCATTTTCCTAAATGGATATAAGGAATATAGGTAGAGATATTTATCTCTTCTTGATTGAGCTCTGATCATTTTTATAATTCAAGGAAACTGTTTATCTTAGTTGTCATACTTATTGACATAGAGCTGTTTATAATAATCCCTATTGTCCTTTTATATGTGTAGAATCTGAAGTGATGTCACCTATCTTGTTCTTGTTATTTGTCATTTGTGTCTTCTTTTTTCTCTTATAAGTCTCACAGTGTTTTATCTTTATTGATTTTCTCAAAGAAGCAGCTTTTGTTCTATTGATTCCTCTATTGTTTTCTATTTTATTGATTTATATTTTGATACTTACTATTTTTCTCTTTTTTTGCTTACTTTTAGTTTAATTTGCTCTGTGTGTGTGTGTGTGTATGACGCACTCATGCATGCATATGTTTTAAGGTTATTGATTTGAAATCTTTCTTCTATTCTAATACAGGTGTTGGCTGTTATAAATTTCCCCCTCAAAACTTCCTTAGTAGCATCCTACAAATTCTCACTTGTTATGTTTTTATTTTTATCAGCTCAAAATATATTTTAATTACCCCTTTAATTCTTTCTTTCACCCATGTGTTATTTAGAAATGTGCTATTTTGTTTCCAAATATTTGGAGGTTTCTCTAAGAAAAATGTCTTTTATTAATATCTAATAATTAATAATAATTACAATAATCTATAATAATTCCATTATAGTCAAAGAACGTACCATGTAGGACTTGTGAGTTGTAATAGGAAAATTATAATTTAATATCGACCAAAGAGAAAATCTTATTTCTCAGGAAGCCCTCTTGGTCAACTAAAGGTGCTGTAATCATTAAGTTCCCAGTTTAATTCAAGTTGACAAGCATTTGTTGAATACTGATTATTAAGGCTCTGGGTAGTGCAGGTTACAGAAATAAAGAAAGCAGAGCTCTTGATCTCAAAGAACTTCAGGTTAGAAATGAACAACTGATAATAGAAAAGACATGGTAAAATCCCAAAGTGGATTAAACAAAGAACAGAGGGGAACTGAAAGAAGAAAACAATCAGGAAAGGCTTCACATAGGAGGTGGCACTCAAGAAGGGTCTTGACAAAAAGTGTTTAAGTTTGACAGGTAGAGATGGTAGAGACAGACGCCCAGGCAGAGGAAATGGCATAAGCTCAAGACAGGAAAGCATAGTATATGCTCAAGAAACTTCACTTTGACTGGAGGTTAGGGGAGTAGTGGGAGATAGGCTGGAAGGATAGCTTGAGAATATTTTATTAGGATCCTAAAGTCTTTATACTTAGCTGAATAGGTACTTAGGTGTCACTGAGACTTTTTTTTTTTTTTTTTTAGCAGAAGAGATCCTTTCCTTCACCCACCACATTTGCTCCATCAAATTCTGTTGGGGCCACATCTACCATAGAGCTCTGGAAAATGTTAAGTAGTTGGAATACATTGCTGACTTTCTTACTTAAAACACTTCACTGGCTCCCCACTGCACTTAGAATAAAATCAAATCTTCTTTTCAGCCCTGCATGGTGTGCCTTCTGACTACCCAATATCCTACGACTTCTTTTGTTTTAATTTGATTTAGTCCATTCTACCTCCATTGGCTTCCTCAAACACTAGTAGGATGTCTCCCACTCAGGACCATTGCATTTTCTCTTTCTTCTGCCTTAAACACTCTTTCCCAGTTCTTTCCATGGTGTGATAGGCAGCCTCTGAGATGACCTTGACCATTCCTGCCTCCTAGTATTCATACCTTTGTGTAATACCCTGCCCTAGAGTATGCATTGTATTTAGTGACTTGCTTTTGGCAAGCAGAATGCAGTAGAGGTGATGGGTTATGAAGAGAAGGTGGTTCCCATTCAGGGTGCACTCTTTCTCATTCTGTTACTGCCTTGCTTTGAAGGAAGCTAGATGCCTATTGTGAACTGCCCTAGAGACAGTCCCATTTGGCAAGCAACTGATATCTCAGGCCAGTTGCCATCAAGGACATAATGCTGCCAGCAGCCATTTGTGTGAGGTTGTAAGCTGATCCTTCCCCAGTAGATCCTTGAGTTGATTGCATGCCCAGTTAATATCGGATTTTAGTTTTATGAAAGGCCAAGTCACAGACACCCAGCCAAGCCACACCCTGATCATCAACCCAAAGAAACCATGAGGCAATAAACATTAATTGTTTAAAGCTGCTAAGTTTTGAGGTAGTTTGTTATGCAGCAATAGGTAACTAATACATATAGCTGGCTCAGTCTTATCCTTCATAACTCAGCTCAAGTGTTACCTCATTAGAGAAGCCTTTCCTAACCATCCTGGCTGAAGTAACTTTCTTCCTGCTCTGCCTCTTTCCCAAGTCACTTTCTAATATAGTACCCTATTTTCTTTCTGCCATAGTGTTTATTATCATCTCTAATTTACTAACACATTATCTGACATCCCACAACTAGAATGTAAACTCTTTTTTTTAATAATTAAAAAAATTTTTATTAACATATAATGTATTATTAGCCCCAGGGGTTCAGGTCTGTGAATGGCCAGGTTTACACACTTCATAGCACATACCTTTCCCAATGTCCATAACCCCACCACCCTCTCCCCTTCCCCCTCCCCCGGCAACCCTCAGTTTGTTTTGTGACATTAAGAGTCTCTTATGGTTTGTCTCCTATCCCATCCCATCTTGTTTCATTTATAGAATGTAAACTCTTAAATGGTAGAGCTATTGCCTGATTTGTTCTCTGCTCTATCTCCAACAGCTAGAATGATACCTGGTTTAAGTATCTGTTGAATAAATGTAAGGGTTTAATAGCTCTGTATTATTTACTCCAGAAATTTCCTGGTGCCTAACAGAGCCAAATCCTATGAACCAAGCATAATCTGTGTTTTGATAAGAACTTTGATGACCAAGAAGGCCTGGGGCTGTTTTCAGGTTTTAGAACAAGATATGCTTTTATTTTATAGATCAGGAAAGTAACTTGAGAGAATCACAGAGGTAGTAAGAAGTAGAGACAGGATTCAAACCATGATCTATCTGAGTTTAAATGGAACACCCATTTCCATAGAGCCTTCTTTGGAAATATCTCTCATACCTGATCTCCTTTTTACATTCACCTTTACTTTCCCACACATTAGCATTTCTTCAAACTATTTCTTTGGAATATCTTCCTCTGTTCACCATTTTTCCAGTTTAGAATCATTCTTAAATTTTTAACTCTTTTCCTTTCCACAAAGCTACTTCATGTCCCCATCTTGCTGCTTCTTCTGTCACTAGAATCTCAGGTAATGGTATTACCCACTAGGAGATAACCTCTCCTGAAGTTGCTCCCAGGCCTGCTTCTTCCTCTACTGAGACTAGCTCAAGCCCAGTGTCATTAAAGCCACAAGCCGCTTCTTCAGCCCATGCTGACAATCCCCTTTTCTCAAACCCATTCTTGGCTAAATCCATGCCTCTGAACTACTTATATATCCTTAATTATTTAGTTATACAATTGTGTATATATGGGATGCTTCTTGTCTCAACTTGCTGTATGGGGAGAGTTTCAAGGCAATGACAAGGGGGAGAAGCCCAGGGAGAGATCAGTGGTGTGTTTGAATTGAGAAGATGAAGCTGATTCATGAAGACCAAGGGGGTTACAGTTTGCAGGATAGAGTATCAGAGAGGAGGAAGTTTCACAGAAAGACTACTCTGAAAATTTTCATAATAATCCCCTTGATTATAGATCAGCACATGTGTCTTAGGGAAGTACCCAAAGTCAGGTAAAGAACCATCCATAGAGATTGCTGGTAACAGTGACTGGCATTTTCCACCAAGAACAGCCTCTTTCCACCTGCCAAACTGAAAAAATAATGATCTACAGGGAAGTGGGTAGCATACAAAGAAGGATGTTACCTCAATAGGGGAATACTTACCTCCAAACTAAGCAGTGGTCTGGTCCTACCTGACAAATCATGAAAATAAGATCCCAAAATATTAATTTTTTAAAAAAATTATTTATTGTCAAAGAGCGAGCACAGGCAGACAGAGTGGCAGGCAGAGGCAGAGAGAGAAGCAGATTCCCCGCACAAGGAGTCTGATGCGGGACTCGATCCCAGGACCCCAGAATCATGACCCAAGCTGAAGGCAGCAGCCCAACCGACTGAGCCACCCAGGCATCCCTAAAAATATTAAATTTTAAAAATTAATGTACGTGCATCCTAAAACAAAGCTTAAGAATATTTGTAGGGATCAAAAATATTCACCTGGGAAAGGGACTGAGGAGGGGAAATGAGTAAGCAGAGGACAGAGGATTTTTAGGGCAGTGAAAATACTCTGTATAATATGGTGATGGATGTGTGTCATTATACTTCTATCCAAACCCCTAAAATGTACATGAAAAGTGAAACAAGGTAAACTATGGACTTTGGGTGATTATGTGTCAATGTAGATCCATCCTTGGTAAATGTACCATTTTGGTGAGTGATGTTGAAAATGAGGGAATTTAGCATGTGAGGAAACATGCATATCTTATGCATATGAGATCTTGGTACCACCCAATATTGCTGTAAACTTAAAATTGCTCTAAAAAAGATAAAGTCTTAAGAAAAATCTATCTCCCAAAAAGATGAAATTTCCAATGTCTATAATCCAATCAAAGATTGCCAGACATGCAAAGAAGCAGGAAAATGTGTCTTGAAATGAGGAGAAAAATCAATAAAAAATGAACTGGAACTGACACAGCTGTTAGAATAAGCAATCAACTAAATTAAAAGTTATTATAACTGTATCCTACATGTTCAAAATTTAAGTAGAAACATGAAGACAGAAAACCATCCAAACTGAAATTATAGAGTTGAAAGCTACAGTGTCTAGAATGGAAAATACATTGGATGTGATCAATGGCAGATAAGACATGACTGAAATAAGATTAGTAAATGTGAAGACCCAGCACTAGAAACTATTCAAATGAAATACAGAGAGGAAAGTTGAATTTTAAAAAAGAAAAAGGAGGGTTCCAGAGAAGATTGCAGAGTAGAAGGACCCTAAGCTCACTTCATTCCATGGATATAACTAGATAGCACCCACATCAGTGTAAATAACCCAGAAAATGACCCAAAGAATGGCAGATAGACTCTTCATAGCTAAATGTAGAGAGCACACACTGAAGAGTGTAAGAAGGGTGGAGATATAGTTGGGAAGATGAGGGGGAAGAAATAGACATACCAGGCACCTGGGCCTAGGAAATATGAACCTCTGTAAGATTTGCTTTTAAAAACCAGAAGTGCCAGATTTTGCAAGTTCTTACTATTAGGAGGGTCTAACACCTAGATCTTTAAAAATCAGCATGCTGGGATCTGAGAGAGCTGGAGGGAGATAGGAAACCTAGTCCCCACTCTTAAAGAGACAGCACAACAAACAGCCCTGGGGCAATACAGTGTAGGCAGCAGTTCAAAAAACTCCTGGGTTGTAGGGAGGTGGATTTGTTTACTAATCTCAGAGGTGTGCTGGAGGAGCAGGGATTGTTGGGAGACATCTTAGGAACAAAGGAGATGGGGGTGCCATTTCCCTTCCTCAACCCACAGCCTGGACAAATGGACACTTGCAAGAACAAGCCCAGGGACAACACTCTCCACCTACTTGCTAACACTGCTTGCTCTGCCCGTGTGCTTCTGTGGATTTGCCACCTCCAACCTGGTGGTCTTTTTTTTTTTTTTTTTAAAGATTTTATTTATTTATTGGACAGAGAGAGAAATCACAAGTAGGCAGAGAGGCAGGCAGAGAGAGGAGGAAGTAGGCTCCCCACTGAACAGAAAGCCCAATGCAGGGCTAGATCCCAGCACCCTGGGACCATGACCTGAGCCAAAGGCAGAGGCTTAACCCACTGAGCCACCCAGGCGCCCCCAACTTGGTGGTCTTGACAGGAGCTTTGGGCAGGCCAGCACAAACCTTGCCAGCACTGCTGGCTCTGCCCATCATGTTCTCCTGTGGACCTATCCTTTTCTATATATGGATTGAGCCCATCCAAAATGGTGCCACAAACCTAGCAGTGGGCAAGCAGCACCAGTGGGGCCAGCACCACTCCAAAGTGACTTCTATCCTGGGAAGAGGGAAAGATAACCATATGTACCAGTCCAACTGAGGTCCCCACAGTGGGTTGGGGGCAGACATCTGGTATGACTGCAGGGCCCACTCACCAATGAAAGCTTATCAAGGGAAAGTGCCCTGGAGTTTAATGCTACTGCATCTCGGGCAAACATCTGGTTCAACTCAACACAAGGCAGCCCCAGACTGGCCTAATAACAACATAGGGACCAAATCCTGCCCACAACAGTTAAAAAAAGCCATTGTACATGCCTGGGATGAAGGTAAAAGCAGCTCAGCCACAACAGTAGGATGCATGCAACATGCATAAGAGATACCCCTGAAGCACCAGGTTCTGGTGAACAGGAGAAACTAACTGCACCACAGGGCACTACATGACCTCTTCTTTGAAAAGCCACTACTTTCAAAATCAGAAGATGTAGCTGACTTTCTTAACACATAGAAACAGACACAGGGAGTTAGACAAAATGAGGAGGCAAAGGACTATGTCCCAAATGAAAGAACAGGAAAAAACCCCAGCAAGAAACCTAAACGAAATGGATATAAGTAATATGCCTGATAGAAGATTTAAAGTAATGGCCATAAAGATACTCAGTGGACTTGAGAAGAGAGTGGAGGACCTCAGTGAGACTCTTAACAAAGAGATAGAACACATAATAAAAAACCAATCAGAGATGAAGAACTCAACAAATGAAACTAAGAATACTAGATGGAACAAATAGTAGACTAGAGGAAGCAGAAGAATGGATCAGCAATCTGGAGAACAGAGTAATGGAAAGCAATTAAGCTGAATAGGAGAGAGAAAAATAATAATAGAGTGAAAAGAGACTTAGGGAACTCAGTGACACCAAGTAGCATAATAACATTTGCATTATAGGGATCCTAGAAGGAGAAGAGAGAAAAGGAGGCAAAAAACTTATTTGAAGAAATAATAGCTGAAAACTTCCCAAGACCAGGGGAGGAAACAGAATCTAGATCTAAGAGACACAGAGAGACCAGAACAAAATCAACCCAAGGAGGTCCATGCCAAGACAAATAGTAATTAAAATAATAAAAAGTAGTGATACGGAGAGAATTGTAAAAGAGTAAGAGAAAAGAAACCCCATAGGGAAAGTGTGGAAAGAAAATACCATAAGTAGGAGTAAGAAAAGCAAGAAGCATAAAAGCAATAAAAATACGTTTATCTATAAAAAATCTGTCAAGGGATTGACAAAATAAAAGGATATAAAGTAGGACATCATACACCTAAAGTGTGTGTGTGTGTGTGTGTGTGTGTGTGTGTGTAAGGGGAGAAGTAATGGAGTCAACTCAGTATAGACTGCTATATGCAGAAGATGTTATATACAAACTTAATGGTAACTACAAATAAAAAAAACCAGTAATAGATATGTAAAAAATGAAGAGAAAGGAATTTAAGCATATCACTAAAGAAAGCCAGCCAACTGAGATAAGACAGCAAAGGAAGAAAGAAAGGAAAAACTAGGGGAAAAAAAAAACACAAAACAATCAACAAAATGCCAATAAGTACATACCTATCAATAAAGACTTTAAGTGTAAATGTTCTGAACTTTCTAATCAAAAGACATGGAGAGACAGATGGATAAAAAAGTAAAAGCCTTCTATATGCTGCCTAGTAGAGACTCATTTCAGGCCTAAAGATACATGCAGATTGAAAGTGAATAGATAGAAGAGCATTTATCATACAAATGGAAGTGAAAAGTAAGCCAGTGTACCAATACTTTTATCAGACAAAATAAACTTCAAAACAAAATCTGTAAGAAGAGAGAAGAAGAACACTATAAATCATAAAGGAAATGATTCAACAAAAAATATAACACTTATAAATATTTATGCATCCAACATATGGAATCAAAATACATAAAGCAGCTAATAACAAACATAAAAGAACTAATTGATAATGATGCCATGATAGTAGGGGACTTTAACAGCCCAATTATACTGATGGATAGACCACCAAACAGAAAATAAACATGGAAACAGTGGCTTTGAATGACACATGGATCATTCAGAACAGATTCTATCCTAAAACAATAGAATACACATACTTTTCAAGTGCACATGAAACATTCTCTAGAATACATCATCTATTAGGTCACAAAACAAATCTCAACAAATTCAAAAAGATTGAAAACCCCACATCTACTCTCACACTCCATGGGGAAAAGCTACTCAATGGGTAAAAACTGAGAGCTTTCCCCCTAAGATCAGGAACAAGACAAAGATGTTCATTTCTACCACTTATTAAACACAGTACTGAAGTCCTAGCCACAGCAATCTGATAACAAAAAGAAAAGGCATCCATACTGGTAAGGAAGAAGTAAAACTTTGACTATTTGCAGATGACATGATATTATATACACATAGAAAACTCTAAAGATTCCACCAAGAAACTACTAGAACTGAAAAATGAATTCAGCAAAGTCACGGGATACAATCAACATACAGAAATCTGTTGCATTTCTATACACTAATAATGAAATAGCAGAAAGAGAAGTTAATAAAACTACCCCATTTCCAACTACACCAAAAATAATAAAATACCTAGGGACAAATTTAATCAAGGAGATGAAAGACCTGTACTCTAAGACTATAAAACATTTATGAAAGAAATTGAAGATGATGTAAACAAATGAAAAGACATTCCATGCTCATGGACTGGGAGAAAAAGTACTGTTCAAATGTTCATACTACCCAAAGCAATCTACAGATTTAATGCAATCCCTATGAAAAAACCAACAGCATTTTTCACAGGATAGAACAAAAAATTCTAAAATTTATATGGAATTACAAAAGATCCTGAGTAGCCAAAGCAATACTGATAAAACACATAAACAAACAATCCCCCACCCCCCAAAACTGGAGGTATCAAAATCCCAGATTTCAAGATACACTACAAAACTATAATTAATCATAACAGTTTGGTACTGGCACCAAAAAAACCCAACAACAAATAGACCAATAGAACAGAATAGAAAGCCCCAAAATAAACTCATGATTATTTAGTCAATTAATCTTTGATGAGGGAGTCAAGAAAAAGCAATGGGGAAAAGACGTCTCTTCAACAAATGGTGTTGGGAAAACTAGACAACTATATGCAAAAGAATGAAACTGGACCACTTTCTTACATCATACACAGAAATAAACTCAAAATGGATTGAAGATTCAAGTATCGATATGATACTTGAAACCATAAAAATACTAGGAGAGCACAGACAGTGCTCCTACTTTGACATTGACTATAGCAACATTTTTCTAGATATGTTTTGAGGCAAGGGAAACAAAAGCAAAAATAAACTATTAGGATTACATAAAAATAAAAAGCTTTTTCATAGCAAAGGAAATAAAACTAAAAGACACCTATTGAATAGGAGATAATATTTGCAAATGACATATCTGATAAAGGGTTAGTATCCAAAATACATTAAAAAAATTATGCAACTCAACACCAGAGAAACCCCAAATAAGCCAAAATAAAAAATGTGCAGGAGACATGAACAGACATTTCTCCACAGAAGATATACAGATGGCCAACAGACACATGAAAAGAAGCTCAACATCACTAATTGCCAAAGAAATGTAAAGCAAAAGGTGTAATGAGCTAGAACCTCACACCTTTTCAGAATGGCTAAAATAAAAAACACAAGAAACAAGTGTTGGCAAGGATGTAGAGAAAAAGGAACCCTCATGTGCTGCTGGTGGGAATCCAAACTGCTGTGCCTACTGTAGAAAACAGTATGGAGGTTTCTCAAAAAATTAAAAATAGAAATACCATATGATCCAGTTATTCCACTACTGGGTAATTACTCTAAGAAAATGAAAACAATAATTCAAAAAGGAATATGCACCACTATGTTAATTGCAGCATTATTTACAATAGCCAAGATACGGAAGTAACCCAAGTGTCCATCAATAGGTGAATGGAAAAAGAAGATGTGGCATATATTCACAATGGAATATTATTTGGCCTATGGAGGGTATGGGAGCCCCGGTCATGGTTGGGGGTGGAGGGAGAAACAGATAGAGACAGAGAGAGAGAAAGAGGACTGCATAGGGGATCACACAAAAAACCATTTACCTAAAGCCACTGACTGGGAAAACCAGAGAGGCTGATTTTTGTGAGTTTTTAAAAGCAGCAGGGCTAAAAGCCTGGAGTTTTAGAAGTCCCTGGTGGCCAGTGTGGAGCCCTGAGGACACTGCAGTGCTCCTGTGGAGAAGGAGGGAGACAGCCCTGAGGCAGATGGCTCAATCCAATGATCCCCTAAGATGCACTGGAAGAGATAGTTTCCCTTTCTTGGAGCACATCTGGGAGAAGTGGCATTGCCTCTCCAGGGACAAAAAAGCTGGTGGGTGCCATTTCCCTCCCTGACCCAAAGCATAGGTGCTGAGATATCTGCTGAGGGAAGCTAACCCGGACACTGGCTCTTTGCTGTGCTTTACTCCAAATTCCACACTTTTGTGCTTTGGTGCAATTGCCCTTCTTGAACAAACATACATCAGTCCCAGCATGGCAAGACCTTCCTGCAGAGGACCTGTGTTGGGTTCTTGCCACACCAGGTCCCTAGTTTGAAGTTTTAAAACTCAGCTGGCCTGCCCAGGATAGAGCCCAAGGTATCCTATTCTGCCAGACTGGGCAGATGGCCTGGACACAGACAGGGTGGAGGCAGTGGTCAGAGGAACACCTGGGACACATGAGGAGAGAATGTTCACTCTTATGGGAACAGTGCTAACTTCCCTCTCCAGGAATGAGGGAGCTGGCTGGAGCCATTTCTCTCCCTCACGCCTCAGCATAAACCAACTTGAGTAAACAGCACAGCGCCAACAGTGGTGGCCTAAACTGCTTAACCCAAGCCTGCCCCACTGCTCTGCTGGTACTGCTTTTTTTCTGGCAAGTGTGCCTGAGAACCAGTGCAACAGGCCCCACCCCCCACCCCCGAAGACCAGTACAACCATCCACACACACCACATCCACTAACCATAGAGTTCTGCAGTGTTTCAGCTGCAGTGGAAGTAGCATCAGGTCTCTTTTAACAAACAGACCAGAGCACACCTAGTTAAAACCTGCCATATTCTGGCCAAGGTCCAAACACTCCCACTGCAGTCAAGAAGAAACTCTGCAGAGGACTGACCTGAGGGAAACAGCAGCCAAAACACAGCAGCAGAGTGCACACAGCATATACCAGAGACACTTCCTGAAGTGCCACGCCCTGGCCAGTATATGACCTCTTCTTCATAAAACCATTACTCCCAGGAGCTGGAAACATAACAAGCTTTCCTAACACACAGAAGAAGACAGAGACCTAAACGAAATGCAAAGACAGAGGAATTCTTCCAAAAGAAGGAACAGGAAAAGGTTACAGCCTGGGATTTAACTGAAATAGATATAATATGTAATATTTCACATATATATATATATATATATATATACACATACACACACACACATATATATATACATATATATACAATTATTATATGCAATATTATACATATAATATGTAATATGCCTGATCCAGAATTTAAAGCAACAATCATAAGGATACTATCTGGGCTTGAGAAAAGCACAGAAGACACCAGAGAGTTTCTTACCACAGAGATAAAAGACCTAAGAACTAGGCAGGCTGAAATAAAAAATGCAATAACCAAGATTTGAAACCAACTGGCTGTAATGACCACAAAGACAGAAGCAGCTGAGGAATGAATAAGTGATACAGAAGATTAAATTATGGAAAATAATGAGGCTGAAAAGAAGAGGGAAAGAGAAATATTAGATCATGACTGTAGGCTTAGGGAACTTAGTGACTCCATAAAGTATAATAAGATTTGTGTCTTAGGAGTTCCAGAAGAAGAAAAGAGGGAAAAGGGTGCAGGAGGTTTATATAAGAAAATTATAGCTGAAAATGTTCCTAATCTGGAGAAGGAAACAGACATCCAAATCCCGGAGGCACAGAATATGTCCATCAAAACCGATAAAAGCAGGTCAACACTCAGACATATTGTAGTTAAATTTGCAAAATACAGAGACATAGAAAAAAATCCTAAAAGCAACAAGATGAAAGAAGTCCCTAGCTTACAAGGGAAGACAAATAAAGTTAACAGCAGATCTTTCCACAGAAACTTAGCAGGCCAGAAGAAAGTGGCATGATATATTTAATGTGTTGAATGAGAAAAATCATGCAGCCAAGAATACTCTACAGCAAGGCTGTCATTAAGAATAGAAGGAGAGATAAAAGAGTTTCCCAAACAAACAAAAGCTAAAGGAATTCATGACTACAAAACCAGCCTTGAAGGAAATATTAAAGGGGACTCTTTGACTAGGAAATAAAGACCAAAACTGACAAAGAGTGGAAAGGAATAGGGAAAATCCCTAGAAACAATGACAAAACAAGTAACAAAATGGCACTAAATTTATATCTATCAGTAATTACTCTGAATGTAAATACACTAAATGCTCCAATCAAAACACATAAAGTGTCAAAATGGATTGAAAGAAAAAAACAAGATCCATCTATATGCTGCATACAAGAAACTCATTTTACCTAAAGACACCTACAGATTGACAGTGAGGGCATGGAGAACTATTTATCATGCAAATGGACATCAAAAGAAAACCAGAGCAGTCATACCAGACAAACTAGATTTTAAAACAAAGACCATAGCAAGAGATGCTGAAGAGCACTATACCACAATAAAAGTGTCTATCCAACAAGAAAATCTAACAATTGTAAGTATTTACACCCCCAACTTGGGAGCACCCAAATATATAAAACAATAACAAACATAAAAGAACTTACTGATATAAAAAAAAGAACTTATTGATAATAATACAATAATAGTAGGGTACTTTAACATCCCATTTACAGCAACGGAAGACCACTGAAGCAGAAAATCAACAAGGAAACAATTGCTTTGAATGACATACTGGTCTAGATGGACTTAGTAGATGTATTCAGAATATTTCATCCTAAAGCAGCAGAATACATGTTCTTTTTGAGGGCACATGGGACATTCTTCAGAATAGATCACATACTAGGTCACAAATCAGGCCTCAAAGTGCAAAAAGACTGAAATCAGCTGTGCATATTTTCAGACAACAACGCTATGAAACTTGAAGTCCACCATAAGAAAATATTTGGAAAGACCACAAATACATAAAGTTTAAAGAACATCTTACTAAAGAATAAATGGGTCAACCAGGAGATTAAAGAAGAAATTAAAAAGTACATGGATACAAATGAAAATGAAAACATAACCATCCAAAACCTTTGGGGTGCAGCAAACACAGTCTTAAAAGGGAGGTATATAGGAATACAGGCCTACCTCAAGAAGCAAGAAACATCTCAAATACTACGCAACCTAACCTTAGACCTAGAGGAGCTAGAAAAAAAGATCAACAATGAAGCCTAAGACCAGCAGAAGAAGGGCAATAATAAAGATCAGAGCAGAAAAAAATGATATAGAAAATAAAAAAAAAACAAAAAACAGTAGAACTGACCAATGAAACCAGGAGCTGATTCTTTGAAAAAATTAATAAAATTGATAACCCCCTAACCAGACTTGTAAAAAAGAAAATAGAAAGGTCACAAATAAATAAAATAACAAATGAGAGAGGAGAGATCACAAGCAATACCACAAAAATACAATTATAAGAGAATATTATGAAAAATTATATGCCAAAAATTGAGCAATCTTGAAGAAATGGATAAATTCCTATAAACATATACACTATCAAAACTGAAACAGGAAGAAATAGAAAAGTTGAAAGGACTGATAACCAGCAAAGAAATTGAATTAGTAATCAAAAATCTCCCAACAAACAGAATTCCAGGGCCATATAGCTTCCCAGGGGAATTCTTAAAGAATAGGTATTAACACTTAAAGAAGTGTTAATACCTATTCTTCTCAAATTGTTACAAAAAATAGAAATGGAGGGAAAACTTCTAATCTCATTCTACAAGGCCAGTATGACATTGATTCCAAAACCAGACTAAGACACTACTAAAAAAGATAATTACAGGCCAATATCCTTGATGAACATGGATGCAAAAATTCTCAGGCAAATATTAGTGAATCTAATCCAACAGTACATTAAAAAAATCATTCACCACAATCAAGTGAGATTTATTCCTGGGTTACAAGGGTGGCTCAATATTTGTAAATCAATCAACACTCTACATCACATTAATAAAAGAAAAGTTAAGAACCATATGATCCTCTGAATAGATGCAGAAAAAGCACTTGACAAAGTACTGCATCCATTCTTAATAAAAAACACTTAGGGGTGCCTGGGTGGCACAGTTGGTTAAGCATCTTTCTTCAGCTCAGGTCATGATCCCAGTGTCCTAGGATTGAGCCCCACATTGGTCTCTCTGAGAGCTCAGTGGGAGTCTGATTCTCCTTCTCCCTCTGTCTCTCTCCCAGATCATGCTCTCTCTTTTTCTTACTCACTCTCAAATAAATAAAAAATAAAATATTTTAAAAAAAATCTTAACAAAGTAGGGATAGAGAACATACCTCAACATCATAAAGGCTATATAGGAAAGACCCACAGCTAATATTATACTCAATGAAGAACTGAGAGCTTTTCCTCTAAGGTCAGGAACAAGAAAGGGATGTCTATTATCACCACTGTCAATTAACATAGTACTGGAAGTTCTAGTTCCAGCAATCAGACAACAGAAAGAAATGGAAGGCAAGGAACCCAAAAAGCCAAATTGGCAAGGAAGAAGTCAAACTTTCAGTATTTCTGGGTGACATGATACTCTTGGTAGAAACCTGAAAGACTTCACCAAAAAAATTGCTAGAACTGATGTACAAATTCAATAATGGTGCAGGATAAAAAAATTAATGTACAGAAATTTGTTGCATTTCTATATACCAATAATGAAGCAACAGAAAGAAATCAAGGAATTGATCCCATTTACAACTGCATCAAAACCTAGGTATCATAAGATACCTAGAAATAAACCTAACCAAAGACAAAAATAATCTGTACTCTGAAAACTATAGAACGCCTATGAAAGAAACTGAAAAGGACACAAAGAAAAGGAAAAATATCCCATGCTCATGGATTGGAAGAACAAATACTGTTAAAATGTCTATATTACAAGCAACCTACACATTTAATGCAATCCTTATTAAAATACCACCAGCATTTTTCACAGAGCTAGAATACACAATCCTAAAACTTGTATGGAACCGCAAAAGACCCTGAATGGCTAAAGCAATCTTGAAAAAGAAAAGCAAAGCTGGAGGCATCACAATTCTGGACTTCAAGTTATATTACAAAGCTGTGGTGATCAAGACTGTATAGTACTGGCACAAACACAGACATATAGATCAATAGGAAGGAGTAGAGAACCCAGAAACAGATCCACAACCAACTCTATGGTCAACGAATCTTTGACAAAGCAGGAAATAATATCCAATGGGAAAAAGACAGTATCTTTAAAAAATGGTGTTGGGAAAACCGGACAACCAGACATGCAGAAGAATGTAACTGGACCACTTTCTAAACCATACACAAAAATAAGTTCAAAATGGATCAAAGACCTAAATGTGAGACAGAAAACCATCAAAATTCTAGAGAAGAACACAGAAGAACCTCTTTGATATCTTCCATAGCAACTTCTTGCTAAATACATCTCCTGAAGCAAGAGAAACAAAAACAAAAATGAACTATAGGGACTTCATCAAGGAAGGCTTCTGCACAGTGAATGAAACAATCAACAAAATTAAAAAGGCAACCTTCAGAACGGAAGAAGATATTTGCCTCGATGACATATCTGATAAAAGGTTAGTATCCAAAATCTATAAAGAACTTAGTAAGCTTAATACCCAAAAAACAAATAATCCAGTTAAAAATGGGGAGAAGACATGAATAGACATCTTCCCAAAGAAGACATAAAGATGGCTAATAGACACATGAAAACATGTTCAACACAGGGAACAATATATTTTGGTGAGGATGCAGAGAAAGGGAAACCCTCTTACATTGTTGGTGGGAATGCAAACCGATATAACCACTTTGAAAAACAGTGTGGAGATTCGTCAAAAAGTTAAAAATAGAACTACCCATGAATCCAGCTATTGTACCAGTGGGTATTTGCCCAAAGGATACAGAAATAGTGATCTAATGGGATAAATGCACCCTGATGTTTATAGCAGCATTATCAACAATAGCCAGGATGAGGAAGGAGCCCAAATGTCCATTGACTGATGAATAAAGAAAAAGTGGTATATATACATATATATACGTATACATATATATATGTGTATATATGTATATACACGTATATACATACATATATATGTATATACGTGTATATACATATATACATATATGTACATATATATACACATATACGTGTATATACATATATACACACATATATATGTGTATATACATATATACATATATACACATATATATATGTATACGATCTGTGCTGAAGGCAGAGGCTCAACCCACTGAGCCACCCAGGTGCCCCCTAAATTCTACTCTTGGATCTAATATTACACTATATGTTAACTAACTGTAATTTTAATAAAACTTGCAACTGCAGTAAAAAAGAAAGTACACTATATATGAAACTACAAAAAATAAAAAAGAAGAAAGTACACTGAAAAAGAAAGAAAGAAATGTTAAAGAAAATCCTAAAACAAGAAGAAAAGTGATATCAGATGGAAATATAGATCTACACAAAGGAATAAAAAGCACTGGATGGGCGCCTGGGTGGCTCAGTGGGATGGGCCGCTGCCTTTGGCTCAGGTCATGATCTCAAGGTCCTGGGATCAAGTCCCGCATCAGGCTCTCTGCTCAGCAGGGAGCCTGCTTCCTCCTCTCTCTCTCTGCCTGCCTCTCTGCCTACTTGTGATCTCTGTCTGTTAAATAAATAAAATCTTAAAAAAAAACTTTTTGTAAATAAATTTAAAAACTTAGAAGAAATAATCAAATTCCTTGAATGACACAAACTACTAATGTTTGTTCAAGAAGAAATAGATGGGCTGAGTAGCCCATATCTGTTAAAGAAATTGAATCTGCAGTTAAAAAATCTTTCCACAAAGAAAAATCCAGGTCCAAATTACTTCATTGGTGAATTCTACCAAATATTTAAGAAAGAAATAGTATTATAAAAACTCTTCTCTGGTAAAGAAAGACTTTACAGAAGAAAACCACATAACAATATCCCTTATAAACACACATGTAAAAATTCTAAACAAAATCTTAGTGATTCAAACCAACAAAGAATTAAAAAGACAATACATGGTGAGCAAGTGGAACTTACCCCAGGAGTGTCAGGTTCATTTAATACTTGAAAATAAGTCAATATAACTTGCCTTATTAATAAACTAAAAAAAAAGTCATATCATTATCTAAGTAGATACAGGAGAAGCATTTGACAAAATCTAACATTAATTCCCAAGAATACAGCAAATAAGAGATAGAAGGGAACCTCCTCCACGTGATGAAGGGCATCTATCAAAACAACAACAACAACAAAAAACCCCCGTAATACACTTAGTGGTAAAAGACTGAATACAAAGAAAGAAAGAAAGAAAGAAAGAAAGAAAGAAAGAAAAGACTGAATGCTTTTTTCCCCCTCTCTATTTAACATTATGAGAGATTCTAGCCAGTGCAATAAGGCACAAAAAAGAAATAAAACGCATCAGGGGCATCTGGGTGGCACAGTCGGTTAAGAGGTGGACTCTTCCTTTCAGCTCAGGTTGTGATCCCAGGGTTGTGAGATTGAGCCCCATGTCCAGCTCTGTGCTCAGTGCAGAGTCTGCTTAAGACTCTCTAACTCGGCCACCCCTAAAATAAATAAATAAATCTTTTTTAGAAAGGCATCCAGATTGGGCAGGAAGAAGTAAAACTATTTTTATTTGAGATATGAAAGTCTATGTGGGAAATTCAAAAGAATCTCCCAATTCCATTATGGGTTTAGAATATATGAGTTCTGCAAGGTTGTAGAATATAAGACCAACAGACAAAATAAATTGTTGTCCTTCATACTGTCAATAAACAATTGAAAACTGAAATTAAAAATTACCATTTATAATAACATAAAAGTATTGAATAGAGATAACTGACAAAAGATATGAAAGATATGTACACTGAAAATGATAATACATCACTGAGAGAAATTAAAGAAATTAATAAAATGGATATACTGTGTTCATGACTCAGAAGACTCAATATTATGATATCATTTCTCCCAAAATTGTTCTATAGTTTTAATGAAATCTTAATGCAAATCCCATCAGACTTTTTGTAGAAATTGACAAACTGATTCTAAAATTCATATGAAGATGAAAAGGAGAGGAGGAGTCAAGATGGCGGAGAAGTAGCAGGCTGAGACGACATCAGGTAGCAGGGGATCGCTAGTTATCTAACCATTGTGAACACCTACAAATCCAACGGGAAATCGAAGAGAAGAAGAGCAACAAGAGCGACAGAACAAGAGAACAAGAGCAACAGAAAATCGATCACTTTCTGAAAGATAGGACCAGCGGAGAAGTGAATCCAGAGTGATGGGAAGATAGATGGCAGGGGGAGGGACCAGCTCCCGGCAAGCGACGGAACAATGGAGCACAAAATCAGGACTTTTAAAAGTCTGCTCCACTGAGGGACTTTGCTCCAGAGGCTAAACCAGGGGGAAGCCCACGTGGGGTCAACCTAACTCCAGGTCCCGTGGGGTCACAGAAGGACCAGGGGTGTCTGAGTGTCGCAGAGCTCAAAAGTATTAGAGCGGGGAAGCTGGCTACAGTGACAGAGCCGAGGAGTGAGCTCTCAGCTCGGGGTTACCTTGAACTGGGCACAGGCTGGGTGAGCTCAGAGCGTGGCGAGGCCAGGGAGACAGAGTGACTGAGCACTTTTCTCCAAGCATATGTCTGGAAGCCAGGGAGATGTAAGCGACGGAGTGCTTTTCTCCAAGCGTGATCGATTGAGCGCTTTTCTCCAAGCGCGACCAGAGGCCAGGGAGACAGGAGAGATGGGGCACTTTTCTCTGAGTGTGCACTGAGAAGTGGGACCCGAGCTCTCTGCTACTCGGGGCTGGAGATTGGGAAACCACCATTATCATTCCCGTCCTCTGGAAATCTACGGAAAGCATTCAGGGAACAAAAGCTCCCAAATGCGAACCCAAGTGGATTACTTAGCCTGGCCCCCAATAAGGGTGGGGCAATTCCACCTCTGGCAAAGACACTTGAGAATCACTACAACAGGCCCCTCCCCCAGAAGATCAACAAGAAACCCAGCCAAGACCAACTTTACTTACCAAGGAGAACAGCGGAATTTCAGAGGAGGAGAAAGCAAATCTTATCTGGACAAAATGACAAGGCAGAAAAACTCACCACACACACACACAAAAAGAACAAGAACAAGAGGCAGTACCGAAGGCTGGGGACCTAATCAATATGGACATTGGTAATATGACAGATCTAGAGTTAAGAATGACGATTCTCAAGGTTCTAGCCGGGCTCGAAAAAGGCATAGAAGATATTAGAGAAACCCTCTCCGGAGAGATAAAAGCCCTATCTGGAGAAACAAAAAAACTAAAATCTAACCAAGTTGAAATTAAAAAAGCTATTAATGAGGTGCATCAAAAATGGAAGCCCTTACTGTTCGGATAAATGAGGCAGAAGAAAGAATTAGTGACATAGAAGACCAAATGACAGAGTATAAAGAAGCTGAGCAAAAGAGAGACAAACAAATGCTGGACCACGAGGAGAGAATTCGAGAGATAAGTGACACCATAAGACGACACAACATTAGAATAATTGGGATTCCAGAAGAAGAAGAAAGAGAGAGGGGATCAGAAGGTACATTGGAGAGAATTATTGTAGAGAATTTCCCTAATATGGCAAAGGAAACAAACATCAAAATCCAGCAGATGCAAAGAATGCCCCTTAAAATCAATAAAAATAGGTCCACACCCCATCACCTGATAGTGAAATTTACAAGTCTTAGTGACAAAGAGAAAATTCTGAAAGCAGCCCGGGAAAAGAAGTCTGTAAAATACAATGGTAAAAATATTAGATTGGCAGCAGACTCATCCACAGAGACCTGGAAGGCCAGAAAGAACTGGCATGATATATTCAGAGCACTAAATGAGAAAAACATGCAACCAAGAATACTATATCCAGCTAGGCTATCATTGAAAATAGAAGGAGAAATAAAAAGCTTTCAGGACAAACAAAAACTGAAAGAATTAGCAAACACCAAACCAGCTCTACAGGAAATATTGAAAGGGGTCCTCTAAGCCAAGAGAGACCCTAAAAGTAGTAGATCAGAAAGAAACAGAGACAATATACAGTAAAAGTCACCTTACAGGCAATACAATGGCACTAAATTCATATCTCTCAATAGTTGCCCTGAATGTTAATGGACTAAATGCCCCAATCAAAAGACACGGGGTATCAGAATGGATAAAAAAACAAAACCCATCAATATGCTGCCTACAAGAAACTCATTTTAGAACCAAAGACACCTCCAGATTTAAAGTGAGGGGGTGGAAAACAATGTACCATGCTAATGGACATCAAAAGAAAGCTGGGGTGGCAATCCCTATATCAGATCAATTAGATTTTAAGCCAAAGACTATAATAAGAGATGAGGAAGGACACTATATCATACTCAAAGGGTCTGTCCAACAAGAAGACCTAACAATTTTAAATATCTATGCCCCTAACATGGAAGCAGGCAACTATATAAACCAATTAGTAACAAAATCAAAGAAATACATCAACAATAATACAATAATGGTAGGGTACTTTAACACTCCCCTCACTGAAATGGACACATCATCTAAGCAAAAGATCAACAAGGAAATAAAGGTCTTAAATGGGACACTGGACCAGATGGACATCACAGATATATTCAGAACATTCCATCCCAAAATAACAGAATACACGTTCTTCTTTAGTGCACATGGAACATTCTCCAGAATAGACCACATCCTGGGTCATAAATCAGGTCTCAACCAGTATCAGAAGATTGGGATCATTCCCTGCATATTTTCAGACCACAATGCTCTGAAGCTAGAACTCAATCACAAGAGGAAATTTGGAAAGAACCCAAATACATGGAGACTAAAAAGCATCCTTCTAAAAAATGAATGGGTCAACCAGGAAATTAAAGAAGAATTGAAAAAGTTCATGGAAACAAATGATAAGGAAAACACAACAGTTCAAAATCTATGGGACACAACAAAGGCAGTCCTGAGAGGAAAATATATAGCGGTACAAGCCTTTCTCAAGAAACAAGAAAGGTCTCAAATACACAACCTAACCCTACACCTAAAGGAGCTGGAGAAAGAACAAGAAAGAAAGCCTAAACCCAGCAGGAGAAGAGAAATCATAAAGATCAGAACAGAAATCAATGAAATAGAAACTAAAAAACAATAGAACAAATCAACAAAACTAGGAGCTGGTTCTTTGAATGAATTAATAAGATTGACAAACCCCTGGCCAGACTTATCAAAAAGAAAAGAGAAAGGACCCAAATAAATAAAATCATGAATGAAAGAGGAGAGATCACAACCAACACCAAAGAAATACAAACAATTATAAGAACATACTATGAGCAACTCTACACCAACAAATTCGACAATCTGGAAGAAGTGGATACATTTCTAGAGACATATAAACTACCACAACTGAACCAGGAAGAAATAGAAAACCTGAACAGACCCATAACCAGTAAGGAGATTGAAACATTCATCAAAAATTTCCAAACAAACAAGAGACTAGGGCCAGACAGCTTCCCAGGGGAATTCTAACAAACATTTAAAGAAGAATTAATTTCTATTCTCCTGACACTGTTCCAAAAAATAGAAATGGAAGGAAAACTTCCAAACTCACTTTATGAGGCCAACATCGCCTTGATCCCAAAACCAGACAAGGATCCCATCAAAAAAGAGAATTACAGTGCCACTTCCAGTTGGTGACAGGAGAAGAATTAGGCACAAACAAGTCAGCTGCAAGAGACTGGGAGCAGGGGACAACAGTCGAAAAGACTGCTGCCATGAGCAACTCCACAGTCTCACTTTTATTAGATAGAAACAGTAGCCAACAGAAGGACCGACAAAGGCCAAACGTTAGTCACATGTCTTGTGGACAAGCAAGAAGGAGGATAAAGTTTATAGTTAACCAAGCACATTCAAAGGACTCATCTAACTAACAACAGGCACTTCTGGGAAGAGAAAGGAGCGACAATGAAAAAGGGAAGCAGGCGGTATTTTGTTCCACCCTGAGCTGACCGGGCATTCCCAGGTGCTAGGCTTCCCTGAAGCAGGTGGTGTTCCACTCTGGGCAGGCCGGGCATTCCCGGCTGCCCAGCTTCTGTGAAGGGGCGGCCTTCTGCCCTGAGTGAGCCAGGCATCCCCAGCTGCCCAGCTTCACGGTCTTGTATCATCCTTCTCCCCAAAGACCTGTTGCCAGTATGTTTTTCTTAAGGCCATATCTAAATGTGCTTGGCAACTAGTAAAATCCTCCAGTGGTTATAGCTTAAGTAACAAATTGTTCCGAGGTGCAGTAGCATTGCAGACCATTATCCTTGATGAACACAGATGCGAAAATTCTCACCAAAATACTGGCCAATAGGATCCAACAGTACATTAAAAGCATTATTCACCATGATCAAGTGGGATTTATTCCAGGGCTGCAAGGTTGGTTCAACATCCACAAATCAATCAATGTGATATAACACATTAATAAAAGAAAGAACAAGAACCATATGTTACTCTCAATAGATGCTGAAAAAGCATTTGACAAAGTGCAGCATCCCTTCCTGATTAAAACTCTTTAAAGTGTGGGGATAGAGGGCACATACCTCAATATTATCAAAGCCATCTACGAAAAACCCACTGCAAATATCATTCTCAATGGAGAAAAACTGAAAGCTTTTCCACTAAGGTCAGGGACATGGCAGGGATGTCCGTTATCACCACTGCTATTCAACATAGTACTAGAAGTCCTAACCTCAGCAATCAGACAACAAAAAGAAATTAAAGGCATCCAAATTGCAAAGAAGAAATCCAACTATCACTCTTCACAGATGATATGTGGAAAACCCAAAAGGTTCCACTCCAAAACTGCTAGAACTTGTACAGGAATTCAGTAAAGTGTCAGGATATAAAGTAAATGCACAGAAATCAATTTTGTTTCTTTACACTAACAACAAGACAGAAGAAAGAGAAATTAAGGAGTCAATCCCATTTACAATTGCACCCAAAACCATAAGATACCTGGGAATAAACCTAACCAAAGAGCCAAAGAATCTATACTCAGAAAACTATAAAGTACTCATGAAAGAAATTGAGGAAGACACAAAGAAATGGAAAAATGTTCCATGCTCCTGGATTGGAAGAATAAATATTGTGCAAATGTCTATTCTACCTAAAGTAATCTACACATTTAGTGCAATCCCTATCAAAATCCCATCCATTTTTTTAAAAGAAATAGAACAAATAATCCCAAAATTTATATGGAACCAGAAAAGACCTCGAATAGCCAAAGGAATATTGAAAAAGAAAGCCAAAGTTGGTGGCATCACAGTTCCAGACTTCAAGCTCTATTACAAAGCTGTCATCCTCAAGACAGTATGGTACTGGCACAAAAACAGACACATAGATCAATGGAACAGAATAGAGAGTCCAGAAATAGACCCTCAACTCTATGGTCAACTAATCTTTGACAAAGCAGGAAGGAATGTCCAACGGAAAAGAGACAGCCTCTTCAACAAATGGTGCTGGGAAAATTGGACAGCCACATGCAGAAAAATGAAATTGGACGATTTCCTTACACCACACACAAAAATAGACTCAAAATGGATGAAGGACCTTAATGTGAGAAAGGAATCCATCAAAATCCTTGAGGAGAACACAGGCAGCAACCTCTTTGACCTCAACCACAGCAACTTTTTCCTAGGAACATCGCCAAAGGCAACAGAAGCAAGGGCAAAAATGAATTATTGGGATTTCATCAAGATCAAAAACTTTTGCACAGCAAAGGAAACCGTTAAAAAACCAAAAGACAACTGAGAGAATGGGAGAAGATGTTTGCAAATGACATATCAGATAAAGGGCTAGTATCCAAAATCTATAAAGAGCTTAGCAAACTCAACACCCAAAGAACAAGAAATGGGCAGAGGACATGAACAGACATTTCTGCAAAGAAGACATCCAGATGACCAACAGGCACATGAAAAAGTGCTCTACATCACTCAGCATCAGAGAAATACAAATCAAAACCACAATGAGATACCACCTCACACAGTAAGAATGGCTAAGATTAACAGGTCAGGAAATGACAGATGCTGGCAAGGATTCGGAGAAATGGGGACCCTCCTACACTGTTGGTGGGAATGCAAGTTGGTGCAACCACTCTGGAAAACAGCATGGAGGTTCCTCAAAACGTTGAAAATAGAGCTACCCTATGACCCAGCAATTGCACTACTGGGTATTTACCCTAAACATACAAACGTAGTGATCCAAAGGGGCATGTGCACCCGAATGTTTATAGCAGCATGTCCACAATAGCCAAACTATGGAAAGAACCTAGGTGTCCATCAACAGATGAATGGATAAAGAAGAGGTGGTATATATACGCAATGGAATACTATGCAGCCATCGAAAGAAATGAAATCTTGCCATTTGTGACGATGTGGATGGAACTAGAGGGTATTATGCTTAGCGAAATAAGTCAATCGGAGAAAGACAACTATCATATGATCTCCCTGATATGAGGAAGTGAAGATGCAACATGGGGGGTTTGGGGGGTAGGAAAAGAGAAGATGAAAAAAGATGGGATTGGGAGGGAGAAAAACCATAAAAGACTCAGTCTCAAAAAACAGACTGAGGGTTGCTCGGCGGAAGGGGGGATGGGAGAGGGTGGTGGGGATATGGACATTGGAGAGGGTATGTGCTATGATGAGTGCTGTGAAATGTGTAGACCTGGCGATTCACAGACCTGTACCCCTGGGGATAAAAATACATTATATGTTTATTGAAAATGAAAAGGACCTAAAAAAGTGAAAACATGATTGAAAAAGTAGAAGATTAAAAACTTACACTGATTTCAAAATTTATTGTAAGATGAAAGTAATCAAGACAGTGTAGTATTAGTACAAAAGTAGAAAAATATCCATGAAACAATAAAGTCCACCAATAAACCATATGTATACAGGAAACTGATTTTTTACAAAGGTGCAAGAAAACTTAGTGTTTTTAAATGGTACTGGAACAACTGGGTATCAATATACAAAGAAATCTAAATAAAGTATACTTCTGTCCGTATCTGTGCTATATATAAAAATTTACTCAAAATAGATCTTAGATCTGAAACTATGAAATTTTTTAAAGATTTATTTAGTTATTATTTTTGAGAGAGAGAGAGAACAAGCAGGAGGAGGAGCAGAGGGAAAATCCCAAGCAGACTCCCTGCTGAGTATGGAGCCCAACCCAGGGCTCAATTCCATGACCCTAAGACCATGATCAGAGTTAAAATCAAGGATTGGATATTCATCCAAATGAGCCACCCAGGTACCCCCTGAAACTATAAGACTTTTAAAAGAAAACATATGAGACAATATTTGTGGCAATGGTTTAGATAAAGATTTCTTAGAGATGCTACCAAAAGTACAGTTCATTAAAAAATTAATAGATTTGGGGCGCCTGGGTGGCTCAGTGGGTTAAAGCCTCTGCCTTCGGTTCAGGTCATGATCCCAGGGTCCTGGGATCGAGCCCTGCATCGAGCCCCGCATTGGGCTCTCTGTTCAGCAGGGAGCCTGCTTCCTCCTCTCTCTCTCTCTCCCTGCCTCTCTGCCTACTTGTAATCTGTCAAATAAATAAAAAAAAATTAATAGATTAGACTTGGTCAAAATTTAACATTTCTATTCTTCAAAAGACACTGTTAAGAGAATAAAAGGAGTATCCACAAAGAAAATATTTTTAAATCATATCTGATAGAGGACTTAGATCCAGAATATACAAAAATTTTAAATACTCAGTTATAAGCAAACCAATAGCCCATGATAAGTTGGGAAAAGATTTGAACAGACACTTAAAGAAGATATATAGCTGGCAAATACATATATGAAAAGGTGCTCAGCATCATTAGCTACTAGGAAACTATAAATTAATATCAATGAGATATTACTACATACTCACTAGAATGGCTAAAATCACTTATTCCAAGTGTTGATGACAATATAAGGAACTTGAACTCCCACATTGTTGATGAGGATATAAAATGGTATGTCAACTTTGGAGAAACCATCTGGCAGATTATTTTAAAAAGTTAAACATAGGGCGCACCTTGCTGGCTCAGTGGGTTAAAGTCTCTGCCTTCAGCTCAGGTCATGATCTCAGGGTCCTGGGATTGAGCCCTGCATCAGGCTCTCTGCTCAGCAGGGAGCTTGCTTCCCCCTTTCTCTGCCTATCTGCTTACTTGTGATCTCTCTCTCTCTGTTTGTCAAATAAATAAATAAAATCTTAAAAAAAAAAAAGTTAAACATATACCAACCATATGAACCAGCCATTCTACTCATTTATGTTCCCAAAAGAATACATATCCATACAAAGCCTTGGAAATGAATGTGTATAGCAGCTTTATTTGTGATAGTCATGTATTCACTGATATAAAGCTCATTACCATCCTATGAATAGATGCTCTCATCATTCCCATTTTCCAGGGTGTTGTTAGGAAATGGGAAGAGAAATCCTGGGTTATCCATTTATACTTGTCTACCACAAAGGCTAATAATTACAAATTATACACATATATATTGTTATATATTTTACATGGTAATAAAAGCATGTGCTTTAAAGTAGGTTGGGAAGTCAAATTAAATAATACGTTTAATATTATATAGTGTGGTGACTAGTGTGTTGTATGTACTCAATAATGTGATTGATAATGATAACAGTTTTATAGTAGGGCAATAATAATCCCAAAACCATGTAGACTGAAGCTGTAATTGAGAGAATTTAGGATGTAGGGGTTGCTTTGCCAATTTTGCTGTGTATCTTAGAGAAGTTAAATACGGAAAGCTCTTTTTTTTTTTTATGGAAACAGTACCAAATTTTGACAAAATACTAGTTAATTCTGGAGACAGTGAATGAAGTTTGAAGTCTTCATTCCTTTAACAAACAGGCAAATATGTTGAAATTTGGGCAAAATTGTCTGTGTCAGAGCTTCCAGTTGTGAAACCTGTAATTCCTGATAGTTCTGCAGTTGCTTGATGGTCAGGGTGTGAAATGCAAAGACTGGTTTTTGAAGATGTATCTCCCTTTGCCAGAAGGCCAGACCTACAGTGGAATACTCCTACTTTAGCTGGCCTGGGAGGAGCAGATGATGCTAGACCTCTTGGCAGGGTCATTAACTTTTCACATAACTCTTCCAGCAATCAAAACATCGTTTATTGTTGTCATTGATTGCACAAGTAATTTGTGGTCTTCAAAGTAAAATAGAAAAACATGAGCAAGTAAGCAGAGAAAATCATAATCATAGTTTCATAATCCCACCTATTTATTAATGTCTTGGTGGAAGTCCTTCCAGAACTTTTTCTACACATTCTTAAAAGAAAAAAAAATGGGATAACAGATCCACATATACTTTTTAAAATAGTTTCCTTCACTTAGCAATATAGTCTGAAATTTTTTTCATTTTAGTTGGTGCATTTCTGCAACATCATTAATACTTGTATGGATATACAATTACCTATTTAATCGATCCCCTAATTTTAGACATTTCCAATTATTTGAGATTCCAAACAAGATTTTGCTGACCTCTTTGATCCTACCACATGATTCAACAAATCAGGATAAATTCTCTTAAAAGGTGATGAACATTTAAGAGATGTTTTGATACATTTTCCAAATTGCCCTTCAAAGAAATAGTACCAATTTATAACTCCCACTGTTAGTGCACATACTATCACTTTAAGACAAGCTCCATAAAAGAAGACTCATGTATTATTAGTATGTCCTTTTTTTATCTGTGAACAGCCACATACAATGCAAATAGAGTTGCTTTCTGCTGGGATTAGAGTAGGCAGCTCACAGTAATCAGGGCTAGGCAGATGGATTTCTCCAGGACTGGGGAGCTTGAAACATTAAACAATGGATAAAAATAGAAGAAATAGAAAAAAGGAAAATCCTACTCAAGGAAAGGCAAAGAAATCAATACTGTATCTTTGCTGTTGATCTTGTAAATTGCTTTTATCAATATATTTTTTTTACAGAAGAACAAAGAGACTTCAGGGAGGTCTGGCCCCATCTTAATATTGGACTTCTCACCTTCCAGAACAGTGAGAAATAAATGTTTGTTGTTTAAGACACCCCATCTATGATATTTTTTTGTTATAGCAACCTGGATGGACTAAGATACCAACTATCTTTTACCTGTAGGCAAATAAAATCCTAATTATTTCAAATGATGAAATAATTTATAAAATTCCTAAGGGTGGGTGTTGCAAGATTTTAAATGAAACTTGGGTAAATCCTGTTAGAAGAGAGTCAGAGAGAGTCGGAAGCACAGGAAATGCTGCTGTGTGCTAATGATAGAGCAGTGGGCAATGCTAATTAACTCAGCGAGAATGTGCACAGTGAAGAAAAGGGCCAACATCTTAGGGTAGGGCAAAGCAACATCAAGGGTAGAAAGTCCAGAGGGGGAAGAAGGAATGGCTAGATGCCCGGGGGAAACCAGCCGGGGGGTCACTGGTTGGAAAAGAGAAGAAACAAAGGAAACACATGCACTGTTAACATATTTGAAGGTTTTCTTATGAAAAAGAGAACAAACTTATTTATATAACATGTATTTATATAGCAGAAGAGGTAAAACAAACCCCAGAAGATAAAGGGGAAGGTAGGGGAATCTTCCAATTCAACATGGAATAATATTTAGTGTTCTTATCTATTCAGGATAACTTTGCCTTCCAAGTTTCTTCTGTTAATAACCTGGTGCTTGGGCAATAATATTATTCCATCCCTCTGGCCACAATGACGGTTCAGGGATAGGCATATGACCTCAGCCAGAACAATCAGATTCCTTATCCAAACATTTTCTAACTGGGCTGGTTTTCTTTTCTTCGGCTTGGTCACTGAATTCTTTGGCGGAGGGCCCAGAGAAGTTTGAGGGCATGCTCCCTGCTGGGGATGGAGAGTGCATCTGCAAGAGGAGAACTTCAGCACAGGTTTCTAACCTGAACATGATATTTGACATGCACCAACTACTGTTGTTATAGCCTCATTTAGAACTAGTAAGCAGAGCAGGAAAAACATTGTTGGAAGCAGCACCCGCTGAAATGTCTGAGTGATTTCATGCTTTGCTTATCAAAGCAGTAGATTTGTAAAATTGATAAGAATATTTACAGATTGTGCTAATGATAATGATGGTGGAGACAGTCAAAGAAGGAGATAGTCAAAGAAGGAGGAAGTCAAAGAAGGTCTTACACTGTTGAGTAAGAGCCATGTATAATATGGAAATAAAAGACAGTTATAAACCTAGAAAGCTTTAGATTCATACAAGGTTAATATAATGATGGGAAGTATTGGAATAAAAGATAATAGGTCACTAAATGCTGTGCTTGTTGGTTATTAAAGAAAGAATCCTATAAGAAACCAAAGAGGACAGGGTGCCTGGGTGGCTCAGTGGGTTAAGCCACCGCCTTCAGCTCAGGTCATGATCCTGGAGTTCTGGGATTGAGTCCCACATCAGGCTCCCAGCTCTTTGAGGAGGTTGCTTCTCCCTTCTCATGCTCTCTCCTCCTCTCTCAAATAAATAAATAAAATCTTAAAAAAAAAAAAAAAGAAACCAAAGAGGTAGGGGAAAGTTTTATTTAAAATCGAATCTATTTGATTACCTATATTAAATGCCACTTTAAAGATTTTGTTTATTTATTTGGGAAAGAGAGAGTGAACTAGTGAGCAAATGGAGGAGGGAACAGTGTGAAAGGGAGAGAGAGAATCTGGAGCCAACTCCACCCTGAGTATGGAGCCTAGCATGGGGCTTGATCCTATGACCCTGAGATCATGACCCGAGTGGAAATCAAGAGTTGGACACTTAACTGACTGAGCCACCCAGGCACCCCTGAAATGCCATTTTTAAGTCAAAACTGTCAAATAACAGCTCTTCCAAATGATTTTTCCCTAACATATAGAGTCTGCCTTTTGCCATATTGAATAAAAACCAAGAACTTTCTGACTTATTAAACAGCTAATTACAGTTTAATTTTTTAAAAGATTTTATTTATTTATTTGACAGAGAGAGAGATCACAAGTAGGCAGAGAGGCAGGCAGAGAGAGAGGAGGAAGCAGACTCCCTGCTAAGCCAAGAGCCCGATGCGGGGCTCAATCCCGGGAGCCTGGGATCATGACCTGAGCCGAAGGCAGAGGCTTTAACCCACTGAGCCATCCAGGGGCCCCTACAGTTTAATTTTAAAGTGCCTGTTTAATTTCCCAAGAACATAATCTTCCATTGCAATTTGTGAGATTTGGGAAAACTTCAGAGAGCCACCCAGGCACCCCTTCACTATAGAATTTTAAACATAAGATTAATGTAGTAAAATCTTCATGGAAGGGGTAAGAATTTGCTCTGTAACACCTGAATGGCAAGAAATGTTATACTCTTTAGTGTTCCAATATCAAACAAAATTTGCTCATCCCCCATTTGCCAGAGTTGGCAAAAACCCATTTTCATTGGAGATGGAGAACTCCTTGCCACCAAGTCCCATTAGGAGCATGTAAGAGTTCTGGCAGCTTGTAGGTGTCCTAAAAAGAAAGAGTGAGAGCAGTTTGTACTTGAATTTTGCTCTTTCTTCCTACCCTGGAATAGGGGGGTCGGGGCAAAGGGAGAGGGACAAACAGACTCCCCACTGAGCAGGGAGCCCAACACGGGGCTCTATCCCAGTAACCCAAGATCATGACCCAAGCTGAAGTCAGACGTTTAACTGACCGAGTCACCCAGGTACCCCAGTGTTTGTTTTTTAAAACATTTGTGGTTGTCCAACATGGTCATTTTTATTTAAAAATTTTTTTTTAATTTATTTTACTTAAATTCAATTAGCTTGGGGCTCCTGGGTGGTTCAGTGGGTTAAGCCTCTGCCTTCAGCTCAGGTCATGATCTCAGGGTCCTGGGATGAAGCCTCGCATCGAGCTCTCTGCTCAGCAGGGAGCCTGCTTCCCCCCCCCCCTCTCTCTGCCTGCCTGTCTGCCTGCTTGTGATCTCTCTCTGTCAAATAAATAAATAAAATCTTTTAAAAAAATCCATTAACATATAGTATATAATTAATGTCATATGTAGAGTTCAGTAATTCATCAGTTGTATATAATACCTGGTGCTCATTGTATCACATGCCTTCTTTAATGTCCATCACCTTATTACCCCATCCCTTCACCCACCTCCCCTCCAGTAACCCTCAGTTTGTTTCCCATGGTTAAGAGTCTCTTATGGTTTGTCTCCTTCTCTGATTTCATTTTATTTTATTTTTCTCTCCCTTCCCCTATGATCCTCTGTTTGTTTCTTAAATTCCACATATGAGTGCGATCTTATGGTAATTATCTTTCTGATTGACTTATTTCACTCAGTATAATACCATATCCTGCATTTCCATCCACATCAATGTAAATGGTAAGATCTCATCTTTTTATGATGGCTGAATAATATTCCACCACCTATATATAAAATGTTATATATATATGTAATCTCCCAACAACATGGTGATTTTTAAAGACAAGGGGTGAGATGGAAGAGAACAATTCTGGGTTTACATCTATAGATCCTTCTAATACAGTTAATGATGAAGTGTTCCAATCTTTTGAGGCACTTCTTTTTGAGGCACCTCATTGCACTCGGAGACAAGGGAGTCTGGTAATCCAAGCTGTTCTATTACTTTATGCATTGTGTGTATTAAACAACTTATACATTAAGCAATGTCACCCCCTAGATTGCAAAGACAGCTCTAAATCAGAGTCATTTGGCAAGTATTTTAAATGGCTATTAGGATCTCAAAGCAGAGTAAGTTCTTTTTTTTTTTTTTTTAAGACAACAACAGACTTATTGTCTTATAGTTTCAGAGGGAAATTGTAAAAAATGTATCTTTTTAAAATTATGTTCAGTTAACCATTGTATAGTACATCATTAGTTTTTGATGTGGTGTTCAATGATTCATTAGTTATGTATTAACACCCAGTGCACATCACAACACGAGAGTAAAGTTCTTATTTTTAAAAAAGTCGTAATCAGTGACGAGGGTCAGGAAGCAAACTATTTAATAGCACTTATTTATTATCCAGAAAGTAAAAGGCATCCAGTTGGTGGCAACCTAATAATGCCAGTGTGTAAAATTAGAGGAGTAAAATGGTAGGATAAGATGTAGTATGATGATGAAAATGTTACTCGCTAGCTGTCCAATCAGTCAACATACTGTTGACATGTAACATTATGCCAAACAAGCTTTGTGTAATAAGTTGAACAATTGCTTTTCTATAGAGGTTGATGAATCAACAGAATTTACCACTAAATGTCTTAAAACATTTGTGAAAATTGAGAACTTGTTTTGTTGTTGTTGTTGTTTTTTGCTTTTCTGTTGCAAAGAACTATGCAAACAAATTAAGACCAAGATAACATTTAATGTTCAGTCTTCATTGGAAATCAAAAGATCTGTCCTTGGAGGAAGATTGTGGACATCTGTACTGACAGGGCCCACCAATAATTGGCTCCAGGAGAGCCTCAACTGGCAAGATTCTCTAATGAACGAAGTAAATCTGACTTTGTTCACAGCACACTGTTTTCTTCACAGAGAGGTGCTGGTGTTGAAGCCTGTTAATGAAGAAATGTTAAAAGTCCAGATGATGTGACCAAAATGTCAACTTTATTAAGGACAGAACAATTCACAGGAGAATGTTTTTTTAAATGGTGTGAACCCCCAGGTTAAAGCGTGCATAAATCTGTTACAAAGAGAAATCTGCTTGTTTAGCAGAGGAAGAATTCTCAGGAGGAGTTTTGGATTAAAAAAAAGTAAACCAAAAGCTCAGAGAAAATGTTTTGACCTCAACTGGCAAGATTCTTGGATTTAAAAGAAATGGAATCTTTTGTTAAATTATGTTGCAAAAGGAAATCCTGACATGTCTCCACTGTTGTTTGGGTTTTAAGGTGAGAAGGGCTTTTTCAAATCTCACATCTTATTGAATACCACAGAACCACTGTGATGGTATGTTCCCTTCCTGTCACCACAAGGTAGTGACTTCGATAATGATACTGAAGCTTCTGGTCAACCTGGAAATAGGACTTTGAGAGAAGGACTTTGTGAGCTGCAGTCCCAAAACGAGATTTACTGATCTGCCTCTGGACAAGTTTTGAATTTCTGTGCAAAAGCGGGATCCTGTTATTCAAGGGAAAGCAACGGACATTTTGCTGAAGAGTTTAACTTTTTAAAATACGTTAGTAAGTTTTTTTTCTTTTTTTTTTTTTAGTAAGTTTTTTTTTCTTATTTAAGAAGCATCAGAATTTGTCTTTTTCAGTTAAAAATGAAATCTTTGTGTCGGACCAACAAAAAACAAGCATAGGTTTTTAATAAAAGTGTAAATTCCATTCTTTAGTTTTAGTTTCAAAAAGAATACTTTAAATTCTTTTTATAGTAGTCTGATAAAAGAGATCAAGAAGTAACACATGTCTATAGTAATTTTGTGATTTTGCAATGGGAGCTTGATCATGCAGGTCATTAAGGAAATGCTTTTACATGGTCTTAGGCCATATTTTTATTCCTATTCCTTGTTTTATGGCTTTAGTAGCTTTTCTTTTCAACATTGTCAATAAATTTCACATTGTAAATAACATTAATTAAAATCTATTTATAGCCTTTGTGTAAATTAAATCTACTTCTTTTCCCTTTAAAAAAATTAAGTTTCATTTTGTCTTAAGCCAGTTCCTTAACAAAACCGTATTATATTTGCCTTGTGAGTTTGAAATATATATGACAAGGCAATAAAGAAATAAATGTCAAGAAAGGTAAGCTAATCTTAACTATCTGATTCTTTTTCAAGAATAGATGGTTAAAAGGATATTTTAATGGTAAATAAGGAAAATAACTCCACTTGCATACATCATATACCACATACCAACCTCATTAGACTCTCATTTAGTAGGAATTTGTGATAAGAATTTCAGATCTACACAGACAAGTTTAAAAAAATCAAGCAGGTATTATGAGTTAATATCTTTTATCAGGAGGAGGAATGACACAAAAGTGTAGGCTAATTAGTTCACCAAAATAAACAGATCCTCAAAAATATATAGATCATTCTCTACTCAGAACAACACTGGATATTATCATTGAATCTTTATATCATAATTTACTGATCATGCTAATGTACTATGAACTGCAGGTAAAATAATTTTTATACAGGGGTCCTCTGAGACCTGAAAATTATTTCAAGCATTCCTCCAGAGAGAAAAGATTGAGAAAGACTGCTAGTGAACTCTCTCTGTGGTACCAAAAAGTGGCCTTGTGTCTTCCCATATCAATACAAAGTATTGTATAGGCCTTATCCTTTAACACTTTTTTAAGTAAAATTAATCATGTTCATGATATCCTATAGTAAATGCACTGTGATAGTTCATGATATATAGAAAGAAAAGTGTATCACAGTGTTAAACGATAAGGTAAACATTAAGGAGTTTAATTTGTTGTTTATGGATATATATTTAATCAAATTACATATTACATAAGTTATATATTACATATTAAATAAAAATACAGTTTAAATCATTTCCTTCTGTAACCTACTAGATCATTTTGAATACTTTTAGGTGTGCATACACTCACTTTAGAGGCTACTATTCCAACCATAGAATTCTAGTCAAAACCCACACATCTGGGGCGCTTGGGTGGCTCAGTGGGTTAAAGCCTCTGCCTTCAGCTCCGGTCATGATCCCAGGGTCCTGGGATCAAGCCCTGCATCCCATCTGCTCAACGGGGAGCCTGCTTCCTCCTCTCTCTCTGCCTGCCTCTCTGCCTGCTTGTGATCTCCGTCTGTCAAATAAAATCTTAAAAAAAAAAATACCAAAAAACCCACACATCTACGGTCAATTGATTTTCAACGAAGGTGACAAGACAATTCACAACTGGGAAAAGAGCAGTCTCTTTAAGACAGGGAAACTGAAGGACGCCATAAAAATATTTTTGCTCCTTTTCCTGCTTCTATTCTTGCTAGGACCTATATCCCACTGCACTCCATTCGTGCCTTCTTAACGCAAGTAGTGTATGTCCTCCTTGCAAGGGACGAGGAATTAATGATTTCTCTAGAATAGATAACATCTAAGGAAGGACCATGTGAGAATGACTAGATGAAGAAAGCAGCATATTTCAGACCACCAGAGCTAGCCAACTTGATGCCATGGCCTCTTGGCTCCTGGGCCCTGTCTTTATTCTAACCAGTTCCTGGATGCCTGTACACCAGATCACCACACCAGATCACCATTCTCAATTTTAAAAAACCCAGGCCCTGAACAAAGATAAGACTCATGCTCCTTTCCTTTCTGAGTCTCCTGGATGCTCTGTATGTTATCTTCCCTCTCTATATCTTCAATAAACTCTGCATTCACCTTCTGCTTGCTCACATCTTATCTCCATCTTGCACAAAGCCAAGGACTCTATTGGAGGGTCCTGAAGGACTCTCTCTGTTCCCACCATGTCCTTGGACCCGGCCTGCGGCATCATCTTCAACAAATGGTGCCGAGAAAACTGGATATCCACATGCAAAAGTTGAACACTTTACTCACAGTACCTTCAAAAACTGACTCAAAATGTACCAAAGACCTAAATATAAGAGATAGGCCTATAAAACTATTAGAAGAAAATATAGGGATAAAATTTCATGACCTCAATTTGGCAATGGATTCTAGATATAACACCAAAGGCACAAGCAACAAAAGAAAAAAATACATAAAGTAGATTTCACACACACACAAAAAACCCATAGAAAGGGAGAAAATATTTGCAAATCATATATCTGATAAAGATCTAGTATCCAGAATACATAAACACTTATAATTTAACAAAAAATAGACAACCAACCCAATTAAAAAATGGGCAAATGCATAAATAGTGTTATCATAAGAAATATATCTGGAGTTTGCTCTGGGTTCCAGTTACAAAGCATCTAAAACCCTGGGAATTTCCCGAGTAATAGGAGTGTCTTTTGATATTCATAAAGCATCCCTTTAAAGCACACTGGAGTTTATGCTAATGAGATAATAAGGGTGGAGCCCCTAGATAGCCTCAGGTTGGGACTGATCGCCAGAAAGACAGAAGTGATCAGAAAGTCCCTTGGAGAAGGGTCAGCATGGGGGCATGGGAGTGTGGAGCATGGAGGATCTGCAGATAAAGTTCTATAAAAACTCTTGAACATATAATTTGATGAGCTTCTGTTACTGAAGGGATCCACATGCTGGAGTGTGGCACATGCTACATCACAGGGACAAAAGCTCCTGCGCATGGGACCCCTCAGGTCTTTGCTCTATGAACCTCTTCATCTGGCTGTTGATCTTTATCCTTTATAATATCCTTATGATATGCTGATAAACCCAAATTAATGTTTCCCTGAGCTCTGCAAGCTGTTCTAACAAATGACGGTACTGGAAGTGGGGGTTGTGGGAACCTCTGGACTTACAGTTGGTATCTGATGGGGGGAGCAGTCTTGTGCAACTGAGCCTGTGAGATTTGATGCTCTATCCAGGTAGAGAGTGTCAGAATTGAGTTAAATTTGTAGGACACTTTGTGAGCATCTGCTGAGAATCAAATTGTTTGATGGTGTTGAAAAACACTTCAGAATGGGCAATTTTCCAAAAAAGATATACAAATGGCCAATAAGCACATGTAAAGATGCTTAATGTCATTAGTCATTAGGGAAATGCAAATTAAAACCACAATGTGATACCACTTCACACATGTTGCGATGGCTATAACAATAATTTAAAAAAAGAAACAACAAAAAACAACAAGAAAATAACAAGTGTTGGGAAAATAACAAGTGTTGGCCAAGGATACAGGTAAAGTGGAGTCCTTATACATTGCTGGTGGAATGTAAAATGGTGCAGCTGCTACAAAAAAGAGTTCACAATTCTTCAATAAGTTGAAAATAGAATTGCCATACAACCCAGAAATTCCACTCCTGGGTATATACCCAAAAGAACTGAAAATAGGTGTTCATTCAGAAACTTGCACCTGAATGTTCATAGCAGTACTATTCATGATAGCCAAAAGATAGAGGCAACTCAACTATTCATCAACTGAGGAATGAATAAACAAAATGTGATATATCTATACAATAGAATATAATTCAGCCATCAAAAGAAATGAAGTATTAATACATGTTACAATATGGATGAACTCTGAAAATGTTTTGTTAAGTGAACAAAGCCATTTACAAAAGGCCATGTATCATATGAAATAAAATCCATAGAGACAGAAAGCATATTTCCAGTTGTCAGGATCTGTGGAGAAGAGATTTAGAGAATGGTTGCTTAAGTGGGTACAGGATTTCTTCTTAGAGTGAGGAAATTGTCTGGAATTTTCTAGTGGTGAATTGTACAACATTGTGAATGTACCAAATGCTCCTGATTTGTACACTTTAAAACTGTTAAAATGGTGACTTTTGGGGGTGCTTGGGTGGCTCAGTGGGTTAAAGCCTCTGCCTTCAGCTCAGGTCATGATATCAGGGTCTTGGGATTGAGCCCCACATTGGGCTTTCTGCTCAGCAGGGAGCCTGCTTCCCTTCCTCTCTCTCTGCCTGCCTCTCTGCCTACTCGTAAATTCTGTCTGTCAAATAAATGAATAACATCTTTTTAAAAAATGGTGACTTTTATATTATGTGTATTTTAAAATTATATAGGAGGGGCGCCTAGGTGGCACAGTGGGTTAAAGCCTCTGCCTTCAGCTCAGGTCATGATCTCAAGGTCCTGGAATTGAGCCCCACCTCAGGCTCCCTGCTCACTAGGGACCCTGCTTCCCTTTCTCTCTCTCTGCCTGCCTCTCTGCCTCCTTGTGATCTCTGTCAAATAAATAAATAAAATCTTTTAAAAAAATAAAATAAAATTATATAGGAGAAGAGCATTCTAGGCAGAGGCTACGGCAAGTGCCAAGGTCCTGAGGCAGGAATAAACATTGCATATTGGAGGCAGTACATGAAAGCCAGCAAGGTGGGAAAGGTGTAAGGGTAGAAGGTGTAAGGGTAAAAGATGAGATCAGAGAGGTAGAAGAGATGAAATCTCTGGATGTAGTACTAGCTCAAGGGCTCAGGGAAAGAAAGCATCTCCTATGTCTTAGCCAGGTTCCTGCTTTGAGCAGAAGGTCTCATTTGGGACTAGATTTAGGCTCTGCATACTAATGTGCTTAATTGAATCCTGGTATATGGCCACACCCTCATCCAGAAATGCCTCAGTGTCAGACAAGGACAACTGACAAACATGCCTGGTGTGCCACCCTCACAGGACAGCAGCTTCTTTGGTTTCACCAATCCTATCCCTGTATTCTCCTCCTCCTGTGCTTCTCAGGTAGTGTTGAAGTCCCACTACGACTTCAAATCATGACAGGAATGAGCACTACAAGGATATAGCTGCAGAACAGAGTGCCTAAAAGCGTTTTGTTGCAGACAATGACAGAATCAAATGCCAGAGCAGGTGTGATACAGGAGGTGGATAAGCACAGAAGATGTTTGCAGAAAGGAATGAAATGTATTTTAGCAATATACTTTTGGTGGCATTTTGAAGGATGGAGCAGGAAAGGGAAATGGGGAAGAAAAAAAAAAGATTTCTGGTCATAGAATATGTATATGTCCAAACTCTATTAGATATTGATAAATTGGTATCTGAGTGATGGTAATTATATTATTTTCCCATTGCCACTGTTATGAATCATGACAAACTAAGTAGGTGAAAACACAAATGTATTCTCTTATAGTATTGGAAGCCAGAAGTCTGGAGTCAAGGTGTTGGCAGGGCTGTATTCCTTCTGGAGGCTTCAGGGGAGAATATGTTTCCTGGCCTTTTTCAGCTTTTAGAGGTTGCTTGCATTCCTCAGCTGGTGGCTCCTTCCTTACACCTCTATAGCCCCTTGCTTCCATTGTCACGTATCTTAATACTAACCCTCATTCTCTGGCCTCTTCTTATAAGGGCCCTCATGATTACAGAGGGCTTGTTCAAATAATCTGGTATAATCTCCCCATCTCAAAATCCTTAAATTAATCACATCTGCAAATTCTTTTTTTACCACATAAGGCAATATATTCACAGGTTTATAGTCACAGGTTCCTGGGATTAGGGTGTGCACAAATTTGGGAGGCTTTTATCTAGGGTAACATAGTACTGTAAGGGCCTACGTAGCCAGAGCGAGCCATTTTGTTGTTTATGCAGTAAACTTAGATTGACCCTGTCCCCTCAGAGGAACTTACTTAGAAACAAGTCTGGGAAACCAGTAAAATATGACTGACCAGTCCCTGATAACAGAGCCCATATACCAGGACATGTCAGGTCAGGGGGAGGTAACAGAGCCCAGAATACAAGGATGAGTCAAGCCAGGTGGAGACATCCAATCAGGAAAACACCTCCCTAACCACCCAAGAATGTGGGCCCTGCCTTTTGGGCGCCAATTCTGACCAGGGTGATAGGCTAGTTCAAATAGCTACATGGGGTGAATTGTAATTCAATTGGCCACCTGTGTGTGGCCAGGCTCAACCACATGACCTTTACTCTATAAAAGTTAGTCTGTGAGGCTGGGAGGGGTTGCCTCTTTGCAAGAGACAGCCCTGACTGGACAGTTTGATTCTCGATGCTTGGCGCGAAATAAAGCTTTGCTTGACCTTCGCTTGGTATCAGTCTTGCTCCTTTGACCATGGACCCAACAGTACCTATCGTGGATTCTGTGCAGTTCTGCCCAGAACCCCTGGAGGACCAAGGTGCTCATTGCCTCAGCTACTGAATGTTACATTTTTTTCTTTCTTTCTTTCACTTTAAGTTTTCTAAATATGGTTGTTGCATAATTTTTTTCCCAAACGCTGCTTCTATACAAAGTAGCATATGTTCTTTGCAAAAAATATAAAAAAAATATAAAACACACATCCACCCGGCATAGAAAGAGATAAATAAAAGTTACCTATAATCCCATCCCCCAATGGTAACTATTAAGTAATATTTTGGCTACATCATTTCCTTATGTATGTTTATCAGTGCAATATCTTCTTTCTCATTCGGGTCTTCCTAATTTATGTACTTTCTGTGCCTTCTAAAGATTAGTTGAGCTGGGGCGCCTGGGTGGCTCAGTTGGTTAAGTGTCTGCGTTTGGCTCAGGTCATGATTCCAAGGCCCTGGGATGGAGTCCCATATCAGAGTCCCTGCTCTGCAGGTAGCTTGCTTCTCCCTCTGCCTCTGCCTTTCTCTCTCACTGTCTTTCATGAATAAATAAATAAAATCTTTACAAAAATTAGTTGGGCTGGTGGTTTACTTGCATTTTAATCAGAGTTAATTTGGAGTTTTATTTTTCATACTAAGTTATCACTTTCCTTTTTTTAAAAAAAATTATTCATTTATTGGACAGAGCGAGAGAGAGAGAGACTGCACAAGCAGAGGGAGAAGCAGGCAGAGGGACAGGGAGAAGCAGGCTCCCTGCTGAGCAGAGAGCCTGACTCGGGCTTGACTGTAGGACCCTGGGATCATGACCTGAGCCAAAGGCAGAGGCCTAAAAGCCACCCAGGTGCCCCAGTTATCACTTTCTCATACTATACTTGTATTGCTAAATTTATTACTGTATCTTCTCAGTCTTCTTTTCATTTTTCTTTTCTCTTTTTTGGTTAATGTAAGCTTCTAAAACAATATTTATATTTGTTTTTGGCTCTATCCCAAAGATTTTTAAATATTTTGTCTAGGATTTTCGTTGTTAAAAATATTCCGTTATTATTTCTGGACTTTCTCCCTGAAGAGAATTCTTTTGAAGGTAATTTTTACCATTTCCTCATATAAACTGGTACTCTCAAATTACTAATTATTTTAAAATCACATAGAATTCTCTGTAAATTTTAACCTTATTTAAGGTTTTTGTGTTGCTTTTATAAAAGATTAATGGACTTGAGCTTTTGGCCAACATGGAGCAATGGCAAATGGATTTATCCTCCTACCTGAAACAACAACAGAATCAGACAAAATATTTGAAACAATAGTTTTCAACACTGTACCATGGGCAGTGATCCCTGAGAGATAAGAAATAAATGATATAGGCACTATAATTGCTAGGGACTTGAGTCTAGGATATATAAATACTCTCAAAACCATTAAAGTTTTAAAAAATCCGAAAATCTGAGGAGTGCCTGGATGGCTCAATTGGATCAAGTCTCATGTTGGGCTCCCTGCCCAGCAGGGACTCTGCTTCTCTCTCTCCCTCTCCTCTTCCCACTTGTAAATAAATACATAATCAAATAAATAAAATAAATAAATACATAATCTTATATAAAATACATAAATACATAAGCTCTCAAATAAATACATAATCTTAAAAAAAAATCTGACAATCTGACATAGAAATGGGCAAAAGAAGATGCTTCACCACCAAAGACCCAAAGATGGCAAATAAGCATATGAAAAGATGCTCAAAATCATTGGTCATTAAAGAAATGCAAACTAAAAACCACAGTAAGACACTTCTATACCCCAATAGAATGTTTTAAATTTAGAAAAATGTTCACACCAAGTGTTGATAAGGATGTGGAGGAAAGATGTGGAGCTATGAATGAAAAATGGTGCAACCACTTTTTCAGTTTGGCACTTTCTTAAAATTTAAATATATACTTACTATATAACCCATCCGTTTTATTTCTAGGTATTTACCCTAGAGAAATTAAAGTATACCTCCATACAATAACTTGCACACAAATATAACAACTTTATTTGTTAATATTGTCAAACTAGAAATGACCCAAATGTCCATCAGTGGGTGGACGGATAAACACATTGTGGTATATCCATATAATGGAACACTACTAAGCAATAAAAATGGATGAACTATTCATATATGCTATAACATGGATTAATCTCAAAATAATTATGAAAAGAGGCCAGACAAAAGGGTACATACTATATAAGTCCATCTACTTGCTCTAGAATAGCAAAGTAATTTATAATAGCAAAAAGATCATGTAGATGGACAGAAGGTAGGGCAGTGTAGGAGAGAGAGATTATCAAGGGGTACAAGAACCTTTTGGGGGTGATGACTGCACTCGCTGTGTGCATTGTGATGATGGTTTCATGGCTACTCTCAAAAAGATAAGAAATAACAAGTGTTGGGAAGGATGTGGAGAATAAGGGATTCTCATACACTGTTCGTGGGAATGTAAATTGGTGCAGTCACTGTAGAAAACAGTATGCAGATTCCTCAAAAAATTAAAAATAGAAAATTTATACAATCCATTAATTCATTTACTGGGTATTTACCCAAAGAAAATTAAAAAAAAATTCAAAAAGATAAATGCACCCATATGTTTATTGCCACATTCTTTACAACAGTCAAGATACAGAAGCAACCCAAGTGTCCATTGATAGATGAATGGATAAAGATGTGTAATATACATACACTGGAGTATTACTCAGCCAAAAAAAAAAAAAAAAAAAGAATGAGATCTTACCATTTGTGACAACATGAATAGACCTAGAAGGTATTATACTAAGTTAAATAAGTCAGAGAAAGCCAAATTCCATAAGAATTCACTTTATGTGGAATCTAAAAAACAGAAATGAACAAACAAACACAAACTCTTAAATGCAGAGAACAAACTGGTGTTTGCCAGAAGAGAAGTAGGTGGAGGGGGGAGAGGATGAGATAGATAAAGAGGGTAAGAGGTACAAACTTCCAGTTAGAAAATAAATATGTCACAGAGATGAAAAGTACAGCCAAGGGAATATAGTTAATAATATTGCAATAATGTGTAGTGACAGATGGCAACTATACTTATCACGGTGAGCACTGAAAAAGATATAGAATTGTTGAATCAACACTTTGTAAACCTGAAACTAATATGACATTGTATGTTAATTATACTTCAATTTTAAAAGACCAGAAATCAATTGAAATGACAATGAAACACATGATACATTCTGACTGGGTGTAACATTCATGTAAAATTAAGTGTGCTTGTTTATAATTCTTTTTTTTTTTTAAGATTTTATTCACTTATTTGAGAGAAAGAGACAGAGATAGCAAGAGAGTGCAAGCCAGAAGGAGAGGGAGAAGCAGGTTCCACACTGAGCAGGGAGCCCAATGAGTGCCTGGTTCCCAGGAACATGGAATCATGACCTGAAGTGAGGGCAGACACTTAACCCACTGAGCCACTCAGGCACCCCTCCTTGTTTGCAATTCTCTGTATGTATTTAAAAGAATCATGTTTTTCAGATGCTGAGCAAGAACAACCCAGGTAAGCCACTCTTGGATTTTTAAACCTCAGAAACTATGTGAGATAACTAATGTTTGGTGTTTTAAGGTGCTAAGTTTGGGGATAATTTGCTATGCAGCAATAGAAAACCAATATAACAACTCTATCATGACATTTATTCTCAACTAATTCTGGGTTCAAAGGGTTGGATATTGGAGAAAGAAAGACCAGCCCAAGAAACTGTTAAAGAGTTTTCATTCTTGGGAGTTGTTGGATCAATGTTTTATCACTTCTTCAATTCTATGTTGAGTCATGGATTCTAGGCACTCCATTAATTAATTTTTTATTTTTAGGCACTCCATTAAGTCTAAAGAAAGAACTGGGGCTCAGATCATAGCAAGAACATGGCTTGTCTGAGAGACAGCTTTTTTCTCCTTTTTTTGTGTGTATAGGGCAATGTGTTAAAGAGCGTCACTGTCTTGAACGCTCATTATCAGATATTTAAAATGTAATTTGTCAAATTGCTAATTATACATTAGTCTTAAAATTAAAAATTTCATTTAGAGCAAATGAAATTTATAGAATTATGATTAACATTAATTAATATAGGAGAAGACACCTAAAAAGTTTTTTTTAGAAAATTTTGTTTTTTAAGTAATCTCTATATTGAATGTGGGGCCCAAACTTACAGCCCTGAGATCAAGAGTTGCATGCTCTACCAACTGAGCCAGCCAGGTGCCCCTAGAACTTTTTGTAATAGTCAGTACTCTGACATATTACAATTTTTGTATTACAAACAGAATATTAGTTCAGTACTACTGTACTACTTAAACACTTGTGCTAAGTTGGGAGAGGTGCAAGAAAGAGAAAATTAAAGAGAAACCTACAATTTAGTCATGGAATGTGATAAAACCAGCTATTTTTCTCTTCCTCTGAAAGGGAGACTGTCACTTTAAATTTAGTATGAAGCAAACTTCTGAACCAAGACACACACACACACACATTTGCCAGGGGAAACTGGCAAAAGTAGTTAAATTGGTAACTTAGGTCAGTAAATAAAAATTGCCAAATTGGCTCCCTGCCTGAGATGGCCATGGGAGAGGGTAAAATTAAGATGGATTTTCCTAATTGGCTTGTACTATCTTCTGTTTGGTGGAAAATAGACAAGCAATTTTGGCTGCTGACTATAAATGTGTTCTGCGTATTTTATATGGAGAAATAGACGGAGAACAAAGTTAGAGAGATTGGAAAATTATGTGAGAAGCCGCCCAAGGAAGGGTGAAAAAAACCTGTCACTCTTAGTGCAATTTAGTTCAGAAGCACGTAAGCTGTTAACTTCCGAACCTCAGGAGTAGCTGCATAAAATTCTTGCCAGAAAAAGTAGCAAACTTGACAAACTGACCAGGAAAGGACTTAGTTTTAGTCAGTATTCAGGAAAATTTGAAAGTTAAAGAGGTTTAGAAATAAAAACCATGAGGAAAAGAATCCACATTATCATGAAATACAAACATACAGATCACACACACATGCTCTAAAGATATACCGCCTTTAGGCAACATGAAATTGCAAGTTGTTTTAGTTTATTTAGTTAGTCTGATTTGATATGAGGTCATGTAGAAACCCACTATTTAATTCAGGAAAAATGTATTCTTCAGCTCCTGGACCTTTCAATGTCAAGAATATGCAGCACTGTTTACCACCATTTGGTAGCACAATACAGCATCTGTGGGAATAACGGATACTTTATAACCCATTCATCTCCAAAGGTCTAAAATTGCATAACAAATATCCTGAGGGTACAGCTTTATGATAGGTGCTCACTCATGAAAAGGTTATATGTTAACTAAAAAGAGGTATTTGGTTAGGAAACAAATTAAGCACTGAACATTCTGTCTAGAGGACAGCTCTCATGATGTGTGTGGGGGGGGGGGGTTGAAGAAAAATCATCTGGGCTCTGAGGCATAGGATCAGACTTTAGGGGATTGAGAGAAGGGCATTAGATTAGCAGAGGGATGGGGACAGGAACAACAGTGTGAACAGAGGAAAGGAGGAGACTGATTTAGAACAGAACTGAAAGTTCGTGTTAGGAGGTAGTTCTGAGAATAAACAGGTCAGTAGTGAGCAGCATAAGAAAGTTTACTAGATTTAGTAAGTGGGCCGTGCAAGGAGATCCCTAGAAATGTTATTTCAGGAGACTGGTGGCCCATGGACAGACTATTTTTTCTTTAAACCTTGTTTGATTTTTTTTGTGTGTGAATAATATCCTTCATAGTTTCTCATGAAAAGTAATACTAGTATCCTAAAGATCCTTACAGGTTTTTTTTTTTTTTTAAATAACTTTTTAGGGACAGGAATAAATAAGAACAGGGTATCAGGATCTTTAGCCTGATAAATGAAGTAGTTCGAAAACCTCCTGTTATTTAGAGAACTTAAATCTAAAAACTTAAGTTAAAATCCCAGAGTTTTTAAAGAGAAAAATGTGTTTTCTGGCCCACTGGACTGGGAACAAGAAAATTGATTTTAATTATTTTGCCATCCAAACATACACCTTGTTGCCTCCAGGTTTAACTCCTTTGGTTTTCCTCATGGCGTTGAATCCAGCTCTTCATAAAAAAATCCCCTTCCCCTGTCCCTTCTCCAAATGTCCTGCTCCAAAAGGCTGCTGAGGGTCGAAGGAAAGGCTCCAGGACAAGGCAGTTGGTTCTGTGGTTTTTGCTTATGCCTCAGAAAAATGTGGATGATAAGAAGAGGGATAGAGACAAAGAGTCACATGGTATGGCATATACCTACTGTGTTCCTTCCCAAATGCACCTATAGTTAGAGCATGAAGACGTGTCCTAGATATGGCTGGATGAGAAAAGTTCTATTTCAATGCAATGCTGTGTTTTAGTTGGTATTTACCTTATTGGACATCCACGATTAGGTGCTGATTTGAAAAAAGAAGCTTAAAATATCTATATTCCTTGCTATCATGAATCCAACTGCAAACAGAGAAGATAAACAATATATGGATGAGCTTATAGAAATTTAAGATGCAAGATTAGGTTTTGACTTCTGATTTCTTGAAATATATTTACACTCAAACCAAACATGGAAATGAAATAAAATGATGAATCCTTAAAATCTGTGTAGTTATTAAATTCTCCAAAAATTTCAGGGCATTCAAAATAATAGATAAGAGAAATCTTGTTCTTTCTTTTTTTTTTTTAAAAATTTATTTATTTATTTGAGAGAGAGAGAAAGGAAGAGAGTGAGTCAGGGCAAGGGGTGAGGAGAGAGGGAGAGAAAGAATCTCAATAAGATGCCCCATTGAGCATGGAGCCTGATGCAGGGCTCAATCTCATCACCCATGAGATCATGACCCGAGCCAAAATCAAGAGTCAGAACTTAACCGAGTCACCCAGATGCCCCCCCAAATCTTGTTCTTTATTACATTTTTATTTATAGAATTTTATTTGTATAGCTTAAGTTTTAGTGATATAAGACTCTCTTCTTTTTTTTTAATTTTTATTTTTTAATTTTTTTTATTTATGTATTTATTTGACAGAGAGAAATCACAAGTAGATGGAGAGGCAGGCAGAGAGAGAGAGGGAAGCAGGCCCCCTGCTGAGCAGAGAGCCCGATGCAGGACTCGATCCCAGGACCCTGAGATCATGACCTGAGCCGAAGGCAGCAGTTTAACCCACTGAGCCACCCAGGCGCCCCAAGACTCTCTTCTTTCATTACAAAGAAGTGTATTACCCTTTTTCCTTTGATCAAATCAGTAAAAAAAAAAAAAAGTGGCTGTAGTTACAAATATGAATAAGATACAGTCCCTGCCTGGGTGGCTCAGTCATTAAATTTCTACCTTCAGCTCAGGTCGACCCAGAGTCCTGGGACTGAGCCCTGCATTGGGCTCCCTGCTCAGCAGGAGACCTGTTTCTCCCTCTCCTACTTCCCCTGCTTGTGTTCCCTCTCTCGCTGTGCCTCTCTGTCAAATAAATAAATAATCTTAAAAAAGAAAGAAAGAAAGAAAAAAAGATATAGTCCCTACCTGTACTGAGATGAGACTTTTGGGAACTTTGGGAGCTAATGAGTGTATTTTGCATGTGGGAGGAATGAGAATAATGGGAATAATTGGGAAGCAGCCTCTAACATGGCTCCTAATGATCCTGCCTCCTCTATTCTTGCTCTTATATAATCCCTTCGCCTTTACTGTGGGCTGGACCTAGTGACTCATTTCTAACAGAATGCAGGAAAGGTGAGGGATGAGGTGAGCTTATTAAAATAGGGTGACTTCTGTCCTGCTCAACCTCTCCTGCTTGTTCATTTGAGGGAAGCCAGCTTTTTGTGAGCTACCTTATGGAGAGGCCCACTGGCAAGAAACTGAGGGTAGCCTTTGAGCAGCTGGGGTCTCAGTCCAATAATCCATGAGGAATTTAAACCTGCCGGCAACCGTGTGATCCTTCCTTAGCTGAGCCTTCCGATAACTAGCCTAGGTAACAGCCAGATTGCAGTCTTGTAAGAAACCCTGAACCAGAGGACTCAACTAAGTGATCCTGGATTTTTGACCCACAAAAACCATGAGATAATGTTTGCTGTTTTAGTCATTAATTTTGTAATAATTCAAATATAGCAATAGATAATTTATACTGCCTTTAAGTAGTTTATGGTCTAATAAAGTGAAATAAACATAAAAATAAAGAGAAGAGTTAATACTTATGTAGTGCTTATTATATGCCAGGTATCTTTCCAAGCATTTTACATATATTAATTTAATCCTTACAATAAATCTATGAAGTATTATTACTATTGCCATTTTACAGATGAGGAAATTGAGGGAACAAGAGATTAAATAACTTTCTCACTGTCACACAGCCAGTGGAGCTGGGATTCAAACTCAGTTTGGTGTCAGAAAGTTCTTTTCTTTTTTTCTTTTTTTAAGAGTTTAAGTTTTTAATCACTATATTGTACTGTTTCTTTCCATCTTTTTTTTTAAAAAATATTTTTTTAAAATTTTTTAAAATTTATTTGTCATAGAGAGAGAAGCGAGAGTGAGCACAGGCAGACAGAGTGGTAGGCAGAGGCAGAGAAGAAGCAGGCTCCCTGCCAAGCAAGGAGGCCGATGTGGGACTCGATCCCAGGATGCTGGGATCATGACCTGAGCCGAAGGCAGCTGCTTAACCAACTGAGCCACCCAGGCGTCCCTGTTTCTTTCCATCTTATATATCATAATAGAATTATATACTCTTCATAGAAATAGTACACAGGGTGCCTGGGTGGCTCAGTAGGTTAAGCCTCTGCCTTTGACTCAGGTCATGATCTCAGGGTCCTGGGATCAAGTCCCGTATCGGGCTCTCTGCTCAGCAGAGAGCCTGGCCTGCTTCCCCCTCTCTCTCTGCCTGCCTCTCTGCCTACTTGTGATTTCTCTCTCTGTGTGTCAAATAAATAAATAAAATCTTAAAAAAAAAGAAATAGTACAGCATAGTAAATTATTATTTATCTGTAGGATAAAGGGCTCTGAAGGATTCACAGACACCTAAGCAAAATTTGAAACATGGAAAGAAGGCACTCCAGACAGATGGAATAGCATATGCGAAGGTGTGGGTGCTACAAAAAACACTGTACTTGCCAAGGACATATGCTACTTTTCCTTTCAGATGTTCGTAATCAATTATGTGGTCTTCTTCAAATTCTGACCTTTATTTCTATTGGTAAACACTATACTCTCTGAATTCTAATAAGCCACAACTCTTTTTAGAAAAGAGTAATGCCTAATTCTCAACCAAGGGCAAAGGCAGCTTTGAATGAGTTGAGCAGAAAAATCTCCCCACTCATTTCAACATACAAGGTGATTTAGAGGATTTGTAATGGGGGCATTTGTCTTTTGAAGCAACAAAAGCACGCTCCTTACACACATTTTATGTGCTGTCCACCAGAGAGTATCCAAAATCTATAATGTTCTCCCTGCCCTTGGGATGATGAGGAAGACCAGTCGTAGGTTTGAGAAACACAAATCTCTATACTGAAATGTAACTCTAAATAATCTTGCATCAGACCAAAATAACCTATTGATTATTTGACAAGAAAAATGGAGAAGAGAGAAAAAAGGGGATTAAACATAAGTTGGAATTAATCACTAGAAAAAGTAAACCAGGTTACCCTAAAAACAAAGAGAAGCGACTGTAGCTATAATAATTTTGGACATAGGAGTGGTTGCCCTTCCCCCTTCATTATCATAATTATCCTCAAAAGGCCAATTAAAAAGAAAACCAAAAAAACCTTTTTGGGACGCCTGGGTGGCTCAGTTGGTTAAGCTGGCTGCCTTTGACTCAGGTCATGATCCCAGGGTCCTGGGATCGAGTCCTGAATCAGGCTCCTTGCTCAGTGGGGAGCCTGCTTTCTCTGCCTCTCCCTGCCTCTGCCTGCTTGTGCTCTCTCTTTCTGACAAATAAATAAATAAAATCTTCAAAAAAAAAAAAAACAACAACACTTTTTGAGACAACTGGAGATTCACACGCAGAGAGTTCCTGCATAGTGCAATATTGCACCGAGAAAATTCACATTGGTATACACTTCATTGAGTTTATTGTTTTCACCAGTTCCACATGCACTTGTGTGTGTTCACACAAACTTTGATGCAATTTTATTACATATTAGAATTGCATGGCCACCACAATCAAGATACAGAAGAGTTCCATCACAAAGATCCCTCATGTTACTCTTTTGCAGCCACAGCCAGCCTGTCCCTGCTACTATCCCCAATCCCTGGCAATTTTCAATCTCTTCTTCATCTCTATAATTTCATTATTCAAGAATGTGATATAAATGGAAAGTTTTGAGACTGGCTTTTTTCTTCCACTCTGTGTAATTACCCTAAGATTCATCCAGGCACTGCGTATTAGTTCATTCCTTTTTATCGCTGAGTAGTACTCTCTGGTATGACTGTACCAGTTTTTTTAAACCAGTCACCTGGTGAAGGACCTTGGTGCTGTTTCCTATTTAGGGCTATCACAAATAAAACGTCTGTGAACGTTTGTGTACAGGTTTTTATGTGAACATAAATTCTCATTTCTCTGGCATAAACGCCCGAAAGTGCACTTTCTGGGTTATATATGGCAAGTGCATGTGCAGTTTTGTATAAAACTGCCACACTCTGCTCCAAAATGGCTGCATCTTTTTACATCCCCACCAGCAATGTATGAGTGATCCAGTTTCTCTGCATCCCTACCTATTTGGTATATCACTATGCTTTATTGTAGCCATCTTGACAGGTGTGTAGTGATACCTCATTATTGTTTAAATTCTTATTTTGCTAATTGCTAATGATTGTTGGTAAGCTTTTTATGTGCTTATTTGCCATCTGTATACCATCTTCAGTGGTAAGTATGTTCACATCCTTTGCCTTTTTTTCTGATTAGATTGTTTAGGTTTTTACTATTGAATTTTGAGAGTTTTTTATATATTCTAGATACATGAGCTTTGGCAGATCTACAGTTTTCTCTGTCTAAGCTTTGCCTTTTCCATTCTCTTTACAGGATCTTTCACAGAGCACAAGTTCTCAATTCTGATGAGGTTCAACTAATCAATTTTTCATTTTATGGACTGTGTTTTTGGTGTCAAATCTGAAAATTCTTTGCTTAGCTCTAAGTCCCAATGATTTTTGTCCATTTTTAAAAATTTTTGTCCATTTTTAAAAGTTTTTTTTAAGATTTTATTTATTTATATGACAGAGAGAGAAAGAGTGAGTACAAGCAGGGGAAGTGGTAGGGAGAGGGAGTACCAGGCTCCCCGTTGAGCTGGGAACCCAGTGCAGGACTCTATCCCACGATGCTGGGATCATGACCGGAGCTGAAAACAGATGCTTAACCGACTGAGCCACCCAGGTGCCTCAATTTTTGCCTACTTTTTAAAGCTTTACATTTTACTTTACCTGTGAACATCTAAGTCAGTAATCTATTTTGAGATAATTTTGGAAAAAGTGTGAGACTTAATGTTGTTTCTTCCCCCCACCCCTCGCCGCCCATGAACACCCAATTACTTGATGACCTTATTTCTTGAAAAGGCTATCCTTCCTCTATTGATTTCTTTTGCATCTTTGTTAAAATCACTTGAGCATATTTCTGTCAGCTTATTTCTGGGTTCTCTATTCTATTCTATTCAGCTCTTCTATTCTATTGGGCCAATACCATACAGTGACCACTGTCAATATATATTGAGATTTTAACTAGATAGAATGATTCCTCCTATTTTATTCTTTTTAAAATTTGTTTTATGCTATTTGTTATGCTCCATAAATAAGTGAAACCATATGGTAATTGACTCTCTCTCCTTGACCTATTTCACTCAGCATAATCTCTTCCAGTCCCGTCCATGTTGCTACAAAAGTTGGTTCTTCATCCTTTCTGATGGAGGCATAATACTCCATAGTGTATATGGACCACATTTTCCTTATCCATTCGTCCGTTGAAGGACATCTTGATTCTTTCCACAGTTTGGCAACCATGGCCATTGCTGCTATAAACACTGGGGTACAGATGGCCCTTCTTTTCATGACATCTGTATTTGGGGGGTAAATACCCAGGAGTGCAATTGCAGGGTCATAGGGAAGTTCTATTTTTAATTTCTTGAGGAATCTCCACACTGTTCTCCAAAGAGGCTGCATAACAAATAGCATGGAGGGCATGGGGAGTTAGAGAGGAGAAGGGAGTTGAGGGAAATTGGAAGGGGAGGTGAACCATGAGAGACTGTGGACTCTGAAAAACAATATGAGGGGTTTGAAGAGGCGGGGGGTTGGGAAGTTGGGGTACCAGGTGGAGAGGGCACGGATTGCATGGAGCACTGGGTGTGGTGAAAAAATAATGAATACTGTTATGCTGAAAATAAAAAAAAATGTTTTAGTTCTTAGAGTTCCTGTACCTTTACACATAAATTTTATAGTAAAATTGCATACGTTACAAAATACCTTACTGAGATTTTGATTACAATTCCACTAAATCCATAGCAATCAATCTGGGGACAATTGACATCTTTACTGTACTGCGTCTTCCAAATCACGAACACAGTATATTTGTCCATTTATTTAGGTATTCTTTTCTTTCTTTCATCAGTATTTTGTGATTTTCAGAATACAGATCTTGAATATGTTTCATAAGATTTATGCCTATGCATTTTTCTTTGGAGCAATTATAAATGTTTTTAATTTGTTTCCTCAAGTAATGTTGTTATCATATAAAAATATAATTGGTTTTGTGTGTTAATCTTGCACCTTGCATCTTGCTGAAGTCATTTATTAAGTTCTGGGATTGTGTGTGTGTATGTGTGTGTGTGTACAGATTCCTTGGAATTTTCTACATAACCACTAATGTCATCGGTAAATAGGGACAACATTATTTCCTCCTTTCCAATCTGTAGGCCATGGCTTTTCTTATTCTTGCTTTACTGAACTGGCTAAAACTTCCTGCTACTTCACTAGGTAGTGAGAGTAGACACTCCAGGAAATCATAGGGAAAAGCAATTGGGATAGCACCAGTATTTATGATGTTACCTGTAAGTTTTTGTAGATATTCTTTAACAAGTTGAGGAGTATTCCCTTATTCCTAGTTTACTAAGGCTTTTAATCATGAATGGATGTTATCAAATGCCTTTTCTGCAACAATTGATATGTTCATATGATTTTTCTCCTTTAGCCTGTTGATATGATCGATTACATTTTGCTTTTGAACATTGAACCAGCCATGCATTCCTGAAATAAAACCCTCTACATTATGATATATAAATCTTTTTATATATTGCAGGAATCAGTTTATGATTCTGTATTTTTACAACTAAGTTCATGAGATAGATTGACCCATAGTTTTCTTTTGGCTTACCAGCATTATCTGGTTTTGGTATTAGGGTAAGACTAGTTTCAGAGAATGAACTGGAAAGTAGTCTCTCATATTTTCAACTGAAAGAGACTGTACAGAATTGGTGTTAATTGGCCCTGAAAGGTTTGGCAGAATCTCCAGGGAAACTATGTGAGTCTAGAGATTTCTTTTTTGAGAGTTTCAAAATTATGGATTCAATTTCCTTAATAGCCTTAGGACCTTTCAAATAACCTATTTCATATTGAGCGAGTTGTAGTAGTTGGGTGTTTTTTGGGAAACTAGTTCATATAACTTGTTGAATTTATATATATAGAATTGTAGTAGTATTTCCTTGTTATCTTTTTGATGTCTGCAGGGTCTATTGTGATATTCCCTGTTTCATTCCTGGTATTTCTAATTAGTGTCTTCTTTTATACTTTGTCAATCTTGATAGAGATTAATTTCCTTTTACAGATTTTCTCTGTTGTTTTCCTATTTTCAATTTTATTGCTGTCTGCTTTTATGTTTATTATTTCTTTACTCTGCTTGCTTTGAGTCTGTTTTGCACTCATTTTCTGAGTCTCTTGAGGTGAGACTTTCTCTTTGACCCATGCATTCTTAAGAAATGTGTTAATTCCAAATGTTTGGATATTTTCCTATTACCTTTCTGTTATTTATTTCTAGTTTGATTCCATTGTGCTTGGATGACATGCTTAGTATGATTTGTTTAAGTGAGAATTGTTTTATGGTTCAGGAAATTATCTATCTTGGTATATGTCCATGAGCACTTGTATTTTGAGCATGTGTATTTTGCTGTTATTGGGTCAAGTATTCAATACATAAAGACAAGATCCTGCTGGTTGTTGGCATTGAGCTCTTTTATATCCTTGCTGATTTTTTGGCTAGTTGTTCCATCAGTTGCTGAGAAAGGGCTGTTGAAGTTTCCAACTATTATTGTGGATTTGTCTATTTCTTTTGGTTCTTTCAGTTTTTGTTTCACATTTTGTTTGCAGCTCTCTTGTCTGGTGCATACCTATTTTGAATTGCCATGCCATCTTGGTGGACTGACATTTTTATCACAATGTGGCCATCTCTATCTTTGATAATTTTCTTTGCTGTTAGGTCTTCTATATGTAAAATTAATATAATGTCAGCCACTCATGTTTTCCTTTAATTAATGTTTGTGTGCTAGATCTTCTTAAATCCCTTTCATTGCCTGTATCATTATATTTGAAATGAGCTTATTGTAGACATCATATAATTAGGCTATGGTTTTAAATTAATTCTGCCAATTTTAAAACTTTTTTTAAAAGATTTTATTTACTTGACAGAGAGAGAGAAATCACAAGTAGGCAGAGAGACAGGCAGAGAGAGAGGGGAGGAAGCAGGTTCCCTGCAGAGCAGAGAGCCTGACACGGGGCTGGATAGCAGGACACTGGGATTATAACCTGAGGTGAAGGCAGAGGCTTTAACCCACTGAGCCAGCCAGGCACCCCCCAATTTTAACTTTTAAGTGGCATATTTAGGCTGTTAATATTTTATGTAATTATTGATATGTTACAACTTCAGTGTGCTGTTTTATTTATTTTCTCTGTGTAATCTTTGTTTTCCATCTGTAGTTTCTTTTTCCTGCCATCCTGTGAGTTACTTGAAGATTTTTGAAAATTGTTTTGAAAATTCTATTTTATTTATAGTATTTTCCCCCAGCTTTATTGAGATTCAATTGACATATAACACTGTGTAAGTTTAAGGTGTACAATGGTTTGATTTGATACAATTACATATTGCAAAATTGATTACCATTTCTATTTTTTTTAACTTACATATTTTTTTCCATTTTGGTAAAATAAGCACAACATAAAATTTACCATTTTTAAACATTTCTAAGTGTATAATTCAGGAGCATTAAGTACATTCACAATGTTGTGTAAACATCACAGCTATCCATTTCTGGAATCTTTCACCTCAAACAGAAATGCTGTACCACTTAAAGAATAATTCCCCACTTCCCCCTTATCTGTGGTACTTTTAAATTTTACCTGTTGTATAGTTTTGTTTGGTTGCTCTAGGTATTACATTATGTATATATATCATAGTCTACTATAGTAGTATCATTGTTTTACCAGTTCACATTAAATATAGAAACGTTAACTTCCTTTATCTCTCTCTCTCTTTCCTGTTTATAGTATAATTGTCTATTTACATACATTTAGATATTTATTTACATTTTTTACATACATTTAGAACAATATAGTGTTATAATTTTTGCTTCAACTATCATTTTAGAAATTTATAAAACTTAAGAAGAAAAAGAGTCTGTTGTATATACCAATATTTTCGTTTATTGTGTTCTTTCTTTCTTCCTGATGTTCCAAATTTCCTTTTATTTTTTTATCATTTTCTTTCATGACTCTTTTTTTTTTTTTAAGATTTTATTTATTTATTTCACAGACAGAGATCACAAGTAGACAGAGAGGCAGGCAGAGAGAGAGGAGGAAGCAGGCTCCCTGCTGAGCAGAGACCCCCCTGATGTGGGGCTCAATCCCAGGACCCTGGGATCATGACCTGAGCTGAAGTCAGAGGCTTTAACCCACTGAGCCACCCAGGTGCCCCTTTTATCATTTTATTTCAGTTTAGAAAATATGCTTGGTACCTGTGTGGCTCAGCTGGTTAAGCGTTTCACTCTTGATCTCAGCTCAAGTCTTGATCTCAGGGTTTATAAGTTCAAGCCCCATGGAGTCAACTTCAAAAAACAAAAAAAAAGCTGGGTGTGGAGTCCACTTAAAAAAATGCTTTTTGGTGTGACAAATTCCCTCGGTTTGCTTTCATCTGAGAATTTCTTGATTTCCTTTTTATCACTGAAGAATATTTCACTGGACACAGGATTCTTGGTTGGCAATTCTTTTTTTTTTTTTTTTAACATTTTATTTACTTGACAGAGAGAAATCACAACTAGGCAGAGAGGCAGGCAGAGAGGCAGGCAGAGAGACAGGAGGAAGCAGGCTCCCCGCAGAGCAGAGAGCCTGCTGTGGGGCTAGATCCAAGGGCACTGGGATCATGACCTGAGCCAAAGGCGAGGCTTTAACCCACTGAGCCACCCAGGTGCCCTGACAATTCTTTTAATACTTGAAAAATATTGTGCTACTTCCTTTTGGCCTACACAGGACATTAGGTGATTCATATTGGTGTTCCCCTATAAGTACTGTCATTTCTTACTGGCTGCTTTCAAAATACTTTCTTTGTGATTAGTTTTCAGAAATTTAATTGTTGCATATTTTGAAGTGGGTTTCTTTGGGCTTGTCTTTTTTGCGATTTAATTTCTTGAATTTGCAGGTGAATGTCTTTTGCCAAGTTAGGGAAGTTTTCAGTTACTATTTCTTTCAATATTTTTTCAGTTCTTCTGTCATTCTCTTCCAGTGACTACAGTGATATGATTGTTACTTTTTTTTTTTTTTTTAAATATCCCATAGTCTCTGAGATTCCTTTCATTTTATTTCAGAAAATTTTCTCCAGTTCAACTTGAGTAAGTTCCACTGGTCTGTTCCTCAAGTTCAATGATTCTATCATCTGTTATCTTCACTCTATTATTGAGCCCTTAGGGTAGGTTTTTAATTTTACTTATGTATTTTTCAGTTCTATTATTTCCATTTTTTTTTTTTGGTAATTTCTATTTCTTTCTTGAAGCATTTATTTCTAATTTGTTTCAGAGTATTTGTAAATGATTGATGAAGTATTTTCATGATTGCTGTTTTAACACAATTATCAGACAATTCCAACATTTGATTCATCTCATTATTGGAATCTGTTGATTATCTTTTCTCATGCATGTTGTGATTTTCTTGGTTTTTGGATTAGTGATTTTTTGGCATCTTGGACATTTTAGATATTAGATTATGAAGGTCTGGATCCTATTTAATCAATCAATCCATCAATCAGTCATTTATTTATTTTTAAAGCAGGAAGTCTTCTGTTGAGATTTAGCACATGGGCTGGTGGGTATGTATGTTTAACTTCTCTCTGGGCCCAGCCAACACCACCTGGCAAAAGTGGAGCACTGACTCACCCTGTCTTGTTGCAAATGGGTGTGGTGGAAGTCCAGCTCCCCCCTTACTCCACTAACAACTTCACAGTGAAAGTGGGGTGCCAACTCCCTCTGTCTATTGCATCTGAGCGAGGGTATAAACTCAGTTCCTCTCTCAATCTGCTGATACCACCTGCTGGGGGAACTGGAGCACCACCTGCTTTCACCAGGCAGAAGATGGAAGGTCAGCTCCCTACTCCAGTCCTGCCAAAACCATTCTGCATGGGAATTGGAATGTTGCCTCTCATGTACATGGATTAGGGAAGGTTGAATGGAAAATTAACTCCTTGCTCAGCTCTGCTGAAACCATGCTGTGATTAGAGGGTGCAGTTTTTCTGTAGTTGGCTGGAGAAAAACAAAATTGCCAATAAGCTTTCCATTGTTGGGTCATTCTTTTTTCCATCCTTTGGGTAGGAAAAGCAGACTTTTCTTTGAGCTTTTATTATCTGTGCCTGTTTGTACTGGTGGGTTGGAGGATTTTGCATTGCCCTGAGATATGAGAAGAAATAAGGAAACCTGGAAATTTACCATCATGTCACTCAAGTCTCCAGATTCTGATGTAGCCCAACTTCCTTCCTTCTTCCAAAGTATTACTATGCTTGTTTTTTGTACTACGTCTAGGGCTTTTTAGGGACAACCTAAAAGAATGGGATTACTTCATCTTAGTTGAACTGGAAGTCTCCTTAAAAGGCCATTTTTAAACATTAGTTTAGTTTACTACCTGGAATCGCCCCAGGTTGTCAAAAGTCATGAATCTTGTATTTTAGCAATTTACAACCTAGACTCTGCACTGAACAGATGCACAGAAAGATCCATAAACAGATGACTCAAATTCATACAGAGTAAGAGGAAGTAAGAGCACCCTAAGTTTTTATAGGGCTTAAAGATTTATAGAGCACTTTGCATATATAATGTATATACATAATGCTCTTATATATTTACTAATTAAATATATACATTTATTATATAAAGCATATTCATATTACTTTACAAATATATATGTATATATTACTCTCAACAATGTTGCAAGGTAGGTGGAGTAGATATTGTTATTTTAAAAAAATAAAGTCTGGGGCGCCTGGGTGGGTCAGTGGGTTAAAGCCTCTGCCTTCAGCTCACATCACGATCCCAGGGTCCTGGGATCTAGTCCCACATGGGGCTCACTGCTCAGCAGGGAGCCTGCTTCCTCCTCTCTCTCTGCCTGCCTCTCTGCCTACTTGAGATCTCTGTCTGCAAATAAAAAAACACAATCTTAAAAAAAAAAAAAAAAAGTCTATTTGGTTAAGGTTCTTGCCTAAGGTTGAAAAGCTGGTAAGTATAAGTGTTATAATTTTTGTGAATCTTAGCTCTGAGCTCCTGATATCAAACCACACTACCTAGGGTAAATAATCTTCTGTTCTAGTAGAAATCCTATGCTTCACAAGTAATCACAAAGCATAATTTTGCCTTTTTGAGGGTTAGTGGCTTGTGAGTTAGAGAGTCAGATTCAAATTCAAATTCTAGCTCTACCATGCCTTATTTGTGTAATGTCGGAGAAATTACTTAACCCCTCAATACCTCAGCTTCTTCATCTGTAAAATGGGAACAACTATTTACTTCAAAAGGTTGCTTTGGATAATGACACATTTAAAGCAAAACGTCTGGCATATTGTAAGCACTCAATAAATACAAGTAGCTATTATTATAATTAGGGATAAATAAACAAAACAAAACAAAACAAAACCCCAAACCAAAACAACACTGCATTTCCATAAGGAAATAATGATTCAGACTCAAAGCTTTCAAAAGCAGAGAGGGTGCATCTGTTCATTCCTGTTTGGTTGTGTCACACCTCACATGTTACTTAATAAACATTGGCATCTCTATCATTTTAAAACTGGAAGGACCTAAAATATCATCTATTTCAAGCTTCTCATTTTATAGACAAGGAAACTTGAGTTGGGAAGGGTTGAAAGAATTACTTCAGAATTATCACCCTTCTTGCTGCACCTAGTAAAGCACACAAAAGAGTGAGCAGGAAATAAACTATAGGAAGACACCCCAGATTCCAGAAAGGAAGAGATTTGGGTCCATAATACCTGGGGACGTGGGGAACAGGTCCAAAAGGTATAAATACTTCCCTACAGGTTGGGACTATATATGATGGCAATGTCTGCATATCATCCTCATAGAAATCTCTAAGGGGGTAGCTTGATGGCCACTTAAATGCAGATTACACTCTGCATTTAGGTGCAGTCTGCCCCAAACCACACAGGAGACATAAATGAAGGGGAAAACATTCACGACAATATTTTTGCTTATAGTTGTAATTTTCCTCATTTGTTAAACCAGTCTTAGTAACAATTTCCAGAAAAGTATGGAGATTTTGTTTTGTTTGAAAATGATGAAAACTGACTTTTTTAAGTGATGAGAAGGAATATATTTTGTAATCCAGTATTTCATTACACATTTTTTCAGTTCACTCTTATTTTATATTAGCTGTGAGCTAGAACAGTCGTAAATTAATAAGCTCTTTTCCACAAGGTCTTTTTAAATAAAGTCTTTTTTAGTCTTATCAAGAGTATATTTTGCATAAAAGTACATTTTTAAGGCTGTTTTAAAAAATTGATTATCAAATCTGAAAGATGAAATTTTGAGTTTTTCTATCTTACCTCTGTGTAGTTTCAGATTTCTAAGAATAAATGAAAGTAAAAAGTATAAATATGCAATATGTTGTATAAGGGTGAGTGCTAAGTTCTAGTAATGTGCAACAGCTATTAAGCATTTCAAAGGATGTCCAAAGCAGTTCTAGGGGTGCCTGGTTGGCTCAGTCAGAAAAGCATGTGCTTCCTGATTTTGGGGTTGTGAGTTCGAGCCCCACACTGGGTGTAGAGATTTCTTTAAAACAAACAAACAAACAAACAAACAGTTCTAAAGACTTTTTTTTTGTTGTTAGAGAAAAGTTGTTAAGCGAACAACAACAGTTTACAAAATGTACATAAAAAGAGCTATCTTTTATGAAAATGCACATATGGGTATATGTGTATACACAGGAAAAACTCTGGAAATTCACCCCAAATGTTAAAATTCATTTTTTCTGGCTTCTGGGGTTTCATGAGATTTTTACTTCTTTATGTACTGTTTCTTTTTTCTTTCTTTCTTTCTTTTTTTTTTTTAAGATTTTATTTATTTATTTGTCAGAGAGAGAGAGCACAAGCAGGTGGAGTAGCAGGCAGAGGCAGAGAGAGAAGTAGGCTCCCTGCTGGACCAGGAGCCTGATGTGGTACTCCATCCCAGGACCCTGGGATCATGACTGAGCTGAAGGCAGAGGCTTAACTGACTGAGCCACCCAGGCATCCCTTTTTTCTAATTGCCTTATGATGAATGTGCATTTTAGTCAGAAGACAAAGGGTTTCCTCTTTCCTTTCTTCCAATTAATATTGGTTAAATGTTACAAAGAATTGAACTTAAAGTTAAGGGAAGGACCAGAGCAAAGTCCAGAATGATTACAAATTGAGAGGTTCTCCAGATTGAACAGAATATGGGGGAGCCCATTTGATACCGAGTGTGGTTCTGTGTTTGTGTGTGAATTTTTGTTGTATAGTGAAAATACAATAATTTGTGATTGTTCTGAAAACTGATTTTTCCCCCCCTTTTGCTTCTAGAGACCCTGCTCTGGGAAATCAAGGTAGGAGCTTAGAGCAATCATGCACTAGATAGGCAGGGCCAATACAAACTAAAGAGGGAACATAAAGATCTCTGCCCTAACAAGCACTACTTTTCCCTACTCTGTTAAATTGAAAACCTCTTCTCTCTCTCTCTTTTTAAGATTTTAAGTAATCTCTAGACTCAACACGGGGCTCAAACTTATAACCTTGAGATCTAGAGTCCCCCATTCTAACTACTGAGCCAGTCAGGTGTTCTGAAGTCTCTTCTATTACTATGCTCTTTCCTTTAACAATTACCTAAAGTAGTTTTTCTATGTTGGTTAAATCCCCTGAGAGAAAAAGAACAGTCACCCCAGGTCTAGGAACTAACAATCTAATTGAGTAAACAAACTAGAAAAGTTAACCAAGAGAGCACTATGCACTTTGGAATTAAATGACTTAACACAGAGAAGTCCTATAGCAGGTCAAGGAATGGCTGGTAACCGAACTGTTATTAACTTCTCAGTGATTGTTTAGCATAGTAGCCACTAGTCACATGTGGTTAATGAGTACTTGAAATGTGGTCTGTACAACTGAGGATTTTAATTTTTAATTTTATTTAATTTAAAAGGCTACATAGAGTTGGTGACTTACCATATTGAAGAATGCAGGCCAAGATCTAGAAGGTATCAAAAAAGTAGGACTTCTCTTGTTACTTGAAGAAAGGGGAGGATTTGAATGGCTTTGGACAAAGAAAGGCATTCCAGAAGAGGAAAAAGCACATATGAACTGTGCTCACTTCACCCTGAAAATGTGAAAGTGTCTGGAGTTTGGATGGGGGATTAAGATGGGTTGCTACACTGGGGAGACCATGTAGCTGAGAGTTATGATTTGAAGCTGTTTGTAATGGGGAGTAATTAGTTTTTTCTTAACTGAGGTATAATTGGTATATAACATTACGTTAGTGTCAGGTGTACAACATGATTTGATATTTGCATGATTATTTCTGATCAGTGGATAATAATAGCTCTTACCATGGGTCAGGCATTATGTTGAGTGCTTTAGATGGATTATCTCATTTAATTATAACAATCTTTTGAAGGGAATGAAGATTTATTTGGTGCCATGGTAGGGGTAAGAGAAGCAATTATAATCTTGGAAATATCTCAAGGTATTGATGATGAGGATGTAGAAGTTAAAAAGCCTCATTAGGACGTGAGGAAGTCAGACTCAATAGAACTTGATATCTGACTTCAAGTGGAGGATGAATGAAAAAGGGACAAGACAATCTGCATCCTTAGGGATACTGCTGAGGACAAAATCCTGGGGAATACCAATGATTCTGGGGTGAATGAAGGCAGTTGAATTAGCAAAACGATCTTAGGAAAGATGTAGATGGGTGGCAATGGAAACAAGTTAGTAGAATTGAGGAATTTGATAAAGGCTTCTTGAGAGTCCTTTAGGTAAGTTAAAGATGAAAATGGAGGAGCATACAGCTTTAGTTGATGGAGCATGTGATTTTTGATCTTAGGGTTGTGAGTTTGAGCCCCATGTTGGGTGTAGAGATTACTCAAAAATAAAATCTTAAAAAAGATAAGGATGGAGAAGTAGCAGCTGTAGCTGGGAGTTAAAGTAGTGCTGATAAAAATAAGGGAGTGAAAGGGAGGAAAGTCAATTTTGAAAGGAAATGTGAACTTTTTTTTTTGACATGGTGACTAGAGGTAATGAGTCTCTGTATGATAATGTCTTACTAGTAAGACAGAATGGAAAGCTAGAGCTTATGAGGCAGATCAAGGCTGGAGATGGGTGATTGTAAAGTGCTGTCCCAGGACAGCAGGTAAAGGGAAAAGAGAGGTTGAGGATAAAATCTGGAGCAAACACCCACTCACATAGAGGGCTTAATAAGGAGAGCCAGCAAGGGAGAAGGGGTGGCTGAACTATACTAGGGCAATGTCAAGGAAGAATTGTACAGATGAAAGTGAGTCAGAATTTTCTCCTGTGGCAGCGAGGTCAAGGAAAAAAAAAACAAGACTGAGAAAAGAATGAGTTTATCAAGGAGATCAGGGAGGATAAAGTATAAAATATTTGGGCAGTCTGGCAGTGAAGAGACTGAGAGAAAAAGGGAAACAGCTTGAGGAGGGATAAAGAAAGATCATCTCCCGCCCAGGTGGTCTGGAGGGAGGTAACATGAAGCCAGCAAGCCAAGGGTTGGCAACTTAGAAGGGGGAAGAGACTCTTGGTCCTTTAGGTACTTGACAACAGTTCAGGGAAATGGATGGTAGGGACAGAAATACTTTAAAAGTGGTGGAGGACGCTGGAACTGGATTTTTTTAATCTTCTCAGCGAAAAAGCAATCAGGGCCATCTGCGGAGTAAGAGGAGAAAGGAAAATGGGTTAGGTGGGGAGGAGAAAGGAGATTTATTACACCAACAGCTAGGGCGGCCCTTGACAATCACGTGAATGAAAGGATTGGGGACTAGACCAAGGCGATTCCACTTTAGGCAACCATCTCAGATTTACTTCTGGGAACAGACAATACTAGCAACAACCACCACCTTTTATCATGTGACTATTCCCTGCTTACTATGAATGTTAACATATATTATCTCACTAATTTCCCAAGAATCCAGTGAAGTATTATTATTCCGATTGGCTGAAGGTTTATATTGGAATATATTTCCAAGTTATAAAAAAGTAAATTGAGACTCAAAAAGATTTAGCCTTAATTAAAAAAAAAAAACAAAAAAAAAAGGCTACTATGTCGCCAGGCACCGCTCTCGGGCACGGAATGAGACAGGCAAAGATTTATGGAGATTTACCGAAAAGTAAACGAATAAATGAACCAGATCACTTCAGTTTTTAATAAATGGTGTGAAAATAAGAAAACTGGTGATATGACTATTATAATAAATATGACACGACACTGGAGGAGCGCGGGAAGATAGAGGCTCTGTTAGTGTGGTCAGAGGAGGGCCCTCTGAGAGGACTAGTGAGCTCAGAACTTCAGGATGAGAAAGGTGGATGGGTTTTCCAGGCCCACGAAAGGCTAAGTGCAGAGGCCCTGAGGCAATTACTGATGTGGCCTTTGCAGGAAAGCTAACATTAGCGCAGCTGAAGCTGAAGCAAGGGGCTATGGGCCAAGGTTGGAGGCACCACGGCAGTCCCGAAAGAGTTTACGCAAAGGAGGGAAGTTAATTCGGATCAATGGAATAGGGCTCCGAGAGCAGGAGGCATGCTGTGCCGCGCTCCCACGCGGGTTTCCATTGCGCAAAGCTGCCCGCACGTGGCGCAGAGAGAAGCTACCGGTCGGGAGAGGTTCCAAGCCCCGGAGCCAAGGGGCTTGAGGCCCGCGGCCGATGGGGAGTGTGACCTCCCCGCGGCGCCAGCGTCCCGGGGACACGGACCGTCGCACCGGGCCCGTCCCCGCCCGGGCCCCGCGCCGCTCGGAGCAGCTCTCCTCCCGCACCCTCCAGGATCTCCCCCGCCTGGAATTCTCGTCAGCGAACCCCTCCCGCGGCACTATCCGCCCCGCCGGGCTTGGTTTTTCGTCTGGGGCGGCGAGTCCGTCTTTCAAAACTTCGGAATGACACTAGTCTCAGGAGTAATAGGGAGATGACATCAGTTAGGACCAGGGCGAACTCCTATAGAGAACACACCTTTTAATCTCTGCCTTGTTTTTCCTCACGGCTTTCCAGAAATAACTTGCTTCCCAGTATGCACTCTAAGTTACCCCCTCCAACAGCGAGACTGTTGGTTTGGCCCCTAGACTCCGATTGGCTGAAGGTTTACGCCTCGGTCAGGGATTGGAGAACGTTGGTTCCTTACGTATTCCCCGCGCCCATTGGTTCTTTCCCCCCGTTTCTGGGCGGAGTGGTTAGGGACGGTTTCCACCCTCTTGTTTACGGAGAGCGTAGTTGTAGCGCTCTCCGAGCGCCGGGGCTGTCTCTAAAGTTCCCTATTTAGCTCCTCGGACCAATTGGGTTCTTGCTCCACCCTCGCCCTCTCCCTTGCACGCTTCCCGCGTGGTACTGCCCACACCTTTAGAGCGGCGGCGCGCTCGCACTGCCGTCGCGTTCCTCCGCCCGCTCTCGCCAGGCTGCTCCCCCTCGAGGGCGCGCTTGGTACGGCCCGCGCCGCCTCTTTCCCTTGCTGGGGTGGCTGCCCCCCCCCCTCGGGTCGGCGGCGCTTGGTGCCGCCCGGGAGAACCAGGTCATCGGTCGGTTCCCGTGAAAACAAAAACAATCGGCGGCGCCGCCGCGGTCAGCCGAACGCGGCGAGTGAGGACCAGGGGCGCGGGACCGGGTGGGGAGAGCGAGCGGGAGCGGCGGCCAGTGTCCGGGGGCCGGGGGGGCATGGGGCAGGCGGGCACGGGCTGCGCGGGGCTCCCCCGGCGCCGCGGCTAGCGCGCCCGCTGTCTCGGCCGCCTCAGCCACCCGCGCCGCCCGCCTGGGGGACGAGGAGCAGGACGCGGCCTCGGCCGGGCCCGGGCCGAACGGCTGCGGACACCCGGGCACCAGGGAGCCGAGCGCCTTCGCCGCCGCCGCCTCCGGGATGGATCAGTGCGTGACGGTGGAGCGCGAGCTGGAGAAGGTGCTGCACAAGTTCTCGGCCTACGGGCAGCTGTGCGAGCGCGGCCTGGAGGAGCTCATCGACTATACGGGCGGCCTCAAGCACGAGATCCTGCAGAGCCACGGTAGGGCGGCCCGGGTGGGCGCGCGGGGCAGGGCCCGGCCCCTCGGGCCACGGCGGGCCAGCAGGAGTGTCCCCGCGCCTCCCCCGAGGTGCGGAGACCCCCTCCCCCGCCCCAGCCCCCTGTGACTTTTCCTCCTCTCGATTTGCCTCGAAGCTGTACCTACTTCGTTGTCGATTAAGAGTGAGCGCGATCCACCCGGAAACCGAGCCCGGAACCACGGGTTCCAGCCGGGTTAAACGTGCGTGGGGGCCGGTCGGTGGCACCTGCAAACTGCCGCCGCCCGGGAGTGGGCGCCCCTCGCCCCCGCCCGGCCCGGTGCTTTCTGGTCCCTGCGGGCTGAAGGTGCGCTGATTGCGTTGGACGGGAAGGTCTGGACGTTAAGAGGGTCAGTGCAGGAAGCCCCTTTCTTTCTCTCCTGTCCCAGATCCTTGGCCCGGGGACTGACTTTCCAAGTCTTTCTTTTTTTCTTTCCATTCTTTTTTTAAATTAGAAAGTCGAGTGTTATTCTTAGCTGTGGGTTAACAGAACAGCCGCTGCTGCAACTTCACGATTTGACTGCTGTGTGGAAGCAGCTCTTCCTCAACTCCGCAGCCACACAGACATGATTCCTAGGAAACCATCTGAATCGAAATGTTCAGCTCTTCTGGTGTAGCCTGAGGAAGAACAGGCAACTTTCCTGAAGCAAATTGTGGCACAAGTAGTTAGTTACTTGCCTTACCTGGCCAAGTTTTTACCTGTTTTTCTTTCAGGAGACAGATTTTTTTTATAGAAGGTGCTTTACCTAGATTATTTCATGATTGCCTGAGGACCTGGGGGCAGATGCTCTGCTGAGGTTAACTTGTGGAAGCTGGTTGGGAAGGGGTTTTGGTTTTGTTTTTTTAGTAACATTTGGTTACTAAAGGTCTGGTATCCTCAGATTAATGTATTCATAGTGGTGATTCCTCCTGATCAAGAAAGAAAAGACTTTATTTAATGGATTTGTTCAAGTTGGGGAAGCCTTCTCAAACTCCTAGGCTGAACAGCAGTTTATGCAAAGGAAAGTTTGGTAGCTGGGGTGAAATGCGGTTACTTTGGCAGGTGAGGTGAAGGCAGGGCCTCATTGGAGCTTCTCCCCTCTTCTCTTTCTCCTCCTACACCTTTCTTCCCAGACGCCTTTTGGTGGGGAATAAGGGAGTCTTAAAACATACTATTCTGAACATGGCAGTCACTTTTGAGCTCTGGGGAAGAAGCAAGCCTGCAACCGTAGTGGGAGTAGGAGTTAGAATATTAATATGGAAAAATAGGCAGACCCGGATGGCTGCCTGTGAAGGGGAAGCGGAGGTGGAGTTGGATGGGAATCCTGAGAATGCTCTGGTGAATTTGGTTTTTGGGCATGCAGGATAAAGCTGAAGGGCTATGTGTACTGGTGGCTAAAGATGCAGTTTGAATTTGGGGGAAAAGTAAGGTCTCAGATGGTTTCCTAGTATAATTTCTACTGAGGAGAGTGAAGGAGATCCCATAGGCTGTAAGGAGGGAACAATGTAGGGTCTAACCACACCTGAAACCTCCTCTTGGAGAGTGGAGGGCCATGGAGGAATCAGCCGAAACAGAAAAGGCAGGAGTTTAGGAAAAGAGAAGTTGGTTAGCTGGTTGGGAGTCAGTGACCCTCTGCTTACAGCTTCATGGAGTTAAAATAAACTCAGTTAGTGGGAATTAAGAAAAATATGCAAACTGAAGTGTAAGGAGGCATAAGGCTGTTTAAGTACAGGGGTAGGAGGTGTGTGTATGTGTGTGGGGAATGTGTGTGTGTGTGGGTGGGTGTGTGTCTCTGTCCCTCTGTCTCTGCCTGCCTGTCCACCCACCCTTCCGCTCCGGGAAATCTATATCTTGTTCAAGGCTAAAAGGAAAAGAATGAGTGAAGGTCTAGACTTGAAGAGGTGGAAGGAGCATATCCTTTTTAGGGACCAGGTCAGAGATTGAGGGGTTGGATAGGCAGAATATGAGAGAAGATGGAAAGTAAAATACCTTCTTATAAGAGAGCAGGGGGTATTAGTTGATTGGGGAAGTGTGATTGCAAGCCTCATTTTAGGAAACTTGGGGCTCATCTCCGATGGATAAAATAATTGCCAGAAATCGCTGAAGCATGAGTTTGCTTTAGACAAATTGTTTTTGCTGGGTATCCGGGAACTTTGCAAGGAATATATGGTGTGTGGGTATTAGCCACGGGTAACGTCATGCTATTCAAATGATCTGACTTGGTGAATTGCATGTTTCTTTCTCAGCCTCCTATTTTTTACCTTCTGGTCTACCAGATTGCAGTTTGATATTGGTATTTCTTTAATTTTGTTTAATTCTTAAATAATAGGATTAAGTGACCAAAGGCAGTTATGAAATGTGAAAGAAAAATAAATACCAGAAGTGCCAGGTCTAGTTTCCCAAGTAAATTCTTTTCTCTTAGGGTGTTCTTATGTGTGGAGGCAAACATCATGGTTTGTCATCTAGGTTATGGTAATTTTCAAAGCAGATAATTTCTAATGTTCTTTGCCAGCAATGTGGTGGGTATTACATTTGTATTTTAAATATACCCTTCCTAGAGTTGTGTCTCCTGAAATCTGAGTTTGGAGCTCCATTTTCAAGTTTGAATGTGCTTGTTTGGGCAGTTGATCTTGTAGGATCCTTTGACTTGAGAGAGGGGCTCCATTTGGGGCCATCTGTCAGGGGTTTGGATCTCATTCTCTGGGGTTATTTGTGGTAATAGTCTTGTAAGAATGTGATGTGAATAAAGTAGAATCTTGGGAACTGTATAGCTCTCCAACATGGCATCATACTGATGGTGAGTAACTGCCTGATTCAGAAGTTTCTTTTTAGCTAGGGTCAGGAGATCAGTTTTGGGGAATGAATTACATTTTCTTATGTTTAAATATCTCTTTTCTATTTTTTTTTTTAAGATTTTACTTATTTAGCAGAGTCGGGCGGGGAGGTACACAAGCAGGGGGAGTGGGAGAGGGAGAAGCAGGCTTCCCACTGAGCCCGGTGCAGGGCTCAATCCTAGGACCCTGGGATCATGACCTGAGCTGAAGGCAGTTGCTTAACAACTGAGCAACCCAGGCGCCCGAAATATCTTTTTTCTAAAGTGAGTGAAGGACTATACTAGATGAGGACAGTTAGAATAGTTTGTGGTGGAAACATCATACGTAAATGAAGATTAGTTGGTAAGCCTGTTGACAACCCATTTCCACTCTAACTACTTTTATTCCAGATTGTGAAAATGCTCAAAGGGGGCTCGCCTGGCAACTGGCCTGGAAGTAGTCCTGTAGTGAGCCCTAACATTTCTTTCATCTGCTCTGAATTGCCTCTATGTAGCCTGAAATTCTTTCATATATACTTTCCCTAATTATTTCATTAAAAATGCATTTTTCTTAATTCAAATACCTTTGTGAGAATGCAGGCTTTGACTAAGTCATAGCGAGGCATGGAGGTTTGGTGATAAAGGGGCAGCATAGCAGAGCAAAGGGGCAGTAAAGAATCACAGAAAATACTAAACAGAAGTTCTGTGGAAGCCTGATTCATTCCTCTTCTGGAGACTGACTTTAACGGCTTTCTTCAGGTCCAAGGTTTAAGGTCTTTAAGGCCTAAGGTTTGTCTGGGAAACCTTAGGGTGGTAGATTGGATGATGGGAGAGTGATCCAGAACCTGATCTGAGGTAAAAGGGATTAGAGATGACTGTCCACAGTTAATGAAAGGTCTGTGCTGAGGTGTTTGGGCTGGGAAAGGGATACCATTTTTAAGCTTAATTTGCCAGAAATTCAAGGATTGTACCAAGCTCTGAGTCTTACCTTTAGTTACTCTGATTAAACTTCAGGTTCACTTAATTTTCTCAACTCTTAGGAAGGAGGAGAGCACTTAGTCGTCACTTAGTTGTACCACCTTTTCAGGGAGTTTCCATGTGCACATGAAGTTTGGTCTGATTTAAGATTCTGTATGGTTGATGCTGTTTGGTGATCATTCCTATGTGCCCTTGATCAATTTGGGTAAGGTGCTAGTGCTTCTCACATTTCACTCATGCATGTGTGCTCTTATTTTTTCAGATGGATTCATGATTTCACTTAAGTAGATTTATCCTTATGATAGGCACTGATATCTGTGAAATCGTAAGTTTGGTGTATTAGGTATAATAAACTATTAAAAGCAAATTCATAACTATTAAAATATTATTTCACATACAGCTAAAATCACTATTCACATCAGTGTTGTGGGAACCACACCTTGGGTGACCCTCAGTTAACAGACAGATAGTATGGATAAATGTTCCTGATTTGATTTGTGATTGTTTATATGCTTTTTAGCATATTTTTTTCCCTATTGTTTCCCATTAGCACCTCTGTGGTGGGAGGGAGAACAGAAAAGAACTATATATCACATATTGCTGATATTCTAATTTTACATTTGGTAAATGGAGATTAGACTGAGACAATAGGATAGCATTTATGACATGTTTGACAAGTATTGGGAAAATTACAATTTTTGTAGGAGTCAAGGGTATGCAGTATTTTTTAAAAGTGATTTCTCTGAAATCTTGCCATTTGCAAGGATGTGGATGGAACTAGAGGGTATTAAGCAGAGTGAAATAAGTCAATCAGAGAAAGACAGTTATCATGTGATTTCCCTGATACACGAGGAATTTGAGAGGGAAGGTGGAAGCTTGGGGGTAGGGAAGGGAAAAAATGAAACAAGATTGGATCGGGAGGGAGACAAACCATAATATACTCTTAATCTCACAAAACAAACTGAGGATTGTAGGTGAAGGGGAGTAGGGAGAGGGTGGTTGGGTTATGGACCTGGGGGAGGGTATGTGATGTGATGAGTGCTGTGAAATGTGTAAGCCCAGCGATTCACAGACCTGTACCCCTGGGGCAAATAATACATTATATGTTAATAAAAATAATTTTTAAAAAAAGAAAAAAATGTGATTTCTAAGCTAAGGGCCCTTGGGTGGCTCAGTTAGTTAAGTGTCTAACTCTTGATCTCAGCTCAGGTCTTCATCTCAGGGTGGTGAGTGCAAGGCCCATGCTAGGTATGGAGCCTCCTTTTAAAAAATTTATTTTTAGGCTATTATAGGGAGTAGTATTGTATTTTTTTAAAGACTATTTATTTGAGAGAGAGAGAGAGTGTGTGTGCATGCAGGGGGAGGGGCAGGCAGAGGGAGAGGGAGAAGCATTGCAGGGCTCCCTGATGCGGGGCTTGATCCTAGGACCCTGGGATCATGACCTGAGCCAAAGGCAGATGCTTAACCGACTGAACCCACTGGTTCCCCTGTATTGTAGTTTCTGAAAATGATTCTCAGTGACTTTTTAAAAATGAATTTTGTAAATTTAAATTTTGTTTGGAGTAGATAATTCGTTCAGATGGTATAAATTAAAATGACAGAAAAAGGATACCCAGTAAGAAGTCTCCCTTTTACTCTTTCTTATTTATGGGCCACCTAGTTGTCCACTTCACAAAGATGCTAGCCTCCAGGAAAACTTTTAAGAAAAATCAGGTAAATAATAATTTCTCACTATTCATTTTTACTTTGAGGCATTGGACATATAGTTCTACTTACTTCAATGTAGGTTTAGTATTATTGCAATTTACAAGTTGGTAAAGACAGCTTAATTTGTAGGAGTGATCAACACATGCATTAGTTTCCAAAACTCCGTTTTTTTGTGTGTTTTGTGGTCTGACTGCCAGTCGTAAAACTCATTTAAACCATAATCCTCCATCTTTCTTTGGTGAATCAAGGAGAATTTAGTTACTCGTTGCACAACTGCTTCCAGTTTTTAAAATTTAAAGGTAACAAATGACAAGGTAAATAGGCAATTAAGCATGGAAGAGAAAGCAAATTGTGGCCACGTTTTAAATTAATTTCTGTGGTATGGTTTTTATCAGTAGACAGAAAACAGATTCAGAGTCATATGGTATGTATAACTCTTCATTATAGAATTTGAGTTGTATACAGTATATATACTTAGTGAAAAGTATGCTTATTTATATATATGAATCCTTGTTCTTTTCACAGCCTACCATGCTTGAATGTATATTCATCCTTTAGTGAATATTAAAGGATCAGGGTTTGGTAAACCAGTGGTTTGCTTATTCAACCTTATTGTTTGGTGCAGTTGGAGTAGGCTTCAATATCTGGTGTTCAGTTGCCAATGAAACTTTCTGCTAAATATTAACAAGACACTATTGAGAGAGAAAAGAAGGACTTATTTATTTATTTTACTTTTTACTATTATTATTATGTTAGCCACTGGATAGTACATCATTAGTTTTAGAAAGAAGAAAAACTTTAAATTTTGAATTGAATAAAATTTGGTATCTACATTTAACATCTAGTCTGGAAAGTAGCAGATAAGTAGTACGTCAGAAAAGTTTGGGTGGATAACAGTCATTGTTGAAATACCCCAAGAGAAGAATAGACAAGTTAGCAAGCTACTTGGGCTGTTTTAGATGGTGAGAATAATAGGTTAGTGTATACATTTCCAGTTAGGTTTAGAAGCTGATTTAACTTTGTCAGCCATTCCTTTCCAGGCTCTTTTAGGAGGCAATTTTTTGTTATTTGGCATCTTATTCATTCAGACTAGTATATTACTCAGGATTCTTTTGATTGCAGGTGGCAGAATAGTTTTAATTAAAATGGACTTCATTGATTCACTACTAAATAGGCTGAGGTAAGGCCAGCCGGCTCCAGAAGCAGAGAGGATGTTTAAAGACTAATCTTTTTCTCTTCCTCACTCAACTGTGCTTTCCCTGGTTGGCTTCATTCTTAGAGGAGCTTTTTCCACATGGAACTAAGATGGTCAGGGGGGTTCATTATCATTCTTATATTGCTAGTGATCCCAAAGACAGGAACATGCCTTTTTTTTCTGTATTTTCAAACATAAAATTACCAGGGAGTATCCTGTGCTGTCTTGGTTTGGGGTCATAATCCTCTCGCTGAATCAGTAACTGAGGTCAGGGCATGGAGTCCATTGGCTACCTTGGGGCTACATGCTTTGGCCATGTCAGGAGATGTACGGCCATGTGATTATAGAGAGGAGAGAGTTCTAGAAAGGAAAACTTGTACCCAGACGAAAGTGATAGATATCTATTATAATTGAGCAACTACAAGTTACACCAAAACAATGTTCTTTGAGGTGTTTTCTTTCTTTCTTTTTTTTTTTTTTAAGATTTTATTTATTTATTTGACAGATAGAGATCACAAGTAGTCAGAGAAGCAGGCAGAGAGAGAGGAGGAAGCAGGCTCCCTGCTGAGCAGAGAGCCTGATGTGGGGCTCAATCCCAGGACCCTGGGATCATGACCTGAGAGGCTTTAACCCACTGAACCACCCAGGTGCCCCTTTGAGATGTTTTCTTGACCATCCCAACCTTTATTTCTCAGTTTTTGCCTAGTCTCCTAACTATAACATTCTTCCGATTCAAATACTAAGTTGTGAGTGCAGCTTGATTTGGAGACAAAAAAATACAGTTTGGTTCATGTTACCTTTGGGAAGTTACTTGAAGTTGCTTGTGTGCTTGGCATAGTAAAATCATTTTACTAAGGTTATTTTATCTTTTACATTGTTTCTAACTCTGCATAATAATATTGGTGAAGGAGGAACTTGCCAAGACTTCTATGATATGATACTAGGGTACTTAAAGAAATTTCCCTTCTTTCCAGTCTTAGTCTCTTAGTTGTTAGGATAGTGAAAATCACGTTTTGGTAAACTCTTCACTTGGGATGATAAAACTGACTTGTTTTATTTGGGGTCCTGCTTCTTCAGCTATAAAATCTTTGAAAGTGACCCCAAAATGTGATATAGGGGAGAATTACAGAGGGCTCTGGTCCTGAGCTACCTACTGGAGTCCCATTGTGCTCCAGGTAATCCCTAGAAGTTGATAGGTATCGGGGCCATGATGCTTTCATAAACTGGGCATTGTTTGTAGAATGGCAGAAGTGCCTGGTCTTTTAGATTAGATGCTAGTTTAATCCCTCAGAGAACAGAGAACAGACACCAGAATCTGCAGCAGGACTTGAGACTTTTAGAAATAACACTGTCACCGTATTTGGGTTTGGTGAGTTTTATGGCTCAGCTCAGAATGGTTCTTAAAAAACATTGTTCTGGAAGTCCGTAAAGCTATACTGCAAAGTCTTTAACACTTAAGATTGAGCCTGAATACTTTCTTCTCATTTTGTGTTACAGCATCTGGCTGTATATTATCTTTGATGAGTTTGCTGTGTCTGTGGGATCCATCTAGATTTAATATCTCATTATCGATTACATGAAGGTATTCAGGAGGAGGTAAAGAATGTCTTAAAAGAAACATTATACATGGCTTCAGCCCTTCAGGAACATGGAGACTAGTTAGGGAGATAAGAAGATTAGTCTCCGCACTTGGAGAGCAGACCACAAAATTTTGTCCTTGAGCTCAGGAGGTCTGAGTTTGAGTCCTTGCTCTGCATCTACTAGTAAGTAGTAGATGGAAACTGGCTTTAAAATCTGAAAACAAGGTATATTTGTTATTTTTAATGTCTCTGTCTTTTTTGTTTTTATTTTATTTTTTTTAAAGTCTGTGCCTTCAAGCAGCAGTTAAGAACTATGGAAACACTTTTGAATGTTAGGTATCTATTATACTGGTGTATGTTAGTTACCATTCTGTGCCCTGTGGTCTGCCTAATACCACAGGGAATATTCCAAAGACATAAATACAGTCTTCAAGAAACTTTAGTTGGATAATGAGACCAGACTTTTATATTTGGGAGGGAGGGGAAAGCCATGGCCATGGCACAGTATAAATAGCAGTGCTTCTGGTTGGTACAAATACTAACAGTTCAGGGAAATAGGAAAGAAGAATCCCTTCCTTAGAAAGAACTGCTGAGGGGTGTGTGTGTGTGTGTGTGTGTGTGTGTGTGTGTGATTTCAATTGAACTTCAGAGCACTTGGTCAGTAGTTATTAATTGGCAATTAAGTGTAGAACTAGGCAAGATCTTGTGGGAATTAACAAAGGGCAAGCAATCGTTCTCACGCTCTAATAACTTTCTGTCCAGTTAGGGAGATGCCACTGGTGTGTTTTTAAGTAACGGTACCTGGTAATGGAAGGCCATGTAGATAGGGCCAATGCTGACTGAGTGGTACAGGCAAGAAGGGGTGGGATTTGAGACAGAGCTCTCTAACCTGTCAAGTTTCAGTAACAGAGATTGAATTGGGACAGTAGGAAGATAAGATGGGGTGCCAGCAGTGGTGGTTGGCAAAGAACAAAGGTGCAGAGGAGTGAGAATACAGGAGGCATTCTGGGAAGAGGGAAGGACCAGAGCAGAGAGAAGTAGGATAGACGAAGTAAAATTAAATTGGAATCAGGGTTTATAGAGTCACAGGGAAAATAGTAGACTGGGAAGATGTGGAATGACTTGGGTGGGGAGTACATTTTGAACAGGGACTGGACGGGGACATTATCTTGAGACCATTTAGCAGTATTTAGGTTGATTGGAGTTGGGAGTGCGATTTGTCTAGGGGCAAGATGACTAGTTAAGCGTCAGCTTAGACCTGATGAAAGAGGGACCCGTCTTTGGGTAGTGGTGGTAGAAATGTACAGGGACCCATGCATGGGATCTCCTGAGGGAAGGAGTTACCAGGACGTGGTGTGTGGACGTAGTCTGGCAGGATGGGAGAGAAGCATCAGAAAAATCAAAGCTTAATCTAAGGTTTGAGCATGAGTGACAGGTAGACAATTACAGAACCAGGAAGAAAATAAGTTTATGAGAGGGGAAGGTAGAAATCCGAGTTTGATTTGTAAGTCTGAAATTTACATTTAAAGACTAAAAGAAACCTTACCTGATTCAGCCATTCATTTCAGAGATACAGAAGGAGATAGCTCGAGATTAATTCTCTATATTTTGAATTTGAAGGGAATGATTAGGCTCTCTAAAGTGGGACTGTCTTGCAGACATTCGAAAGCTGGTGCTATGTGTCCTTTTTTTCTTCTGTCATCTCTCTCCGTTCTTGTCTCATCGTGTATTTTTGAAGCCTTCCCTTTCTTCCCTGTGCTAGTCATTTTGGTCTAGCTCTCTGCTCTAGGAGCACTATTAGTCTGTACCATGTAAGTTAGCTTTTAAATAGAAACTTTCTTTCTTTTTTCCCCTTATGGTTGGTTTTGCAGCACCCTAGGCTGTGATTTGGTGCTTTGGATTGGAACACACCTGTCTGAATCTGCGCTCTGTTCTGGAAGGTCAGGGGTTAGCCCCAAAATACTGTGCTTTGTAGATTTACCACCTATTAATATACTGAAAAGAGTTTATTTTGTTTTCAGTGATTTACTACTGCCCCTAGAAAAAACCGAGTGCGTTGTATTTGTTCCTTTTTCTTCCTCCTCTAAGTGAATCTCTGTTGAGCAGCTCCTGTGTCCTAGGTGCTGAAGTAGCTCCTAAGAAGCCCCAAACTCCAACAGGCCACAATTTAATTTGCCACTCACCGTATGAGACAGTCCTTTTATTATTATTTTTTAATACGAACCTTAACCTTTTCAAGTTTTTCTATTTTAATGTTTTGCAGTCTTTTCTGTGTTCACCTTGCCAGTGACTTCTTTAGAATCAGTCTTAGACCCTTTGATTCTTTGTCTTCTTTTATTCCTCCTGAATTTCTTAATCTATCTAACGTACTTGATCTGTACCCTGAACACTGCCAACAGAGGCATTCAGCACTCAGTAAACTGACTCTAAATCATGGTTCTCCCTTCCTTTTGACTTTAGTCTTTTTGCCCCTGTTTTGTCTTTGTCTAGTCTCATTTTATTTATTTTAAAATAATAAAATTTATACAAATGTAATAGTGGGATAAGGGTGCCAGGGTGGCTCAGTCAGTTACGTGTCTGACTCTTGATTTCAGCTCAGGTCCTGATCTCAGCATGGTGAAATTAAGCCCTGTGTATGGTTAAGGTGGGGGCTGGAGAGCCTGCTCAAGATTCTCTCTCTCCCTCTGGCTCTCCCCTCTTAGAAAGAGTGGGATAATGTAGAATTCTTTTTCTCCTTACAGCCTTCCTTTGACTTCTATTTTAACTTTTTTTTTTTTTTTTTTTTTTTTTAAGGAATTAATCTAGAAATTCTGGATATACCTCTAGGAGGCCTCGGTTTTCATTTAGGTATAGTTAGAATTATGTTTACTTAATGGATTTTTTTGCTTTCACTTCAAAACTTGCATGCCATTTTGTTTTCTACTTATTTCCAAATTTAAGATCTCTGTCCATTTTATGAAGTGGAGTTAACTTTTAATAATGCAGAAGAGCTCAAGTGCAGTATGTGTAATATTTGTAAACTTAGATATTTAAAATTGTTTCTGCCTCCATGATATTCATAAGATTGTTAAGTCAGGTCTTAGTGATTTCTAGGGAATGCTACTCTTTGCTTCTACCTAGAATATTCTGGTGATGTTTTCAGCCAGTTTGGACATCTGAATAATAATCATCATGGTAATCACCTTTCTGTGTTGTACCTCCCATTTTTTATAGAGTTTTCTTAATTATAGGGGTCTCATCTTTCATGTGGTTGACTCTTAGGCAGCGTGTACTCATGGTATAATTGACATGTTTAAACTGCCTCTTACAGGCCAGGTTAGAACTTTTGATTATCTGTCCATGAGCAGATGTATCAAGCTACACCATTATAGTGCTGCCTACCAACCAGCTGTTTAGTTTGAGTAGTATTATCTTTCTTTAATAGTGTGTGCAATTATTTGAGGGTTTTCTTCCCTTCTGATAGCCTAAAAATAAGTGGCAAACAAAATTGCAAATGCGAACGCTGAGTAAGGATGAGAACATAGTTTTCAGTCTTAATATCTTTGTCTCGATTATGTTAGATGAGCCAAAATGGTGAGTAAATCTTGTCACATAATTGGACATATGGTTGTATTAAGCCATGTGATTATGAAGGAAAATTAATTGAACAAATGTACAAAATGATACAGCTGTATTGCAAAGTTTTTTATAAAACCAAGGTATGATTAGGAATTTTGTAATTTTTCCTTGTGTGGGAGTTGGGCCCTCCTTATAGTGTGTAAGTTTGTTCTATCTTCCTACATTCTGACTTGGGGTATAATTTTATAGACACACATTATGTACTAAAGTTGAAATGTATTTCATGTTTTTTTGTTTTGTTTTGTTTTTTACACATCTTGGCATAGTTTTGTTTTACAAACACAGAAACTGCTCAAAACACAAGCCTGTTAATTTTCTTCCCCCAGTCTTTACCTATATATTTAAGATTTTTGAAAGGAGGAAATGGTCATTATTTGGAAAAGGGAAGTGACTCATTACTGGGGGGATACTGTTCTATGAGTGTGTTTTATTTGGACATTGGTATGTGTGTGTGTGCACGCACACGTGTGTATATTATTTATTTGGTATTTGAAAAATTTAGGCCATAATGCTTTGTGTAGTACACATGAGATATCCTGGAAGGGCGTAGAAGATCAGTGAGCTGCTGAGTGTGAAACTGCTGTCAGTCAGAGGGTGTTGGTTCAGGGTGTTGGTAGTGCCATAGTCTCCAGTGCTGGGCTTGAAAATGAGAATATGTAATTTACTAGGGTCCCTTGGGTGGCTCAGTCAGTAGAGCACGTGACTCTCGATCTGGGGGTCATGAGGTCAAGCCCCACATTGGGCATGGAGCCTAAACACTGAAGATTAAACAATCATATTGCCTGTCTTCAAGTAATTTCATGAGGGTGGTAAGACAAATATTTGTAATCAAGTGTGAAACTCCGATAGAGAAGTCCAGGATGCTATGGAAATAAACAATTTATTGTTTCTTTGACACTAATCGACATAGATCCTGAAATGGCTAGGCAGCGAAGCTCTAGGGCAGAGCTTGAAGTGTTAGCCGGGCTCTCTAAAAAAATGCTTTAGGAGTTAACTCAGATGAAAAAAGGCAATCTGAAAATGCTACATGCTATAGGAATCTGACTATACAGCATTCTGAGGAAGGCAGAACTATGGAGACAAAAGGATCAGTGGTTGTGGTGGGTGAGGTGGAGGAGAAAGATGGATAGGGAGAGCACAGAGAATTTTTAGGGCTGTGACAAGACTCTGTTAGATACTATAGTGATTTATGCTGTTACCCATTTGTCAGAATCCATGGTGCAGCACCAAGGGTGAACTCTCAGGTAACTACGGACTTTGGGTGATAAATGATGTGTCAGTGTAGGCTCATCCTTGGTTTAAAAAAAAAAAAAAAGTACCATTCTGGGGGGTGATATTGATAATGGGAGAGGCTGTGCTTGTTGTGAGGGGGTAGTAGGTATATGGGAATCTCTGTACTTCTGTCAATTTTGTTGTAAACCTAAAATTACTCTTAAAAAAAAAAAACCCAAAAAAACAAAAACAACCCACAATCTTTAGGGCACCTGGGTTTCTTAGTCGGTTAAGCATCTGCCTTTGGTCCAGGTCATGATCCCAGGATCCTGGCATTGAACCCTGCAGTGGACTCCCTGCTCAGTGGAGTCTGCTTCTCCCTCTGCCACTTCCCCTGACTTGTGCTCTACTCACGATCTCTTGCTCTTAAATAAATAAATCAATAAATAATTTTAAAAAAAGGCCAACTTGAAAAGTACATGTGGTCACTGTATGGATAAACACTGCCTCAGAACTATTCCTTTCATGGTCATGTATGATAGGTCGTTAGTCTAGGGAGGTTTATTGCATTGAAAGAGACAGCTGGGGACTCCTGGGTGGCTCAGACTCTTAGTTTCAACTCAGGTAATAATCTCAGTCATGATCCCAGGGTTGTGAGATCCAGCTCTATGTTGGTTTCCATGCTGGGCATGGAGCCTGTTTGGGATGCTCCACCACCACCCCACTCTCTTTTGCTCTCTCTCTTCCTCTAGGGAAAAAAAAAAAAAAAGACACCGTTGTCATAGGACTTCATCCTGGGTAAAAAGTGACCACCACTGTGGCCAACTAGGATTCTAACATTTACCTCACATCTAGTTTAGTTATGGCAGAGAAGGCTGTTAGTAATTCCCCAGCTTTATTTCTAAGAACTGAATCCATTTAGATTTTTTTCACAGAAAGGTTCTTCTAGAAGTGGGTTTTGTTTTCAGACAGAGAAATCAGAAGAACATTAGAACTCTCCCTTTAGGACTTAGAGGTTTGGTCTCACTCAGTTTGATTGTTAGAGTGATTTCTAAACCTGTTTTTACCTTTGGCCGCTTTCCACTAAATCCATTTGAAAATGCATTAGTGGGATCTTTCTCTTTGAACAGGGCTTTCCCAGGGTTCTCTTTCAGATTATTCTATTATACTTTTCTTATACTTCCAAATACATTGTAGAAATTATTTTTCCTTGGGGCATACTGAGAACTCTCAATGTTAATTAATTGACCTTCCACTACTAGAATCTGTCCTTATTAAACTTGAAGACCAAAAAGTGTAGAGTCTTGAAGAAATGACAGCAGCACCAAATTTCAGACATTTAAGTTGCTGAGATTTGAAAATACCATGAATTTCAAGGTTGGGTTGTGGAAGTTCAGTTAGTAAATTCCAGATGACCTCTGTCCTCCAGGTTGGCCTCTGCTTTTTTGTTCTTTAACCTTGTGTTTACTTTGTTGTCTACTGACTGTAGAAACAAACATGCTAGGATGGATAGGACTTATGGCTTGCATTTTTAAGATTTTTAAAATTGAGAAATTGCTCACATACCATAGAAGTCACCCTTTTAAAGGCTGTGATTCACTAGCTTTTGATATATTCAGAAATGTGTGGCCATAACCATTATCTAATCCCAGAACATTTTCATCACTCCCAAAGAAACCTCATACTTATTAACAGTCACTCTCAATTCTACCCTTTGCTAGCCTCTGGCCCCTGTGAATCTACTACTGTCTTTGGATTTAGAGAGTTCGTATAAGTGAATCATAACTTACGGCCTTTTGTATCTGGCTCATTCCAGTCAACACAGTCTTTTCAAGGTTTGTCTGTGTTTAGCATGTATCAGTGCTTCGTTCCTTTTTATGGCTGAATAAATATTCCATTGTGTGGCTATGCCACATTTATCCATTCACCTTTTGGACATTGGGATTGTTTCCACTTTTTGGCTATTCTGAATAATGCTGCTGTGAACATTCCTATACAAGTTTGTGTGTGGACATATGTTTTCATTTCTCTCAGGTATGTACCAAGCAGTGGAATTCCTGTATCATATGGTTATTATGTTATTATATGTTATTTCTGAGGAACTGTCAGATTGTTTTCTTCAGCCACTGCACCATATGACATCCCACCAGCAATGTGTGAGGGTTCTAAATTCTCCGCATCCTCTCCGACTCTTTTTGTTGTCCATTGTTTTCATTATAGCTATCCCAGTGGGTGTGAAGTAGTTTCTCTTTGTAGTTTTGATTTGCATTTTTCTTTTGACTAATAATGTTGGACATCTTTTCCTGTGTTTATTGGTTGTTTGCCTTTCCTCTTTGGGGAAAAAAATGTTCAAATTCTTTGTCCATTTTTATTTTTTAAGAATTTATTTGTGCAAATGCACAAGTGAGCAGGCGGAAAAGCACAGAGAGATGGGCAAGCAGATTTCCATGCTGAGTGCAGAGCCCCACATGGGGCTTGATCCCAGGACCCTGAGATCATGACCTGAGCCGAAATCAAAGAGTCAGTCATTTAACTGACTGAGTCACCCAGTTGCCCCTGCTCACTTTTAAATGGGCTTGTCTTGTTAGATTGTAACAGTTCTTTGTACATTCTGGATATTAGACCCTTACCTGACATATGAGTTGCAAATATTTTCTGTCATTCTAGGAGTTATTTATTTATCTCTCTACCTATTTATTTATTTTTGTTACTTGTGCTTTTGGTATCATGCCTAAGAAACCATTGTCCAATACAAGGTTGAGAATACACCCACATTCTTCTAAGAATTTGATAGTTTTGGCTCTTACCTTTAGGTGTTCATTCCATTTTGAGTTAATTTTTTTATATGGTATGATTCTTTTGCATGTGGGTATCTGCTTATTCCAGCACCATTTGTTAAATATGGCATTCTTTTTAACTGTTCTTTCCTTGCTTTAGTTACTGTCAATCCACATACTTATATTAATAGTATATGAAACTGTGCAAGGCGAGGCGCCTGGATGGCTCAGTCCTTAAGCATCTGCCTTCGGCTCAGGTCATGATTGCATGATCCTGAGATTGAGCCCCACATCAGGCTCCCTGATCAGCTGGAAGCCGGCTTTTCCCTCTCATACTCCTCCCTCTCATACTCCTCCCTCTCTTGTTGTGTCTTTGTCAAATAAATAAGTAAAATCTTTAAAAAAAAAAATAAAAAACTGTGCAAGGCATGTGATAAGACTGGAATATTTAGTTTAGAATAAGAACCTGTCTCTGCTCAGGATTTATATATATCTAATTGATACTGGTCATGGAATGATACATGATGTTGTTGAGTGGGATTCAATTAAGTGCTAGAGGAAAGGTGGAGAGAACAGAATTCATTAGGAATTGAGAAAACTGAGTAAATCTGTAAGCAGAGAGGTTCATAGAGGAGATGAAGGTATTGAGGTTAGGTAAGGTTTAGATACAGAAATGACCAGAGTAGAGCTACTGAAGCAGTTAGATTCATTTGGCTCAAAGTATGTATGGAATACCTTTTATAGAGATTTTGAAATTTTTCCTGAATTACCAAGTCTTCTCTTAGCCTAAATTATGTTATTAGAAGTTGGAAGAACCTGAAACATACTTTGTGCAATTGTATCTAGAGAAGAGGACAGGGTTTTTTTGTTTTTGTTTTTGTTTTGTTTTTTTGGTTACATCATATTGCATTGGGTATTTTATGGTACTTTATATCTATCTACTGTTTGCTTATCTTTTTACATCTCCCAGTGGTTGTCACTGAACTAAACTTATATTCCCTCTTCACAGTCCCTACAACTTCCTGGTTTTTTTTTTTTTCTTCAAACTGTAGAGAAACTGTTCTGTCATGAGCACTCATAACTTCCACATTTTAAATCCAGTGGTCTCTTCTCAGTCTGTATCTTAGTTGACATAGCAGAGCACTTAACACAGTTGGTTACTCCCATCTTTTATCACTTTTTTTTTTGTTTGTACTGACTCTTTTGATGTCTTCATTTAGCCTCATGGCTTTATTTTTTTTTTTTTAAATATTTGTTTTAGAAAGAGAGTGCAGGGAGGGGGGGACAGAGGAGGAGGGAGAGAGAATCTCAAGCAGACTCATCACTGAGCTCAAAGCCCAACACGGGTCTTGATCCCAGGACCCATAAAATCATGACCTGAGCCAAAACAAAGACTTGGACGCTCAACTGACTGAGCCACCCAGCCACCTCATGGCTTGAAGCGTCACCTACATGCCAGTGACTCACAAATTTATATATCCAGCCCTGTGTTTGCTCTTGAACTCCAGGTTTATAAATCTAACACACTCCACATGTGCGCTGAAGTGACTACTTACATATCAAATTTAACAAGCCCCAAACTGAACTCCTTATCTCTTCCTCTCATACCTGCTCAGCTTTTAATCTTTATCATTCTAATTTAAGACAATTCCATCTTTCTACTTGACTTAAACTAAAAAAAACAAGTTTGGAATCATCTGGGAGTCCTTCTCTTTCTTCATACTCAGTCAGGAAATCCTATTGGCTTTGCCCTCAGAATATATCCAGAATCCAGGCACTTCTTACCACCTCCGCATCTTACACCCAGTGGCTGAGCCACTGCCCTCTTATCTGGATTGCTGCCACAGCTTCCTAACTTCTCTTCCTGCTTCTGTTCTTGTATTCCTGTCTTTAGTCAGAAAGACCATACTAAAATGTGTCAGTTTATGTACCTTCTCTGCTCAAAACCTTGCAGTGGTACCCTTTCATGCAGAATAAAAGTTAAAGTCTTTACAGTGCCAGAAAGGCCCTGCAAGATCAGGCCCCCATTATCTCTTACACTTTTTCTTCTCCTGTTTTTCTTTGCCAGACATCTGCTTTAGCCACACTCGCTTTTTGGCTATTCTTTAAATAATCTTGGTATATTCCTGTAAGGGCTTTTATCCTCTCAGCCTGAAATGCTTTCCCCCTGAAAAGGAGAAGAAATACTTTTTCTTTTAATCTTGTGAGTTCTTGACTGAGACCCCTGTAATAAAAGGCAGATTAACAAGAGAAAAACAGTTTATTAACATGTATACTTTATGTATAACATGGGAGGTTCTCAGGGAAAAGTGAGTAACTCAAAGAAGTGGTTTAGAGTTCAAGCTTAACTACTATCTTTAGCTAAAGATGAAAGAAAGGTGGGGAAGCCAGTTTATCAGGAAATGCACAGTAAACAAAGGTAAAGTTTGTTGTGCAAATATAAGACTGAACCTTCTTCACTGATAAGTTTCTTACGATTTAGAGCCATTCTTCTCTATGTGGGTAGAGAGGGAGACTTATGAATGGAATTTCCCTCATAATTGTAAATTTCCCTTACAAAAGGGTGACTTCTGCTCTGTTTTTAGAACTTTTCCTGTATCTTCTGTTTCTCATAATAATATGTTCAAAATAGTCCTTATGGCAAAGAAGCATATTTTGGAGTGGCAAATTCTGCCACCCTTCATCCCCATAGTAGCCTCATGGCTGGTTCCCTCATTTATTTCAAGTCTGCTCAGATATCACTTTCTCAGTGAGGTCTGTCCTATCCACTGTGTTTAAGATTGTAATTGTTCAGCTCACATACACTCCCCATCTCTTTTACAGTGTCCCCCCCCCATAGAATATATCCTCTTTTGTTCTACTATATATAGTTGACTTATTTTGTGTTGTTCACCAGAAGGTATCTTGCTCAATAAGTATTTGTTGGATGAATGGACATTCTAGGGCTGTTGTCATTTTGGGTGGTTCTTGTTCAGATTCTTCAGCCCCATCCCAGACCTCTTGAATTAGATACAGGGGATGGAGGTCCAACTCCTTTGTTTTAACTTAGACCTACAGGTGATTCTGATGTAAATTTGAGTTTAAGAACCACTGCTGTATCATAGTTAGTAGTTCAGAAGCCAGACCTGTTGCTCACAGGTGGGGATATGTAGATGTATGAGGTAATTAACAAATGTTCACTCTTCTCCCACCTTCTTCTCCTCTCCTTTTCCTGAGGAGGTAGCGCTGGGAAAGATGATATAAACTGTAGTAACTTTCAGTTGATTTATCGTGTGTATCAAGGTCCCCAAGACCACCTTTATGTTCCATTGATCACTAGGAGGATGCACAGGAATCAGCATGTAGTCACACTCATGGCTAAGATTTACTACTGCAAAAAGGACACAAAGCAAAATCGGCCAAGGGGAAAGGCTCATGTGGCAAAGTGCAGAGGAAGCAGGAGAAAATTTCCAAGAGTTTTCTCTCAGCAGATTGTCAGTCACACAAGCAGGGCACATTTAATTCCTCCAGCATCAAATTGTAACAAGTTTGAAGTGTTGTCTACCAGGGAAGCTCATCAGAGTCATAGTGCTCAGGGTGTTCACTGGGGACTGGTCATATAGGCACCGTCAGCGTAGCACATACTAAAATTCCAGAGTCTCAAAAGGAAAGCAGGAATTCAGCATGAGCCTCATTGTACAGTTTAGGAATAGTGAGCCACTCTTACCAGTTAGGGTGGTGGGGAACCCTGATAAGAATGGCTCACTGTGCCTATAGATGGGGATATGTTAACTCTTTCTGCTGTGTCCGCTCTTTCAACATGGTATCCACGGAAGTTTGTTGGGTGTTCTTTTCTCCTTCTTTATATAGAATATAAAGCATTTAGACTAAATCTCTCTTTTAGGAAATTGAATAACAATGAAAATGTATTGAGAATGACTTGAACAGCTTAAGTGGATGGGATAACTGAGTTTATTCAGTAAGACATATTTTCTGAAAAATGCCTTGGCAGTATCATTCAACGTCTGTGCTATTTTGGTAATTACAAAAGTGGCTTATTTCATAGTAAAGTTTTCTTATTTATTCCAAAAAATAAATTAAGATAACTTTCTTAGCATTCACTTGAAAAATGTTATCTATGAATGTGACCATCTGCTTCAAAGCAGATATTTGTTTTTCTTCACTTTTCTTCCAACTTTCATGTTCTAAATGGCCTGTTTGAAATTTGCCATCTTTGGGTTTGCTTTTGTCAGTAACCAGTCTTTCTCTTTATTTCTTTCTTTATTTTTTTATAGGCCAAGATGCTGAATTATCAGGGACACTTTCACTTGTTTTGACACAATGCTGTAAGAGAATAAAGGACACTGTTCAAAAATTGGCCTCAGACCACAAAGACATCCACAGCAGTGTTTCTCGTGTTGGAAAAGCCATTGATAAGGTATGGTGTTGAAGGAATTGTCTGGGATTTTTTTTAACATCATCCGTCTTCTCCTAGCACTGCTTTGATAATAATTCTTTTATGCTAGTCCTTTCATCCTGGCTTTAACTTTTTCAGATTTGGTTTTATTATATTACTCTTAAAGTTATCTTTTGCTATTTAAAAAAACAAAAATAAAAACATTTATTTATATGACTACAGTTCCTTGTATCAAGGTGAGTAAATTTCCAAAGAAATTTTAACTCCTCTGAGGGAGTGTGTTTACAGAAGTAACTTCCTACTTCCTGAATAGTTCATTGGCAGTGACTGTCTCTCTTGTGGGGTTATTAGGATAACAACCTTGCATCATCCTAACTATTGTCTTCCTGTGTACATGCTAGTTGCTTTTCTCCATTGTTGCTTTCTGTGTGAGTGAGTGGGTTGGTTGGTAGCTGCAGGGCCAGTCCACTTCTGTTGGGCGATTGTTCTGGTGACATCTCTTGAATCTGTGACTTAGTGGTTTACTTATAAGTGGTTATTTTTAGCACTGGGCCAGTTTTGCCTTTGGAGTTCATAGTGGAGCCTAAGAGACAGGGCCTAAGGTTACTGTGTGATACCTCTGACTACATCAGTCATTGGAGAATTTGTAATTGTTTATGGATTTATTTTTTAATGGATTTTTTTTTTTGACACATTGTAAACTTGTGGGAAGGTAGGAAGAACTTTTGGGAGAGCTCTTTGTAAAAGCAAAACCAGTCCTAAGATTTGCTTCTTAGTCAGAATGTAGGAGAACTAGTAGCTATGATGTAAACAGAAACTCATGGAATCCAGGGGGTGACTTTGTCTAACTCATGGGCAAGCTTACCTTTTAGAAATTACCCTGTAGAGCAGTAATCTTGAAGGGCTAGACTCGAGGCAGTCTAAGGCAGAACTATCTGCTTCCAAGGAGGTTTTGTTAACTTGTCAGGTACAGTGTAGCCAGACTGTGTGTGGCAGGGGCTCTAAGGATTGTTTGGGTAGCTGTGATTTACAGAAGTGTTAGTGACCTTTCAGAGAGCTTTCACCATTCCCATAATGCTGAGGGTTTCAACTTGGCAAAAGAGGTTTGAGAAGTAGTTCTGGCAGCAGCAACACCATATTTGGATTAGTGATGGCATTTGCTAGCAAATGCTGGGAAAGCATTGTGTATTCTCTGAAAGAACTTTGATGTTGTGCTGCCTGTTTGGTGACCCCAAGAGAGTGCACACAGCTTTGGAAGTGGCTTTGGGGCCTTCTGGGGCCTATGGCATTAGAAACCTCAGGTGGTATATACTAGCTTAAGGGCTCACTGGAATGATGGTGGGGCACTTTAGTCACTGTGGGTGAGGGACCTTCAGCTGCTCTAGGTGGTATCTATGAAGCTTCAGGTTTTGATGATTGACAGTGACCAAGGCAATCTGGTGATTCTGATGGTTGAAGCCCTTGGAGGTAACAGAAGGCATCTGCTTGACCATCAGACTGCTTGTAGTTAATGACAGAGAGTGGGGACAGCAAGACCAGAAAATGCCATGATAGTGGGAAGAATTGAAGTTTTCATGGCAGCTAATCAGAGAAAGTATCGGAGGAGAGATCCCAGATTCGAGAGAGGTGAGGATGGCAGTAGCCATATCTCAAGTGTGTGGACTGCTGGCTACTAGGATCTAGAGCATGGGCGCCAGCAATTCACCAAATTTGTGTTCTATCACTGATAGGTAACCGTGTGTCCCCCTGTCAGATTATTAGAACCTTCTTTTTACTCTTATCCACCTAACTAATGGTGACTTGCAAAGCATGTCTTCCTGATTTAGCACGTCTTTATAAATATTCATAATTGTTGTCAGATATTTTGGCTAATCTTTGAGACAAAGCATTTAAGTATATTTGGTGCTAGAAACAGAAGAATTCCTTTGAGAATGGATACCAAGGGAATGCATAATGAGTAATCTACGTTCTGGCTTTTTTGGTGGGGGTATGTTTGAGGTGAATGTTCCTAATTATGTATTTTAATTTACTCATTCCTCTTTTGAGGACATTTTTGTCATGTTAAGTAATAAGGGCTTTTTTAAGTAAAAAGTTTTTTGTGTGTGGTTTTATGTTGCTGTGAAAGTAGTTTAGGTTCTAGGTGACCTGGATTCCAGATTCTTCTGATCCATCCTATGAAACTACATTGTTAAGTTGGTACTGGTAAGTTTTTGTTGAATTATGGTTCTGGGACACAGAAGAAAGCCTGGATCTTTTAACTCTGTTCTCTACCATCTTTCAGTGTGTGTTCTCCCTTCCTACCTCCCTCTTTTCTGGGGTAGGAGCATCTGTTTACCCGGAGCTGTAACAGGAAGCTATTACCCCACTAGAACTACCTAGACACTGTGCTTTTCACATACTTGAGGAATTCTGTGTAGGCTGTTGTCATATAAGATTCCACTGACTTGTAGTCTGGACCTGGAAAATTTGTACAAGCTTCCAGGGCCACCTGTTGTGACCAGGCTGGGTAGACTCCTGTGGGCTGATGTGAGCAGACAGGATGAAGCTGAAGCCATTGTGGCCCAGGCCTTTAAGTCCCACAAACAGACTTGAGTAATAAACTGGAATGCTGTCCAGCAGCCTGTGAGCAGCACCCTGTTGTGGATCTATGTTCCCACCCTGCCAAGAGAAGGGCAAAGACGCTGGTGATTCCTTTATGAGAGGCTGGTTTTGAGTGAGGAACAGTAGTGAATTTTTGACACGCTTAATGATTTTTTTGTCCTTTAATATTTTAATGCTTCTTTTAAAGTTCTTTAGTCATCATTTAATGTAAGCAGAAAAGAGATTTGTGGTGTTAGCTAAGGCACTTTCTGGCTTTTAGTTTTGTGAACATAAAAAATTATTGAAGATTTCTGCCTTAATGTGTTGACTGTTTTCAGAGGCCCATAGTATGATCACTATTTAAAATAAATAATATCAGATATTGGGTTCTGTGGCAGATTATTTTTAGTAAAAACAATGTGTTGGTCTATTTTAAATTTCCTCTCCCATGTTAAAAACATCTAGAATTCTCTCCTGCTTAGGGCTTTTACTTCAGTGTTTAAGTCTTCTGAGTTTTCTTGAGTTTACTTCTTCCTAAGTAAGAAGTCAATAAAATCATTACTGCTTTAAATGCATATGTGTGTATGTTGAAATAAATAGGGCTAAGATTTTAAACTGTCTAAATTTAGACATTGTTGTGGGATAGTTGAAAGCAAAATACATAGGCCATATTCTTTAGAAGAGTATGGTCTAGTTCGGTCATGTAAGAATGCTACTCGTACACATGAAAGAGCTGGGAAAATTCTGAAGCAACGGAAGATAAATTCGCATGGAATTCACTCTATTTATTTGTGAAGTAAAGGGAAGATCATTGTGCTCTTTAAGTGTTGTGGAGTTAGTATCTTAAATTTGACTTTGGTGGCACTGGGGTGGCTCAGTTAGTTAAGTGTCCGACTCTTGCTTTTAGTTCACGTTGTGATCTTTGGGGTTGTGCTCAGTGTGGAATCTGCTTCTCTCTTCTCTCTTCCTCTTTCTCCCCCTCTGCCCTTTCCCCTGCCCACACACATGCTCTAAATAAATAAATAAATAAATAAATAAAATCTTAAAAAATATTTGACTTGGAAGAACATGCAAGATTTCAGACAGCAGATTGAGGTGTGGTTTTCTGTAGTACTGAGAAAGAGGCTGAACAACTGAGAGATGCTGGACACCTGTGAAAGACCCTCAGGGACTGGCTCTTTTGGATTAGCTGCCTTATCAAGAATAGGGTTGATGGAAGGCCTAAGGATTTGATTAAAGGAGGTTAGGGAAAAAGGGAGTGAATGATATAAGCAGTTGAGAATTTACGTGACCTCATTAAATAGGATGAAATTAGACTAAGAAGAAGTCAGAGGGAGGAAGATAATAGCTGTCACTTACTGAGTGTTGACCATGCTCTGACTGTTGAGCTGGGTGCTGTACATACATTTATATTACATGCTGTAGGTACATTATTACCATTTTAAGACTTAGATATTAAGTAACATACCCCAGGTGAACAGCTTGGAAGTGGTAAATCAGTGGAAAAAGATCTCACTCATGAGTGCTACACTAGGAAGTCAGACCATTGCAGGGCTGGTAGTGCTTTAAGGGGGGAAATAAGTATTAAAAATAGTTTTTTAAAAAACGTCAGCCTAAACTGATCTTCTGCCAGTAGATGGAGCATCTACGTGGGTGAGTTAAAATGCTGACTGTTAAAAAATGGAGTAATGCCATAAAAAGCAAAATATAGAATATTTAAGATAGTTCTGGGTGAGCCATCTGGAACTGCCTTTTATGTAGGTATGACGGGGGTATAAGAAGAAAATACCAATGGGAGAAAAGGTGTTGGATTTGGCCTTAAATAGTAGCTGAGATACAGAGTGGGTGAGATCAGGTATATACTAGCTCTAAATTTCTGTTATTATGTAATATATAAATCTTTATATAGTAGAGAGATGTTACTGTTAATGAAGGGAAAAGGAAATTGAAATGACTAGAAATAAAAAATACACTCTGATTAAAAAAAAAGAGCTAAGTTGAGTTCTGAAATATAGACAGAGAAATTGATAAGATACTTTGAGTATTGAATTTTTAGAATTACTGAAAAGGAATGGTTAACAAAGTTATAAAAAAGACAACAATGATAAAAAGCCAGGAATATATTCCCTAAGAATAAAATAAAGCATGTTCAGGGCGCCTGGGTGGCTCAGTGGGTTAGGCCGCTGCCTTCAGCTCAGGTCATGATCTCAGAGTCCTGGGATCGAGTCCCGCATCGGGCTCTCTGCTCAGCAGGGAGCCTGCTTCCCTCTCTCTCTGCCTGCCTCTCCATCTACTTGTGATTTCTCTCTGTCAAATAAATAAATAAAATCTTTAAAAAAAAAAAAAAATAAAGCATGTTCAAACTAACTCTTCTCTGTGAACTACGAGCGAGTAATCCAAGAAAATGCAGTAGACTAGGGTGTCTAAATTTTTGCGAGGCATTTAGTAAAGGTCTCCTATCTTTGCAGTCAAGATGGAAGGTGTTGTTTTAAAATTATGTGATTTGGACTAAGAACAGCTACATTCTCAATACCTACTGGGTTTGGCCACAGTTGCATGGTCTGGGGATGATCTGACCTACCCAGGCTTGGGCACAGTTCTTTGTTCCAGGGTGAGTACCTCAAAGTCCTCTCTTAGGATCTTTCTCCCTTTTTTTTTTTTTTTTAAATATTTTATTTATTTATTTGACAGAGATCACAAGTAGGCAGAGAGGCAGGCAGAGAGAGAGGAGGAAGCAGGCTCCCCACAGAGCAGAGAGCCCAATGTGGGGCTCGATCCCAGCACTCTGGGATCATGACCTGAGCTGAAGGCAGAGGCTTTAACCCACTGAGCCACCCAGA
>NC_081563.1:38992563-39009275 GCF_022355385.1 Mustela nigripes | reverse complement strand
CTCAGTCATTAAGCATCTGCCTTCAGCTCAGGTCATGATCCCAGGGTCCTGGGATTGAATTCCACATCGGGCTTCTTACTCAGCAGGAAACCTGCTTCTCCCTCTCCCACTCCCCCTGCTTGTGTTCCCTCTCACTGTTTCTCTCTCTCTCTCTCTGTCAAATAAATAAATAAAATATTTTTAAAAAATAATCAAATAAAATATTTAAATTATCATTCAGTTGGGCATCACATATCTGATAAAGACTTGTATGCAAAATATACAAAGAACCATTAAAACTCAACAATAAGAAATGAACACCCCAATTAAAATTAAGCAAGAGATCTAAACAGACACTTCATTAAAGAAGATGTGCAGGGACACCCAGATGGCTCAGTGGGCTGAGCATCTGATTCTTGACACTTGATTCAGCTCAGGTTAGGTCTTGATCTCTGGGTCATGAATTCCAGTCCCACATTGGACTCCATGCTGGCTGTGAAGCCTACTTTAAAAAAAAAAAAAAAAGTGCCTATGGAAAATAAGCATAAGAAAAGATATCAACATCTTGTCATTATGGGAATGCAAATTAGGGCAAAAATGAGATGTTACTATATAAATTTTAGATCTGAAAATATCAATTTCTATCAAAGATGCAGAGAAAGAGGAATTCTCATTCTTTCCTAGTGAAAATTCAAAATGGTAGAATCACTTTGGAAAAGATTTTGGCAGCTCCTAAAATGTTAAACATAGATGTACCTTATGACCAGCAATTCTACTCCTAGATGTATAGCCAAGGGAAATGAAAATTATGTTCACATACAATTTGTACACAAAGTGTTCATGGTAGCATTGTTCATAACAGCAAACAAGTGGAAGCAACCTAAATGTTCATCAGCTGATGAATGGATAAAACAAAATACGATATGGCCATACAGTGGAATATTATTCAGCCACAAAAAAGAATGAAGGGTTCATCCATGCTCCAACATGGGTGAACTATGGAAACATTATACTAAGTGAAAGGAGTCATTTACTAAAGGCCACATATTGTATGATTCCATTTATATGCCATGTCCAGGAGAGACAAATCCATAGGGACAGAAAACATTTTAGTGGTTGTCTAGGGTTGGAGGGAGGGGGAAAGGTGAGTGAGCTATTTAGGACTTCTAACTTCCAGGACTGTGAGATAATAAATGTGTGTTGTTTAAAGGCACTAAGTTAAAGCAGCAATAGGCAACAGACACATTCCTATACTCAGACAACATTTGCCTCCTTGAACCCCAAGCTTATGTACTGTTATGCAATGTGTACGGTAGAAATAGTATGTTCATGTAAACCAATAGCCTAAAATTAAGTTTTACAACTCCTAAACCACATCTTTCAATGAAAACATTTATACGAAATGCTCCTCCAATACTGATAGATAGTAATCAGCACTCTTTACTCCTGCCTAGAGCTCAGGGAAGGATGTGGGAAGGACTGAAGGATCCTGGGGATGCTGACCTGTGGCTCCTCCCCATCAGGACAGGCTGTAGTGTTACCCCCCAAATGTCTAACAGCAAGTTGGAAATCACAGGCTGTAGCACTTGGCCTGGGTGCATTAAGCGAGCTGGTTTCTGGAAATCTCAGTTCTAGCCTCCTCCCGATGCTGAGGACAAGTCCCAAAAGGGCCACAGATGTGAGCTCCAGGGTGGAGGGTAATAGCTGCTCACCACCCAGCTGGATTGGGGTTATGGGAGACCCCGCTTTGTCCTATGGGCCTGCCCCAGAGCGCAGCTTCGCCTAAACATTCCCGTGGGGCTTCTCCCTGGAGAAAAGCAAGGGAAAGCCATGCCCCTGCCACCCCACACAAATCTGCCTGATGACGGGGCCCAGTGGGGAGGGGATTTGCCCAGCAGGCTGGGTGGAAGTTGCCCTGCCAGATAACCCCAGCTCCAATTAAAGCCATTAATGAGAAATGAAGCCAAGGACCATTCTCCCTTGTTAGGCCCCTTTCCCCAAAAGTCTGGGCTTGAAATCACAGTGGGGCAGCCTAGGAGCAAATACTCCATGAGGAACTTTCCTTCGAATCATTCCCCAGTCAAATTCTGGTTGGCCTCTAGAGCGACCAACCACCCAGGTTTGCCTGGAATCAAGGAGTTTTCCAGGAGAGGCGATCCCAGAATCAAACTGGGATGAGTTGGTTCCCTTCCCTTCCAACCTTGATGCTGCGGGTGTTGTGTAGTCCTCCAGCTGAGAAGACAAAGCACAGATCCGCTGGACTATTTTCCCGAGCTATCGGAACTCATTATGAATCAGCAACGTATCCCTAATTCTCCTAGATGCAAGGCTCCTCCCCCAAATTTCCTGGTTACAACAATAGCTCCCCTTTATCGAGGGCTTACACCAGGAAACGCCGAAAGCAGTCTCCTCTATGATTTCTGTTAATCCGCTTCCTAATCCTAAGGGACAAGAAATTTTATTTTTATTTTACAGATGATGAAACTCTGGCCATGAGAGCTTAAATAGTGACTCAAGGTCATACTGAAAGCGGGAGGCAGAGCCAGAAGAGCGTCAGGTGTCTCTGACTGCAGAACAGGCTCTCAGTACCACTGTGCCCTTGGCCTTTAAAGGGACTGGCCCAGCCGACAGTGGGAACGCGTCTTTGGGGGAGGGAGCTTTTGTCTTGCAGCCGGCACAGTAATATGCTCAAAGGGCAGAGGCTTTCCTAAGGCCATTTGGGACCCCAGGCTGCTGTGGCTTCGTTTTATGGAAGAAGGCTATCCCCGGCCGGACACAAATTTTCTGAGGACTGGAAAAATCAGAGCGAGCGCACAGGGCCACGGTGGCCCGTTCCAGCCGCGGAAGGGCCCTGATGCTGCGCCCCGCTCCCACACGATCCCCTGGGGACCTCATCTCTGGGACCCCTCCCGGTGCGGTCGGAGGTTGGCGGCGCTCCGCGTCAGGCAAGTGCGGATTCCCAGCTGCAGCCGCCCTCCGGAGCTCAAGATCCCCTGCCGGCAGCCCCCGTGGCAGCTCCCGGCACTTCTGCTTGCAGTAAACATGACCTTTGCCTTCTGCCACCAACATGACATTGGCATGTCGCTGCTGATCTGTAAACACAATTGTGTTTTCAATCTTCTGACTGAATTTCTTTCCCGGGATCCTAACAGGCAGCAGGTCTCTGTTTATCTGTAAACAGCAGCCCCATTCCCCCAGCAGAGAGGTTAGGATGCTGTTTGTTTTTATTACACTACAGTAAGAAGAAAAGGTGGCTTGGGACAGGCATCCACACTACCCCTCCCTCTCCTGGGTGTCTGAGAAGATAATCTCTGTCTCTCCCTGAACACAGAGATCTATATACCAGGCCAAAAGAAAAAGTGGAATAAGTCTTGTTCTGCCCTATAGCATCTCATGAGAGGACACTGAAGAATCTGGGGGAAATCATGCAGATAATAAATGTCTTATTCTGTGTGGCACAACCAGCGCAGTCTCCTGTGCGGACGAAGGAACTAACGTCAATAGCTCCCCAGGAACCTCAGCCTCAGAGCCCACAATCCCCAGGTTCTGCTTTTTTGACTTTTGTTTTTTAAAGATTTTATTTATTTATTTGACAGAGGAAGAGAGACCTCGTGGTCTCAGGCAGAGAGGCGGGAGGGGGGGGTGCGGAGTGGGGGATGCAGGCCCTCCACTGAGCAGAGAGCCTGATTCAGGACTTGATCCCAGGACTCTGAGACCATGACACCAGCAGAAGGCAGAGGCTTAACCCACTGAGCCACCCAGGCGCCACCCCCAGGTTCTGTTTTTAAGGTGACTCACAGTGGGCAGCCCTGGGTGCCATATGCGCCTTGAGAAACATCTGTCTATATTGGAGTGTCTTCCTGTCAAACTCAAGTTTTCCACTAAAACAGGTAGATTTGCTTGCCTCCAAAGTTTGTGTTCTAGCTAAAAGAATGTGATCTTTTAACAGAATGCAGAAATAAGCTGGTGAATTGAAGGTTTTTTTTTTTTTAAAGATTTATTTATTTATTTATTTGAGAGAGAAAGAGAGAGATCAGCATGTGCAAGAGAGCACAAACAGGGGGAGCAGCAGAGGGAGAGGGAGAGGAAGAGGAAGAAGCAGGCTGGATCCCAGGACGCCAGGATCATGACCTGAGCCAAAGGCACCCAGGTGCCCTGAACTGAAGCTTTTAAAGAAAATTTCCAAAGTATTGATTAACATATAAAAGATATAGCTATTAGATATAAATTTCAATTTTCATTAACTTTAACAGTGGAATACAAAAACCAGATTAGTATCTCTTCTACTAAGCTAAGTTGTCAGGGACATTGTAATGTAGGAAAATTTGTAAGGTTTCACAGGCGTCATAAGGTAGAGAAAATGATGGAAAAGAAAATTAAAGTATTTATTCTTATTAGATGAGAAAAGCAAAAAAAAAAAAAAGAATCATTACAATTCAAATAGTAAAGTACTGGAAGATGAGGAAGAACATATGACTAATTGAATTACAACAGAATATTCAAAATCAAGTTTCTTTTTTTTTTTTTTAAAAGATTCTATTTATTTATTTGACAGGCAGAGATCACAAGTAGGCAGAGAGAGGGGGGAAGCAGGCTCCCTGCTGAGCAGAGAGCCCGATGTAGGGCTCGATCCCAGGACCCTGGGATCATGACCTGAGTTGAAGGCAGAGGCTTTAACCCACTGAGCCACCCAGGCGCCCCTCAAAATCAAGTTTCTTAATAGGAATAATTATTCCAGTTAATTAAAATGGGAACTTGGATGTTTCTTTTTTCTTCCACTGTTCTAAAGGAATCTTTTTTTTTAACTAGGGTTGTTAAAATAATTTGATTGGGTTATCAAAACAGATCTTTTTTTAAAATTTATTTTCAGTGTTCCAGAATTCATTGTTTATGCACCACACCCAGTGCTCCATGCAATACATGTCCTCCATAATACCCACCACCAGGCTCACCCAACATCACCCTTATACCCTCCAAAACCCTCAGTTTGTTTCTCAGAGTCCACAGTCTCTCATGGTTCGTCTCCCCCTCCAATTTCCCCCAACTCACTTCTCCTCTCCATCTCCCCATGTGCTCCATGTTATTCCTTATCAAAATGTTCTTTAAATAAAGAGTTATGTTTTATTGGGGTAGAGAAACGGAATGAGCAATTTCCTGTAAGAGTAAATTCAGTTGAAATCTAAAAATCAAAACTTAGAAAGTAATAAAACATCTAGTTCAACATGATGGGTTGAATGTATGCATTTAAGTGAAATAATGGGCTGCATAATTTTCAAATAATAAATTTAGAACAGGTCTGGAAAATAAGACATGGTGCCATCAACACAAAAATTTAAAAGAGGTTGGCGGAAATTGGGAAACAGATGCAATCAGGCTCATGGACAAAGCTCATCTGAGGCAGATACAGTGAAGAATTCCCCCTTGGAAGGTCACTAAGGAAAACTTCGACTCTTCCTCTCAAAGTGCAGAGACCAGCTGGGATGTCCAGAGGCAATCATGGGAATGACTAGTTAAAGATCCCCAGTGCAGCTCCTTCTCCTTCTCAGAGCAGCCGAGGAGGGCATCATCCACAAGAGCTGAGCACAGCTCTCAAATGAACTGGAGGATCTGCTGAGGGAAGCTCTGGGACATGGTATTAGAGCCAGAAGAAGCAAAGCCAAGCCTAGTAACTCTGCACATCCATGTCGGTGAACAGAAGCTGAGAGATACTCAGGTCTCCCTCCCCCCCACTCCCCGCAAAGAAATACACTGAAGTGTTTCTCCTGCTTTGGAAAACCTTCTCCTTTGACTATTCTGAGAACTCCTGGTGGCCTGCCAGCCTGCTGCTCCCCAGGCACGTGCTCTGTAGGCGTTATCTACTCAGCCTCCCATTCAAGGGTGAGGTCTGCTGGGGAAACAGATTTGAATATTGGCAGGGGAACTTGTCGTAGCTACAAACACTTAGCAAGGATCTTTCATAGAAACATGAATGGACAACCAAGGATCACCAGAGACCTTACTAGTCTCTGGTGACCTCTTTATTGTTGGAGAATCATATGATTCTCCAACAATATAAAATGGAAAGATCAAGATGAACAAACAGGACAAGCAATCTTGAAAGGAATGGATGTGCGGCGCCTGGGTGGCTCAGTCGGTTAAGCATCAGACTCTTGGTTTTGGCTCAGGTCATAATCTCAGGGTAGTGAAATCAAGCCCCACATTGGGCTCCACACTCAGCATGGAGTCTTCTTGTCCCTCTCTGCTCCTCCCCTTGCTCATACTCTCTATCCCTCTCTGAAATGAATAAAGTCTTTAAAAAAACATGTCATGTAGCCATGAAGCAAGTCTCAGCAAATGTGAAAGAATAGTTAGCATATAGACCACTGCTTTTCAAACTAATAGGTACACAAATCATCCAAAGATCTTGTTGTTGTTGTTATTTTAAGATTTTATTTATTTATTTGTCAGAGAGAGAGAGGAAGCAAGCAGGGCAAGCGGCAGGCAGAGGGAGAAGCAGACTCCCTGCTGAGCAAGGAGCCCCATATGGAACTCGATCCCAGGACCCTGGGATCATGACCTGAGCCCAAAGCAGATGCTTAACTGATTGAGCCCCAGGTGTTCCCAAAGATCTTTTTATAATGGATGATGATGATGATACCTGAGATTCTGCTCTTTTATTAAGTCCCCAAGTGAAGTCTGATGCTACCTCTCTGCAGACTATACTTTGTGTAGCAAGAATTATAGACAATGTTCTTCTACTACAACTTCTTAGTTTGAGTTCCCCTAGAAGTGGACCCAAAGATAAAGATAAAGATCCAAGAGGCATTTTATAGGAAAAACTACCAAACCAGAATTTTATATCTAGCAAAAATATCCTTCAAGAATGCAGGTAAAATACAGACTTCTTTGCCAGTAGACTCTCACCACAAAAATAGTAAAAAATGTCTTCATACTGAAGGAAAATATTACCAGATGTAAACAAACATCTTTAGAAATGAATAGAGAGCATTGGAAAAGGTACATATCTGGGTAAATTAAAAGACTGATTTTGTTTTGTTTTGTTTTCTCTTCTTTTCTTTATACACATGACCATCGAAAGCAAAACTTGTAACATTTTTGGTGGGATTTATAACCTAATATATAACCTGATATAGATATAGGATATATGATAGCTATATCATATAACCTATAACCTATAACAGATATAGGATATATGACAGCTATAACTTAAAGGAAGGAGGTAAGAGACATATATGGTTACAAGGTTTCTGTTTTTTCCAGAAAGTAAAAAATCAATAGCTATAAGTGGTTGGTGAAAAGATAAAAAGGTGTATTATGATCCAGAACAACCATTAAAAACAGTGCAGAGAAGTATAACTTAAAAAACAAGAAGAAGGGCTGCCCGGCTGGCTCAGTCAGTTAAGTGTTTGCTTTTGGGTTTGGGTCATGATCCTAGGGTCCTGGGATTGGGCCCCGCATTGGGCTTCCTGCTCAGCAGGGAGCCTGCTTCTCCCTCTCCCTCTGCCATTTGCCCTGTTTGTGCTCTCTAGCTCTCACTATATCTCTGTCAAATAAACAAAATCTTAAAAAGAAAAAAGGTTAAACTGGAATTCTAAAATATATTCAAGTAATGAAAAAAAAGAGGAACAAGAAAAGAGGAAAAGAAAAAAAAAGCAGAGAGATAGAGAAAACAAATTATAAAATGATATATCAACCATTACATTAAAGATCAATGAACAGAACTTCTTAAAGAGCAGGAATTATCAAAAGAATAAAAAAAATACAAGACCCAACCGCTGTGGACTCAGCTGTGCCCCCCAACCCAAATTCATATGTTGAAGCTCTAACCCCACAGAGTGTGGCTATATTTGGAATAATAAATTAATCAAGGTTAAATACAGTCATAACGGTGGAATCCTGATCTGAAAAGATTAGTGTTCTAATCAGAGAAGACTGGAGAATTTGTTCTCTTTCTTCTCCATCATGTGAGAACACAGCAAGAGGGTGGCCACCTACCAGACAGGAAGAAAGTCCTTACCAGCAACTGACTGGCCAACACCTTGATCTTGGCATTCTCAACCTCTAGGACTATGAGAAAGTAAATGTCTGTGGTTTAAGCCATCCAGTCTATGGTATTTGGTTAGGGCAGCCCAAGCTGACTAAGACAACAACTACATGTTTTCTTTAGAAGACACACAGAGGCTGAAAATAAATGGTGGAGGAAGTTTATGCCATTCCAACAATAAGCTGAATAAAGCTTAAGTGGCTATAATATCGGGTAAGAAACATTTCAAGACAAAGTATTATGGGACAAAGAGGAACACTTCAAAATAACAAAAAGACCAATTCATTAAGAAGACCTAATGGTCATAAATGTGTGTAGACCTAATTACAGAACTTCAAAATACATGAAGTAAAATTAACCAAAATTAAAGAGAGAATAAGACAATCCCATTCTCATATTTGGAGGTGTTAAAACGTCTCTCTCAGCAATGAATAGATCAGATAAAATAAAACCAACAAATGCACAGACGAAATGGGCAACACTATCAGCCCCCTTGACCTAACTCATATCAATAAAACATCACACCCACCAAGTCAGAACATACATTCTTTTCAAGTGCACATGGTATGTTCACCAGAATAGACCACACATTGAGCCATACAACCCGTCTCAATAAAATCTAAAAATTAAATCATATCAAGTATTTCCTTTGACCACAATGGAATTAAATTAGAAATCAATAGCACTAAGGTAACTAGGAAAACAACCCTATTTTGGGAAATGAAACAACATACTTAAAAAAAATCAACATACTTTTATATCAGAGCTTCTCTACCTTAAGCTGGAAAATTCCTTGTTGTGCATGGCCATTCTGTGCTTAGCAGCATCCCTGGATCTCCGTCCGAGATGCCACTTGTACCTCTCTAGTTGTAACAGCTAAAATTCCAGACATTGCCAAATTGTCTCTAGAGGGGAATTAAACTTAAAAATAAATTAAAAATTCCTGAGGCATCTATGCATAGGCTAGGAAAACTAGTAACTTGGCAAGATTGTATAGTACCATGTGAATATACAAAAATCCCTTGCATTTTTGCATTATAGCAGCTAATACTTAGAATTAAAATGAACCTAACTCTATTAAATGACACCATACAAACTGCAATGAAGAAACTAAAAATGCAGGGTGCCTGGGCGGCTCAATGGGTTAAGCCTCTGCCTTCGGCTCAGGTCATGGTCCTGGGATCAAGCCCCACATCGGGCTCTCTGCTCAGTGGGGAGCCTGCTTCTCCCTCTCTGCCTGCCTCTCTTGGTCTACTTGTGATTTCTCTCTCTGCCAAATAAATAAATAAAATCTTAAAAAAAAAAAAAAAAGAAACTAAAAATGCTCAAAAAATAAATATAGTGGAGATATGCAAGATCTGTATACTGAAGGCTACAGAATCTTGCAAAAAGAAATTAAAGCTGACCTAAGTCACTGGACAGATGTGTTATGTTTGTAGACTGGGAGATCAATGTTTAGGTCGACGCTACCTGTGACATAGGCTAATACACAAAGCCTCATCTTATTTTGACATCTATTTTTTTCAAGCCCACATCTTTTTATGCACCTCCTTCACCTAGTCCCTTTATCCATTCACCCCCTTCCATAGATCAATATAAATAAATAAATAAATGCAAACATACATATGAACATAAATATGTGCCTGTAAATATGTATATATATATATATGTGTGTATATGTTCTATTACATTATATATTAACAATATTCATTACCTTTAATTGTTTGGTTAGAGTAAAATTTTGCCCTTCCACTTTACCACCACCTCACTCCTGCCTCCCTCCCTGGCCCCACACTGCTTAGCTTGATGCCAAATGATTACAGTTAATTTAATTGTGCACGTAGTATCCAGCCACTAACACTTCCTCCATAGTTTGCTTCACGATCTGGCCTACTGATTACTACTTAATAGTCAGCATACTTGTTGTTTTGTCTTTACCTGCCCCTATCACATAGCCTAGCAATATTCTATTTTCCTTGTTCTACAGATGAGGTCCTCAGGTTCCAAGAAGCAGGGGGCTTTGTCCAAATTTACCATGTGCTCGCAGGTGCCCTTCCCCAGATTCCCATAGACTGCACTCTGGATTTTCTATTTCTTCACCTGGCCAAGGCTTGTCCTCCTCAGCTATAGTCCAAAGACTTACTTACTTATTTTCTTTATTAAAATCTATCTCTCCGGGGCACCTGGATGACTCAGTCAGTTAAGTGTCTGACCTTGGCTTGGATCATGATCTTGGGGTCCTGGGATCAAGCCCGCCTCCTGCTCCCCAATCAGCAGGGAGTCTGCTTAGCCCTCTGCCTCTCCCCCCCAACTTGTGCACGCTCTCTCACTCTCTCTCAAATAAATAAATTAAATATATTTTTTAAAAAATCTATCCTTCCTAGCTAATTTCTGTCAAACACCTTCATGCTAAGAAACCAAATTAAAGTTAATAGTTTAAGGAGGACCATGCATATTTCCACCTGTGGCTAACACAAACCCCAGGAGTATGATGGGAGACAGATTACCAGTCTCATTACAGGCTGTAGGTGTTTGGGGACTGTAGGGATGGACAGAAGAAATCCAATCACTTGGGGACTCTCAGTCTTGCAGGACCCAAAGATCACAAGCTTAAGGCCCTGGGAGTTAAGGATATTGCAAAGTCCCAGGCACAGAAGGTTCCCCTCCTTTGCTTCTCCTCCAGGAAGTCTGTCCCATCGCCAGACAGACGGCTCTGTTACCCAACACCCAGCCCAGGAGCAGCCAGCCGCCCAGTCGATGCTGTCGGTGATCTCATTAGAACGAGATGAGTCAACATTCACACAAAGACCTTCTGGCCTGCAATCTGAGAACAGGTTTAGGAAGAACAAAGCAAAAGGGAGAAATGTAACCAAGAACTATCTCTTTATTGCTTTTCAGTTGTTTAAGGGGGTTTTAAGGGATTAAGGCTAAAGAAATGTTGACTGTAGGGAGAGGCGCAGGATATGGGTTGAACAGAATAGAGGCCTTTGTGCTGACGAAGAGGGGATGCACATTAAAGGAAAATCTCATCAGCCGCGGGACAGGGCTGCAAGTCAAAGGTGAGTAAGAATGCCAGTTTCTAGCAGGGAGAGAAGTCAAGGCACAGAAGCATCTTTGGCGTCCTCCCCTGGTTATGCATAGACAACCAAGGGACTACCAGAGGTCACCTGGTCCCGCCTTTCAATCTGTAACCAAATTCTCAACCCTGGGAGAAAGCTCATCATAAGCACCAGACATCAAAAGGAGCTACGGCCGGGGAGATGTGGAAGCAGTGTGCCAGAGATGTGTCTAGAAGCCGAGAGAGCCGCAAAAATATCAGAGAGGCATATACATTGGACTTGGAGTCGAATAGGTCCCACCCCATTCTTTTCTTCTTTTTCCTACTTCTCCCCTCCCTATAGGACCTTCCTGTTTCTCTCATCGTGTCAGTCAGTGTCCCTCTGCTTTGTCCTCTCCCCGTGTGTCATTCATGTCTGTTTCTCCGTTATTCTGTGGGGATGTTCCTCCCCACACAGCCACTGTGGATACAACCCCCATCTCCCTCAAATGGATGCCTGACCCAAAGGGGATTTCCACTGAGGAAAAATTTCCTCACCTTCTCTATCCCCACCTGCTACACACCCACAGTCAAAGGCACAAAGAACAGATAAGGGCTCTGGGCGAAGGAATGATTTATTCTCCTCTTTCAAGTGAGCGGCCTCAAAAAGCTCAATAATACTTTCTATTTTTATCCCTCAGCAGATGTTACCTTCCCATTCTTCCAGCACCCCTGCCAGATAGAGTTTTCCCTGACTGGGAAAATCCATCAGAGCTGCAGAAGCGGGGGAGGGGGTGTGGGGTGGGGGGGTAAGAGGAGGGAATGCCTGTTGCCTCTCCCCCTCACTGACCTTCCCCAGGACTGGTCTTCCTTCAAAATATCCGTATTTGTTTCCTCCTTTTTCCCCTGCAGAATTTTCCTTATTGTTAGAAGTTCGACCTCTTGGATTAGGGAATCATTGCGCCACGATAAATTCTGCTTTCCTTCTGCCCCCTTCATTCAGAGCGCTGAGCGGAGGCCCTGGCTTTGACACTAGGAAGCTGTGTGAGCTGGGGATGATGACGCTGACTCCTCGGGGCCTCTTTTTCTCCACCTTCAAATGAGATGTGATAGCAGGTGCGAGTCTCTGATTCTAGTTGGAGGTCTGCTTGGCTTCTTTGAGGGCGGGAACCCTTAAACCACTCCTAGGAAGCCTTGTAAAGCATCCCATCTTATCCAGGATGTTAGAGACATTAGAATCACTCATGAAGGGACAGCTGGGTGGCTCAGTCAGTTAAGCGTCTGCCTTCAGCTCAGGTCATGATCCTAGGGTCCCGGGATGGAGCCCCACATCGAGCCCCCTGCTTAATAAGGAGCCTCCTTATCCCTCTCTCTCTGCCTCTCCCCGCTGCTCATGCACGTGTGCTCTCTCTCTGAAATAAATAAAATCTTTAAAAAAAACACACACACACACACACACACTCACTCATGAAGCTTTTAAATCATAATTTCACATGAAAATCTCTTCAGCATAGGAAATTCCGATTCCATGGCTTTAAAGCCAAGCTTGGAGAGTATTCATTTTCATTTTTTTTTTTTTCTTTTAAACTTCCCTAATGTTTCCTGATTGACTGACAGACCAACCGACATAGATCTCCTTGCTTGGGTCTCCAATACAAAGTGAAACGGATGTATCTAGTTATTATCTCATTATTAAGTTCACCTGAACAACCACAATTACCAAAGAGGATAATTCCTGACAGAAAAAAGAAACCCACAGGCTGTCTTCTGCACCCCGATCTTTTGCTGAAAACTCGGGTAAGATTTCAAATTTTAACAGGCAGAACCAAAACAACCTACAGTCACACTCAGAGAGGTTAGTGTATCCACCCTGACAGAAGCTTTCATGTCAGAAGTCAGGGGAGCTGGAGCATGACAAAGGACAAAGACAAGCGGCTTCTCTGTTTCCTCTGTGTTGTAATTCTCTGGGAATCGATAGGAAGACTTGTCAGCTGTTGAGAGTCTGTAATAAGGTGCTGCGGGATGAACAGAGGTGAGCGGGAGTGGGGGTTGAGCCCCAGGAGCTGTTAGTCATCTTCAAGATGACTGCAGGTCAGGGGGGAAATCGGTAGCGGAGAGTCGATTCACTGTGGCTGAGACCACCAGGGACCGACTTGGGAGATGCCGAGCATTAGGGTTTCCTCTCTGCATCTCCCTGTTTAGGCTCTATTCCTTGCGATGTAGCCCTCGGACTCTCACAAAGTCTCAGCCTCAAGAGGAAAGGCAGGGGGGCGCCTGGGTGGCTCAGTGGGTTAAGCCGCTGCCTTCGGCTCAGGTCATGATCTCGGGGTCCTGGGATCGAGTCCCGAATCAGGCTCTCTGCTCAGCAGGGGGCCTGCTTCCCTCTCTCTCTCTCTCTCTCTCTGCCTGCCTCTCCGTCTACTTGTGATTTCTCTCTGTCAAATAAATAAATAAAATCTTTAAAAAAAAAAAAAAAAAAAAAAAAAAAAAAAAAGAGGAAAGGCAGGGAGGAAGTGGCATGAGAGGGGTCGGAGTGATGGTCAGGGATTTGGTACAGTAAGGCTTTGTAGACTGGGATAAAGCATGTTCATTTCACGATGTGTATGTCAGGGAAGCTTTAGAGGGATTTAAAGGTAAATTATGGGGGCGCCTCGGTGAGTCAGTGGGTTAAAGCCTCTGCCTTCAGCTCAGGTCATGGTCCTAGGGTCCTGGGATTGAGCCCCTTATCCAGCTCTCCACTCAGCAGGGAGCCTGCTTCCCCCTCTCTCTCTTTCTCTGCCTGCCTCTCTGCCTACTTGTGATCTCCGTCAAATAAATAAAATAAAAATCTTAAAAAAAAAAAAAAAGCTGAGTTATGTATCTAAAAAATCATTTTGGCTACCATACAGAGGATGGGGGGCAGGGGATTCACAAGAATGCGATTAGGAATGGAATACCTTCTAGAAGACTACTGCAGATGTCAGGGTTGAAGAATGTGGTGGCTTGGACCAGAATGGTAGTGAAGAACATGGTGAGGTGTGGCTGTATTTTACAGTCCAAAGTATATACTGGAGACATCTTTATTAGGCCTTGCTGATGGATTAGACATAGAGAGTAAGGGGAAGAAAGAAATCAACATGTCTATGCTTTTTTACATGAAGAACTGTCTGGATGGTTGTGTAATTTACTGCAAAGGAGAAACCTAGGGAGAAGCAGGCTGAGTAGGTGGTATGAAGGAAGTACACAGAATCATGAGTTCTGTCTTGGCCACGTTAAGCTTGAGATACTTACTAAATTGTCAAGTGATGATATCAAGTAGATAGGAAAATGTATGTCTGGAATTCTGGTGGGGGCCAGGGCCAGAGATATGAATTTGGGAGTCACTGGCATGTAAGTAAGATTGAAAGCCACAGACAACATTAACTAAAGTGAGAGCTGGGATATAGAAGAAAGGCAAACTTGGGATTCAGCCCTGGTTTACTCCAAAATACGGAGAGGTCTGCATCAGTCAAGGAGGAAAGAGAAGGGGTAAGTCATTAATCTGTACACACACAGGCAAGTGAGGCAGCACAGATGTTTAGCTCTGGTAGTCTTACTTCTAGAAATGGTCGTGAAGATGTAGCTGACATTTATGAACTTCCTTCTCCACGGCCCCTTCTAGGTTTCCTTTCACCTGGCCAAGTGACACAAACGTACATTCTTGGAAGATCTGAATCTTCAGGGTCCTTGTCATTCTGGGGGGTTGTCGACATCTTCATTGACTTTTACCATTGCACATAGGAGTGGAGAGATATCCCAGAGATTCTCTTGGGTTCCAAATGTGTCCTGCCTGCTCCCGTGTTGCAACAACAACTCCATTCTTTCTTAGTATTGAGATCAACCACCCATTAATCTCCACAAAGAATAGTAACACTTTTCCTCGTCTGCGGAGTCTTTGTCAGGAGAGGACCAAAATGGCGAGGTGGCAGTTTCATCTGCTAGTTCAGTGGAATTGCTAATGTGTCCTTTGGTGGAAGCATTTTTTCCCCCCTTGAGAATTAAGACTGTAAAACCAACAGAGCTCAGTATGGTGGAGATGGGAAGCAAAAATTATGTGAGTGGGTTACGAGATAGAACGGTGAAAGGCCCCACTTTATTTCTACCTCCTGATAGCCACACCCAATTTCTGTATCAGTCAGGAACCATCCAGATGACAGAAATAGCACCATTATTTAAATAGAGGAAATGTAATATTAAAAAATGTTACCTAGGTATACATGTGTTAACTAGGTGAATGAAAGGGTAAATCCGAACCCTCAAGGCATCAAGACGGTAAGAATTACAGGAAGCTTCTATCAATCCCAGGGCTAAGGGAACACAGGAAAGAGGTTAAAAATATGAATGCCTGGAATTTAGAGAGGAGGGGTACTAAGGAGCTGAAACTCAAAATCCTAAGAAGAGGCATTGCTTAACGAGTCCTGGTATCTCTGAGCTCAGAGAAGGGTCCTTGTGAGCCTGGGAACCAGACCCTTTGGAGAGTCAGCACCAGCCAGCTGATGTTGGGAGTTTCTGAAGTGAGACACTATAAAGCTAGCTCTGCAAGTATTAAGTCATTTTCATCCTTATGGCATATGCAAAGCACTTCTCATAATGCAAATGCAAACTCCTGTAAGTAGAAAGTATGATAGTTACAGAAGGCAGATGGTACATGATGGGTTCCTAATAAATGATGACTGTTTTTAATGTTTGTTTCTGTCTCCCTGAAGCATTAAACTTCAGACAAGGGGCACCTGGGTAGCTCAGTGGGCTAAGGCTCTGCCTTCAGCTCAGGTCATGATCTCAGGGTCCTGGGACTGAGCCCCACATCAGCTCCCCCCTTCTCTCTGCCTACCTCTCTGCCTACTTGTGATCTCTTTCTCAAATAAATAAATAAAATCTTAAAACAAAACAAAAAAACTTCAGACAAAAAGCTCACCAAGGTTTACTAAATAGAGTATCTGGATGTGCCCACCTGAGGAACCCCAGGCTTAACCACTTTTATCCTTCTTTTAGCCCTTAACGAACCTTGCAGGAGGCCGAATAGTGATCTAGAAAGATGTCTGCATTTTCATCTTTGGAAACTGTGAGTTTGTTACTTTACATGACAAAAGGGACTTCACAGATATGATGAAGTTAAGGATCTTGAGATGGGGAGATTACATGGGATTGCTGAGGTAAACTGCTAAGGTCTGAATGTTTGTGTCCCTCCAAAATTCCTATGTTGAAATCCAACCCCCAAGGTGAGGGTATTAGGAGTGGGGTCTTTAGGGTGATGAGGTCATAGGGCAGAGAGCTTGTGAGCGGGGATTAGTCCCCTTACAAAAGAGACCTCTTCCGCCACCTGAGGATACAAGAAATCTTTGACCGGGAAGAGGACAGGGCCCTCACCAGCATGCAGCAGTGCGGCGGCCTTGATCTCAGACTTCCAGCTCCCAGAACCAGAAACAAATTTCTGTTCTTCAGAAGCTCCTCAGTCTGTGGTATTTTGCTGCAGCATCCCTGTCTAAGACATGGGCCTAATTTCATCACATGGGGCCTTAGAAGTGGAGACCCTTCCCCAACTGCTGTCAGAGGGAGACATTACCTCAGAAGAATCAGAGAGCTGACAGTGTGAAAAGGACTTACCCCGCCATTGCTGGTTGAATATGGTGGAGG
>NC_081563.1:38860584-38992463 GCF_022355385.1 Mustela nigripes | reverse complement strand
GGGCATGGGCCAAGGTATGCAGACAGCCACTAGAAGTTGGAAAAGTCAAGGAAATTAATCTTCCTATGGGGCCTCTAGAAGGGAATTCAGCGCTGCTGATATCTTGATCTCAACCCAACCAGACTCATGTCTGCTTTCTGACCTCTAGAACCCTAAGATCATAAATCGGTGTTTTTTTAAGATTTTATTTAGGGGTGCCTGGGTGGCTCAGCAGGTTAAAGCCTCTGCCTATGGCTCAGGTCATGATCCCAGGGTCCTGGGATCGAGCCCCACATCGGGCTCTCTGCTCAGCAGGGAGCCTGCTTCCCCTCCTCTCTCTCTGCCTGCCTCTCTGCTTACTTATGATCTCTGTCAATTAAAGAAATAAAATATTTTTTAAAAAAATATTTTATTTCTTTATTTGACACAGAGAGAGAGAGAGCAGGAACGCAAGCAGGAGGTAGTGAGAGAGGAAGAAGCAGGCTTCCCACTAAGCAGGGAGCCTGATGTGGGGCTCGATCCCAGAATCCTGGGATCATGACCCAAGCTAAAGACAGACGCTTAACGACTGAGCCACCCAGGCGCCCCATAAACCTGTGTTGTTATAAGCTACCTAGCTTGTTGTATTACAGCACCAGGACGTGAGTAACAGCACTGCCGTTCCCTTTATTCTCCTCCTGGGCTCTCAGTCTCTACTCTCAGCAGCAGCCACGGAGGGCTCTGAGGTCCCTGTGCCCTGAGATTCAATTTTAGAAGCAAGTGGTCATTTCTTCCCTGTGTCCCCAGCTGTGGCAGAGGGATCCTGGCCAGGGCGGCAAATAGACGAAGGGCTCATCACCAGACACTGTCCAGACCCTCACAGGTAGGGCGAGCATGCTTTCCATCAACCACGGTGTCTATGCATTTATTACCCTTGTACAGCACCATGGTGACTAAACTCTACCTTTAGTTTATTAAAATCAAACTTCTTGCTGTGGCCTGTAAGGCCTGTAAAGTCTAGCCTCCCCCCATCAACTTTCCTTCATACCATGCCTCACATCATCACCATCATCTTAGCAACTCCCTCTCTCTCTGTTTCTCCAATGGGCCTCGCTACGTCCTACCTCAGGGCCTTTGCACCTGTACTTCCCTCTGGAACACTCACTTGCCACTCTTTACATTGTGGCTGCTTCTCACTCTTTACATTCCAGCTCAAATCTCACCCTTCGGATCCCCCCACCTGCCAAGACATTCTCTGTAAGATCAGCTGTTTATTTCTTTCACAGCGTTTATCACAATTAGAAGCTCATTGGTTTGCTTTCGTGTCTACTCATTTACTTCTCTGTTTACTGCATTTATTAGAATGTAAGTTCCCATGCCGTCGGGGCCCTTGTCTGGCTTGTTTGCTACTCTATTCCCAGTGCCTAGAATAGCACCTGGCAAATCACTGACATTCAACAAATACTTCGAAAAAGAGAGAAGGGAAAGAAAAAATCCTGGTTATATCCCTATTTCCTGATCTAGTATGAGTCCCAAAAATCATTTAGGGTCTACCCCAAGCCTGTTCCAGCTGAGGTCAGAATTGAGCACCTCCCCTGGCTTCTGGAAACTGTCTGCTGGCGGGTCTAGCCCTTGACCCCAGGCCTGGTCCAGCAGATCAGGCAAATCCTGATCAGGCAGATCAGAAGTTATCCTGCTCTGGTTCTGCCTGATTCTTAGAACAGGACCCTGACTTGGGAATCAAGACCACAGAGCACCATTACTCATGAACGGAGTCTTGTTTTGACAGTTAGGCCGTGCAGTGAGCAGGCTGCAAATACTGGAGTTGGAGAATTGCAGTATGAATCATGCCCACACCATCTTCTCGTGCCTTAGTCAGCGGCCATAACGAAATACCAGAGACTGAATTGCTCAAACAACAGAAGCTGATTTCCTCACACTTCTGCAGATCAGAAGTCCAAAAGTCCAAGATCAAGATGCCACAGAGGATGGTTTCTGGCGAAACTTCTCTTCCCGGCTTTGAGATGACCACCTCCTCACTGTGTCCTCATATGGCTTCTCCTCTGTGTGCACACCGGGGAAGACGACAAGAGACCTTCTGGTGTCTCTTCCTCTTCCTAAAACGACACCAGTCTTAACAGATACAGCCTTGTTTAACCTTAATTATCTCCCTAAAGCTCTGACTCCGAATACCATCACATGGGGGAGAGGGGGTTAGAGCTTCAACATATGCATTTGGGGGGCACACAAGTCAGTCCATAACATCCTGTGACTAATTTCTTCTGAGCCTTGCTTTTCTTGCCTATAAATTAGGGAGGGTGGTACACACCTCTTATAGTTACTGACAGAGCATTACATGTGGTGAAGAAACAAGTGTGTTTCAACTATCTGATACTGCACAACAGGCCGCTCCAAAATTTGGTGACTTAAAATAACATTTTTTGCTCACCAGTCTGCAGTCCAGGCAGGGCTTGGCAGGGACAGCTCATCTCTGCCCCATTTGGCAGCCAAGGGGTGCGAGCTGGAGCCATCTGAAGGTCACTCATTCCCATGTCTGCCACGTGGGCAGGAAAGATTCAAACATCTGGGGACTGGACAGCATGTGGGGCTCCACGAGCATCCCTCTCGATATTGATAGAGGTGATGCAGATATAGGGAGGGACAGGAATAGATAGAGAGTCTTTCTAGGTGGTAGTTTCAGGATAACTGAACTTCTTAAATACCAGCTTGGGGCTCCCAGGTTCCAAGAGAGATAGTCAAATGGCAGCTGTATCACTTCTAAGGACGAAGACTTAGAAATCAGGGATCATCACTTCTGCTTATCAGATGAGGCAATCCCAAGGCCAGCCCTTGTTCAAGGCGGGGGGGGGGGGGGGGAGGAATGGTCAGCATCTCTTGATTGGAGAGAGACAAGCTTCTGGAAGGTGGGTGAGACTGAAAACACTGTTGTGGTCATTTTTTAGAAAATGAAGGCTGCCACTGTACTCAAATCTATGACGTGCTTTGAACACAATTTTCAGATTGCTAGGCTCAGCCCCTTGTCAGCCCTTGGCTCCTTGTGAGAGCAGTAAAGCCTGGGACACACCTGGGTCCAGAAGACACAGGGATAGGTCTCCGGATCTGGAACCAAAGTGATCATTTTGCTGACTTCTTTGCATCTGGGGAGTTCCTGTGGTTTGTCACATTGCTGTTCATTCAGAAGTCTTTCAGAGATGAGAAAAATCTAGGATCGTTTTCCAGCTGAAATCTCTCATCCATCATATCCTATCCCAGCTGGAAGACACAGGCCCAGCTGTGCTGGCCTGAGGGCTGGAACTATAGCCCAGGCTCTTTTTTTTTTTTTTTTTTTTTTAGATTTTTATTTATTTATTAGACAGAGTGAGTGAGATCACAACTAGTCAGAGCAGCAGGCAGAGAAAGGGGGAGAAGCAGGCACCCTGCTTGAGCAGAGAGCCCAATGCGGGGCTCGATCCCAGGATCCTGAGATCATGACCTAAGCCGAAGGCAGAGGCCTAACCCACTGAGCCACCCAGGTGCCTCTAGCCCAAGCTCTTTTACACCCCTAGAGGGAGGTCTATGCGCACCCTCCCCCCTCCACTGCACCTCGGGGACCTCTCCTGGTACCCATCACGATCAGCTCCATTGTTACCAACCTGCTCACCACAACTTGCACAGGGTTCTTTGACTCAAAGAAATGTTCCTCTAATGAGAGGTCAGGTGAGAGTCCATGGCCACCCCATCTCCTCTTTCCGCTTCTCTTTGCTGATACTCTTCATTTACTCTCTCCTTCTGTACCACCCCTTGTTCAAGAACACAGCCATGGCTCCCTCTGTTTTAGACCCCGCAGAGGGGAGACACACCCTCCCTGCTTCCTGGACACATGGCTGAGGGCCAAAGGGGCCTGCAGACCTCCCTCGTTCTTCCCCTTCTCGCATTTTTTCTTGAACTGTGCTGGGCTCTGCCCAAAACTGTCAGTCCCTGAGTGCCAGCTCTCTCCTCTGCTTTGCCTGACCCAGGAGAAAAAATACAGAAAACTCCCTTTGCCCTCACTTCACAGAGATAAAGATAAACTTTTCAGATGGATCCTCTGGGTGACTCTAGAGCAGAGCAACAGGTAGAACTATAGCCTCTATTCTACATCTCTCTCTTATTTTGGCTACCTCCTGGCTGAAGGCTGGCCTGTCCACAGCCAGCCCTCACCATCTCCCTTTCTGGAGCAGCAGCTGGGCCAGGCACAAAGCAAGGAAAATGTGCAATTTCTCCTTGCAGCTGGGGTCCAGGCTGCCATCTTGAGCACTAGGCCAGGTGCAGTCAGCACATCACTACTTCCTTCTGATCACATTAGAGGGCCTTTCATGTGAGGTTTCCAAAATACTGATTCGTGAGCGGTACTAATCGGATAAGGTCATGCATGGCTCTGTTATAAAATAATTCGGACAGAGGGGCGCCTGGGTGGTTCAGTTGGTTGAGTGTCTGCCTTTGGCTCAAGTCATGATCCCGGGGTCCTGGGATCGAGTCCAGCATGGTCGGGCTCCATGCTCAGCAGGGAATCTACTTCTCTCTCTCTCTCTCTCTCTCTCTCCCCCTCTGCCTCTCCCCTTGCTTGTGCGCTCTCTCAAACAAAATAATAATCAATAATAATCATAATTCCGACAGAACAAATTATAAAAAGTAAACAAATAACGCATCCATCAGCTGGAGAACTGGGAAGGGCATGTAACAGCTCTGGGCTTTGGTTTCCTCATCCGCCAGATAAAGAACTTGGAAGCAAGAGAACCTATGAGCAAGGCTCAGGCTGACAGGATAAAGGGGCCTCCTGTGTGCCCTCTGTGGTCCATTCTTTGCCTGAAAGCCCCTGAGAAGTCTGTCACCCACCCAACTATTTCTTTTACGGGATAGCTTTGCTTCCGTCGGGTCAGGGGGTCGGGGAAGGGTGGGAACTGCAAGTGGGGAGGGAGTCCGGGGATGAGAAGAAGGCGTTTTGGGGGAACTTTAGAAATCGGTTGTGTGCCATCGTCTCTCCCCCGGTGGCCGCTTCGCTTGGAGGTCTGGGTGGAGCGCTCCTCCCCAGGGCACAGGCTGCCAGGCTCCCACCCACCGCCAGCGGCCAAGCCCCCGGGAGACCGCGGAGCAGCAGGAATTCAAAGGAACCTTCCCAGGTACAGGTGTGTGCATTCCTGGCCTGACAGCCGCCTCCTCCGCCCCGATCTGGGGCCGTTTGTCCGAAGGCATTATGCAAAATAAAGCTGCCTTGTTTCCCACCCCCCCACCCCCGCCTGGCAATCCGGGCCTCGGCAAGGCCTTCGCCGTGGGAGGGAGGATCAGAGAGCGGGAGCTGCCGGGGTCCCTGCGCTGAGCCTTTCTCCCCTTCACCCGGTGCGGGCGGAGGTGGGAATTCGCAATGGGAAGCAGCGAAGGGAACCTTCTCCCCGGCTCCTACCTCAGCAAGTGGGACCCCGGAGCTCTCAGGTTAGGCAGCCCCTCACCGAAGATTCCACCACGGACCCTAGCCCCGCCTGGGAGGGTCTGCACGCCGGCGGAAGAACTGGAATTCAAGCCCCGGATCGGTTTGCGGGAGGGGGACTTCCGCCGTCCGCCTCTAGGTGGCATGAGTCTGCTCAAGAGCCGGCAATGAACCCTGGCTGGCTGGGGCTGGGCCGCAGAATAAGGGCTGAGGTCTGGGACGGTCGCAGGACACAGACCAGACAGCCCATTTCCTTTCCAAGTTGATCAAGTCCCCACATGAGCGGCCGGCAGAAAGCCTTGGGGACAGGAGGTCCCCGCTGGAGTTCAGCATCTGGGCAGAAAAGCCACGGTCCTAGGTCTGAGGTCTGCTTCTAGCTCTTCCTGCCTCGTGGCCTCCTTGGTCTACCCACCCGGTCTTAGTGGCCCACTCCCTCGCTTGTCTGCATCAACCACCAAAAATGCAGAAGAGGGAAGACTTAGGAAATAAGGGCTTCATTCCTCTGTCATCCACATAGAACTTTTCCAACTTGACTATTAGCCTAGAGAAGAAATGTATGCCCTTTTTTTTTTTTTTTTCTGAGTGTCCTGAGGGAAAGCAGTTTTATAAGCAGATAATTATAATGCCGTTTAGTATGGTTGTAATAAAGGCATACACAAAGTTTTATGGAAGTTTGGGGAGAGGGACTTTAATTTTTCCAGCGAAGTTGAAGTCTCACAGAGAAATTAAGTCTTGATGAAGAGAACGCTTTTAGGAGATGTGAATGATGGCAATTCAGAAAATTAAGAACAAAATCAAAGACCTTGAGGCAGGAATGTACAGATTACATTTGGAGAACAGTATCACTATTTTCAGATCACTTGAGTGTCTAAACCAAAAGTACAAAAGAATCATCTGAAAAATTATTAGGGCTTATGAGTCTTTGGCAAAGTGGCTTGTTATAAAACATACAGGTAAGGGGCACCTGGGTGGCTCAGTGGGTTAAAGCCTCTGCCTTCAGCTCGGGTCATGATCCCAGGATCCTGGGATTGAGCCCCACATGGGGATCTCTGCTCAGCGGGGAGCCTGCTTCCCCACCCCCTGCCTGCCTCTGCCTACTTGTCATCTGTACCTGTCAAATATATAAATAAAATCTTTTAAAAAAACAAACAAACAAAATATACGTGAGAAAAATTAGTCATTTTCTTCTCTTTAATTTTAGAAGTAAGCAATTAGTAAATAAAACGGAGGAAAGTCTCCTTTCGGCACCAAGAGCAGTAACAAAGAAAAGACCAAAAAAATAAAATAATATATGGGCAGGATGTACATGAAGAGAACTTCAGCGCTTTCTGAAGGACACTTGAACTAGAGACACACGTTATAATGCTGGATGGAAAGACACAAACATACATAAAGCTTCAGCATGTGACAAGAGGAGGTTTCCACATATTACAAATGTTCTCAATGATGAGCAGAAGGATAAGTGGATGGATATCATTGTAACAACAAAATGAGATCCTTATCTGACATCATTCTCCAAAGTAAATCCCCAAAAAAGTCTGATTTTTCTCCTCCCCACCTTGTCAGATCATAACTTCTTGCCAGAGTCCTCAGGGAGCCAGTCTGAGTATCTCTACGTGAGCCCTCTGCCAAGGGCTGACCCTTGGACTTTGCTGTTGCGTGAGGCCATTAGTGAGGAAAACTTAGAGAATTTCTTTTGCCTTTTTGAAGGGTTGAGCTGTTGTAGCCTCAGATATGGTGGCCAAGAGGATGATGGAAACTAACAACAGCAGCTGACCTCTAGCCAGATTGCAGAGGAATGAACAGATATGACAGATCTTTTACTTATCCTTTCCCACCCTGTCATGAGTTGAATTGTGTCCCCTAAAAAGATATGTTAAAGTCCTCTCCCACAGGACTTCAGAATGTGATTGTATTTGGACCAACAGTAACTGCAGATGGAATTAGTGATGCTGAAATGAGGTCACACTGCATTAGGGTGGGCCCTTAATTCAGTGTGACTGATGTCCTTATAAGAAGATGGCCAGGTGAGGACAGAGCCCCAAAGAGATGCTTTGTGAGGACATCTCATCTAATGAGCAGACACCCAAGATGGCTGCCAACACCGAAGGAACCAACCCTGCTAACCATCTAGATGTTGGACTTCTTACCTCCAGAACTGTATGAGAAGACAATTCTGTTATTTTAAGTCATCCAGGCTGTGGGACGTTGTTATAGCAGCCCTAGGAAACAAACAAACTCTCCAAAAAGAGAGAAATATTATTCAGGCATCATCGAATGAGTTCTTTCAAAGTCTGCTAACCAACAAGTCTTTCATTTTTAATGGAGTCGTTCAACTTGTATTTTTAATTCTAAAGAGATGGCTGGTGGCAGGGGTGTACAAGGCTATTGGCAGGCACATGAAGAGGGCTGAGCCCTCCCTCTCCTCAGCCCCTCGCCCCAACCTGTACCCTGGCTTCCCCTCAGAAGACCAAAAGGCAACTTGGCTGGCTTCCCAGGCAGCTGCCCCCCAAGGGAAAGCCACCCAAGCTCCCTCAGCTACTTTGGGGCTGGATTTACCTGACAAGGAAAACGCCTCCCAAACAACACAAGAAAAAGAAGGTGGGACATTTGAGCAGAGAAATCCAAAGGTGTGGCATTGATCACTCAGATCAGCCCACTTGCTCAAAATCATTGTATATTCTTGGAGCCTAAATCCGAGCTTATCCAGAAGCCTGTGGACAGTTTAGGTTTTCCAGCCTCGATTTCCTGACTGGTGCAGTGAGACTAACTGTCTCCTGTTGAAGAGGTGGGGAAAAGGCCTTTGTACATCCTGGAACTTTGGGAAAGATAAGAGAGGCTGAGTGGGGAGATCACAGTGATGACTTCAGTGTGGTGGAAATCTCAGTGCTCCAGCCCAGCCTCTCTGGTGAGGCCGGATGGACTAGGTCTCTCCCTCTGCCTCATCCTGGGCCCTCTGCCACCGTGCTAGTTTTTTGTTCCTTCCTTCTGTGCCGCAGACTTCAGGCCCATGCTTCCTCTGGTTGGAACACTCCTCCCCAATTCCAAACCACCGCTTCCTCCTCACTTGTCCGGGCCTCCTTCCTACTCACCAGTTGGGTCTCAGGTTTAACATCATTTCTGGGAGCAGATCTCCATCAGACACCTCTTCTGCTCAAACATTCCTTCTATCCAAACTTGTAGCTAGGGGATAGTTCAAAGGTAGTTCTCAAACTTGATTTTTACGTATGGGTTCAGGGTTTCTCGAAATAGAGTCAATATACTGAAATCCTCCAGGACAAAACAGTTCCACACTTTCAAGTGCATGGCGAGTTTGCAAAAAGGAAAAACACACACAAAAGGGGAAACCCTGGGGAGAAGAAGCAATGCAAGGTAATCCCCAGTGGAAGCTATCCTGCTCACCCCAGGCTCTTAGCGCGGAGATCACACGCAGAGAACCGGACAAGAGTCTCCAGAGCAAGGAGTGAGACCAGAGATGGCTTTTTAAAGCTGGACTCCTACAAAGGGCCACACCTTATGGAAACAAGGAATTAGGAGGAACCAGGAGAAGGCAGTACGGGAGAGTTTGTCACGGCCTGGCTCTTGGTGAGAACCTGGAGAGTTTCCTCACAAAACTGTCAAAAGCCTGAGTGACTGCAGATATGGGCTTGTCTTCACATTATTTACAAGGTCAAAAAAATTCTCATTTAATTTAAAATGAGATAGCAGTTGGGCCACATGGGTGGCTCAGTCAGTTAAGCATCTGCCTTTGGCTCAGGTCAGGATCCCAGAACCCTGGGATTGGGTCCCACATAAGGCTCTCTGCTCAGCTCCCTGCTTCTCCTTCTGCCTGCTTATGTGCTCGCGCTCTCTCTTTGACAAATAAATAAATAAAATCTTTAAAATGAGATAGCAAAAAGAAAAAAATAAACCTCAATCCAATCAAGTGTTTAGAACTCATGCCAAATACACCAGAGGGGTGCCTGCAACAACTAGACTGTGGGAAACTCTACTGGACAAAGAGTCCAGTTTTTTTCGATGAATGGATTACAAGAAGAAAAAAAAGATGGAGGGAAAACTTATACGTGAAGAAAGTTAATATACATATCAACCAACTGCCATGTGAAGGCCTTATTTAGGTTATGGTTCAAATAAATATACAGACAAAAATATGACTTTCAAAATCGGAGAAAGACAACTATCGTATGATCTCACTGATATGAGGAAGTGGAGATGCAACATAGGGTATTTGAGGGGTAGGAAAAGAATAAATGAAACAGGATGGGATCGGGACGGAGACAAACCATAAAAGACTCTTAATCTCACAAAATGAACTGAGGGTTGCAGGGCCGGGTGGGGGTGGGGGGGGGGGGGGGGGTAGGGAGAGGGTGGTGGGGTTATGGACGTTGTGGAGGGTATGTGCTATGGTGAGTGCTGTGAAGTCTGTAAATCTGGCGATTCACAGACCTGTACCCCTGGGGGGTATGTTTATAGAAAATTTTATGTTTATAGAAAATTATATGTTTATAGAAAATTTTAAAAAATTATTTTAAAAATATGACTTTCATAATATAATTGGAATTGAATACTGTCTGAGTATTCAGTATTAAGGAACTACTGTTCATTTTTTTGCATGTGATAATGGTACTGTGGTTTTGGTCTTTTAAAGTACTTATCTATTAGAGATATGTAGTGAAATATTTATGGACACAATTATATGATGTTGGAATTTACTCATCATGATATGTGAGGGGGATGTGGATGGAGGTTTATCAGTGAAATTAGATTGGCCATGAGCTGACAATTGTCAAAGCTGGGGATTAGATACTATTCTTTTTGAAAATTTCTTATTTATTTATTTATTTGACAGAGAGAGAGAGAGCACAAGCAGGGAACAGAGAGGGAGAAGCAGGCTCCCTGCTGAGCAAGAAGCGTGATGTGGGACTTGAACCCAGGACCCTAGGATCATGACCTGAGCCGACACTTAACTGACTGCACTCAGGTGCCCCTGTTCGAAATTTTCTATCATGAGTTAAAAAGTAAACTAAAATGGACCATATCTGGCAACGTCTCAGGTTGTCTCCAGAAAATAATGCAAATTCTTTCTAAAGGCATGTACCTCCTTCAGAAACCTCAGAAGGTTCCCATTGGTAGCCTTCCAACAAATACGAGTTTACAGTTGAAATACACATGACAAAACAAGGTTTTAAGACCAAGAGGCAGCAGAAAAAGCTGTAGAGCCAACATAAATATATTTAAGATGTTTAAAGAAATTAAAGAGATCATTGAAAACATGAAAAAGGATTAAGAAACCATAAAAAAAAAAAAAGGCTGGATAATTCTATCAATAGTAGCTCATGTTATTGTAGACCAGCCTTTCCACTAAAAAGCTATGAAGAAATCTGTCTGAAGGCACTAGAGATCTACCAAAGCTATGGTAGATCATCTGTAGATCCAAAATGCTAAAATGATAATAGAATTAATAAACATAATTATAAACAGGGAGCCTGTGTGGCTCAGTAGGTTAAGTGTCTGACTTTTGGTTTCAGCTCAGGCCCTGATCTTGAGGTCTGGAGATCAAATCCCATTTGGGCTCCACACTCAGTGGGATGTCTGCTTGTCCTTCTCCCCCTCCTCTGCTCCTTCCCTTGTGCTTTCTGTCTCTAAAATAAATAAATAATTTTAAAAACCCCACAGTTATTAATATAACCAGTTTGTTTCTCTTCTTTCTAATTTTTATTCGGGAAAATTGCAAACATACTTAGAAATAGAAAATCATATAGTGAAACCTCGTATATGCATCATCTGACTTCAGCAAATTCCAACTCATGGAAGGGCTCTCTATACCTTTACCTACTTCCTTATCCCCATTGTATTGTAGCAAAACTGACATTATATCAGCCGATTTGGAAATCATTTATTATTATATGTAATCAAATTCAACCATGAAATGAATTACTAAACTACAATCACTTTCAACTGTCCATTTCTCTCATGGAAGACATTCCAAACTTGTCTGTAAAAATAAAATTTTGCATGTTTATTTGGATCTTTGTCCACGGGTACCAGGAAAAATGATAAAATGCACCATTATCAATTTATCAGAATAATTTTTAATCTGGTCTCATTAACAAGTTGCCTTCAAGAGTTACAGATACAGAGATAGATATAGGTAGATAGATAGTTGGATGGATAGACAGATAACAGAGAGATGTATAGGCAGAAACAGATTAATTTTTTGAGAACTGACTCACACAATTGGGGTGACTTACAAACCCAAGATCTATAGGACCACAGGCTGCCAGGTTGGAGAATCTTAAATCCAGATACTGCAAGGCAGCAGGGAGGAAGCTCAGGCTGGGTTTCCATATTGGAGTGTTGAGAAGAAATCCATCTTTGAGGAAAACTGTCTTTGCTGTAAAGATCAATTGACTGCATGAAGCCTACCCACATTGTGGAGAGTAATCTGCTTTACTCCAAGTCTCCCGATTCAAATGCTCATCACATCTAACAAGATATTCATCCTGGTGTTTGGCTAACCAAGTCAGCATCAGAGGCTAGCCAAGTGGACACATAAACTTAACCTTCACAGCCATAGAAAAATGAACTTATTGGCAGACAAAAAAAATACTGTGTTTTTAATAAATGTTTGCTATATTTAATAAATATCAAATTTAGGATTCTTTTATGATGTTTGGATCGATTAGGTTTTAATAATCAGTAGAAATAACCACATATTTTAATGGAAAGATTTATTATTATAGAACATTAAGAAAGTAACATAAATATGTTTACTTCAGAGATATATGATAGTGAACAGTCAGTGAAAGAGTTTTAAGCAAAAATTACCTGAAGACTGGAGTGCCTGGGTGGCTCCGTGGGTTAAAGCCTCTGCCTTCGGTTCAGGTCATGATTCCTGGGATCAAGCCTCTTGGTCGGTTGGGCTCTCTGCTCAGCAGGGAGCCTGTTTCCCCCTCTCTCTCAGCCTGCCTCTCTGCCTATTTGTGATCTCTGTCAAATAAATAAATCTTTAAAAAAATTACCTGAAGATAAGGTTCAGGGAAGAAAAGTGGAATGTAAAATTTCCAACTCTACAAAAGAGTTTATGCATTTTTTTTAAGGATTTTATTTATTTATTTAACACAGAGAGAGAGAGAGAGAGAGAGATCACAAGGAGGCAAAGAGGCAGGCAGACAGAGAGCAAGAAGCAGGCTCCCTGAGGAGCAGAGAGCCTGATGTGGGGCTCGGTCCCAGGACTCTGAGATCATGACCTGACCCAAAGGCAGAGTTTTAGCCTACTGAGCCACCCAGGTGCCCCAAGTTTATGCATTTTTTTAAACAGCTGATCAATATGGAATGTAGATTACAGTAGTTAAATTTAAATGACATAATTACATTTTTAAGTCTCATTTTAAGTGTCTACTCTATGTATGTGTGTGTATATATATATTCAGAAATCCCATTTTTCCAGCTAAACAAATAAGAAATGTTTAATGTCAACTTAAAAAGTATATAAAAGAGTACACAGTCTTTCAAAATTCTCTTATAGGGTACATGAGCAAAGAAGTTTGAAAGTCACTCCCTCAAGACGCTCTGGTTTCAGCACAACATAGAATCTTGGGAACTCCCTTCTCAAAACATTGGCCTTGGAAGAGTTCCTTCTTTTTCCAAGTTCTTCTTTCCAGGATTTCATACCGCAATGAACCACCTGATCCACTCAATCGACTTCAGGTTTTCTTCCTTTTCTTGATTCACTGGCATTTCCCTCCTTCTCTCCAGGGTCCCTTCAAACCATCTTAAAGTCAAAGGCTCTGTTTGAGCCTAGTTAGAGCATGAAACCTCAAAGGATTAGTGGCCCCATGACTTCAACTCAGAACCAACTTGTACTGCCATCATCTGAGTCATTTAGCTGAAAAGTATTGGGAACTTGGCTCAATCAGTTTATCTTCAGAACACTCCATGTAGTCCTCCTGTATCTTCGAGTGAGTGTGTGTGTGTGTGTGTGTGTGTCTTAGTGTCTATGAATGACCTAACCCTGAAGATTGGCTTTGACTTCAAGGTGAATGCCTGAAGGCACTGTGTAATCAGAGATCTCCATCAATAGAGCCACTCTTGTTTAATACTCTTCAATGGCTCTAAATAGCATTTACAATAAACGTAATCCTGCAATGGCCCTCTTTGACCCTGTCAAGCTTATCTCACTAACCTCGGCTGAGGCCACTCTCCTCTTCTTCACTAAATCCAGTCACCCCATCTTCCTTCAATTCCTAGAAAAGGTCTATCTCTCTTCTGCCCCAGGGCCTTTGCCTTCAGGGTCTCTTAGCCTGGTATGTTCCCGAAACTCCTTCATGTGAGGAGCTGCCCTCTTCTCAGGTTCGTTAGTTTGACAGTACCTCAAAATGTAAGAGATCTGCTCATGGACCCATGAAAAAGAATTCTAGAAATCCATTCTGAAGGAATGTTTCTATAGTACCCAACAACCTAATATTTATGGTAGCATTGTTAGGAGTAAAAAGTTGTTGAGAATTTAAATGTCCTTCAAGAGAAGAATGGTCAAATTGTGGTATAATGCAGGCATTGAAAAGAATAAGGTAGGGGCGCTTAGTGGCTCAGTCAGTTAAGTGTCTGCCTTCAGTTCAGGTCATGATCCCAGGGTCCTGGGATAGAGCCCCGCATCAGGCTCCCTGCTTAGTGTGTTGCCTGCTTCTCCTTCACCCTCTTCTGCTCCTCCTGCTTGTGTGCTCTCTCCCTCAAATAAATACATAAAAATATTAAAAAATAATAAGGTAGGTCTATAGGTTCTGATGTGGACAGAGGTCCACTGTATATTGCCTGTGAAAAAAGAAAGTCACAGAACACTATGGAGCATGTAGGCCCATTTACATAAGTAAAACAAAGCCACAGCACCCATGTGAATATAGAACAGAAGGCCTCACACCAACTGGGAATGGAAGGATGGGGGGAGGAGGACATTACTCTTTTCCACTACTCATCCTTATTTTATGTGAAAGTCTTTCAGCAGCTATTGCTTATGTAATAACTTAACAGTCCATTAAATCTCTTAAAAGTGTAAATAAATTTGAGGAGGAGGAACTATCTACATTTTGGTGTCATGCTAGGGAAACAGTCTTTCAAAGACATGCCAACAATTTTTAAAAATATTTTATTTATATATTTGACAGAGAGAGATCACAAGTAGGCAGAGAGGCAGGCAGAGAGAGAGAGGGAGAAGCAGGCTTCCCAGCGAGCAGAGAGCCCGACATGGGGCTCAATCCCAGGACCCTGAGATCATGACCTGAGCCGAAAGCAGAGGCTTAACCCACTGCGCCACCCAGGTGCCCCCAAAGAGATGCCAACAATTTAAGGCAACTCCCCGCACATTCTCTGAGAAGAGCCGAGTTACTGTCCTGATGCTGGGACTAGCAGTCAGGTGCTTATCACCCCGGGCCCACACCCCATCTTTTGATGGAGGTCTGTTTGACAGTACAGCTGGTTCACCACATTTGTGGATGTCATTATGGTTAGAAATGCTTCATGTCCTCTAGTAGGGCAGTTCCAGGCACAGGGAAGCTTGCTCTGCCTGTGCCTCGGCAGGTCTAGTAAAGGAGATTGGAGGAGAGAGAAAACAAGAGAGATGAGGAAACAGGCGTTGAAGAGTAAATGAGTGCGGGGAGTGAAGAAGAGAGGACAAAATGGAGGCAGAGGGGCAAAGAGAGAAGGACAGGGGATGGCAGAGGGAAGGGAAGAGGAGTGGAGAAGTTGGGGGAGCAGAGCTGAGGGAAGGAGAGGAGTAGATGACAGTGAACACTTACTGGGTATTTAGTATGTGCCAGCCATTCCAAGCACTGTGTGGGTTTTTATGTTGTCCTCTCCAGTGAGGGTGGTGGTATAACTCTCTCTCTGTTTTACTGCTCAGGAAATTGGAGCCCAAGGCTCAGAGATGTAAAGAAACTTCCCCAAGGTCACTCACCTTGTAAGTTCTGAAGCAAGAGTTCAAACCCAGGTTGTCTGATGACAGAGCACCTGGTCTTATCTCTGGAAACTTGAGAAGAAGAGGGCTTAGGGCAGAGGAAGGGAGGAAGGAAGGAAAAGCAAAGAGGAAGGAAGATGGAGCAAGAATAAAAACATGGTCTGATGGTAACTGCTATTCTAATTTCTATGCATTCTAGGAGGGGAGATCAGCTGTACACAATAGATCATTTCTGAACAGTTGACATATAGGAATGCTTTGTTTTCCTGCCTCGGTCAGTCTGGATAAACGGAGGTGCTATTACACCACAACAAATTATCCCCAAACTTAGTAGCTTCAAATAACAAACATTCAACATCCCCCAGTTTCTGAGAGTTAGAAATCCAGAAGCAGCCAAGATGGGTGGTTGCAGCTCAGGGTCTTTCATGGAGTTGCAGTCAAGATGACAGCCGGGGCTGCATCATCTGAAGGCTTGACTGGGGCTGGGGGATCTGTTTTTAAGATGGCTCATTCAAACAGACTGGAGATCTCAGCTGTTTGCTCCCTGAGTTTCTCCATAGAGCTACTTGCATGTCCTTACAACATGGCAGCTGGTTTCCAACAGAAGGAGTGACCCAAGGAAGCCAGGTAGAAACCACAATTTCTTTTGTGACCTAGCCTTGGAAATCATGACCCATCACTTCCACCAGACCATCCCTGACACAGTGTGAGGGGGGCGACTGAAAAGTGTGAATATCAGAAAGTAAGGATAACTCCGGGCCATCTTGGTGGCTGGTTACCACATAAAGCAGCAGATTGGTTTCTTCTCTGTCCATCTACAATGACTTAACAACTAGTCTTGTCAAATCTCTCTGGGAGGCTTATCGCCCAGCAGTTTCTCTGCTAGCTACATCATATGGAGATATGTGTATTTATGAACAAGACTGTCCTTCGAGACATTATTTGTAATGGTCAGAAATGTCCAATAGCCCAAGCACAATCCAACAACTGAATACATATCTTGTGTCACATTCATAGGATAGAATACCCCATAGCAACAGTGAAGTCACATGAAAAATGTAAATGAATCTTACAATGTGGGGCAAAAGAAACCAGGTAATACATCCTGTATGAATTCCCCATTTACAGACAGGTCAAAAACAGGCAAAACTAAACTCATGTTTAGGAATGCCTACTTAGGTAATGAAACTATTAAAAAAATTTAAAAAGCAAGGAAATTATTAGCATAAAAGTCAGGGGTGTGTTTACCTTTAGGGGTAAAGGAAAGGGTTGTGATCAGGACAGGGCAGGATAGGGCTTCTGGCAAAGTTCCCTTTCTTTACCTGACTGCTGATTACAGATGTTCTCTTTTTAATAACACCTCCAGCTGTACATTTATGTTTGATGCACCTTTTTGTATATTTGCCATACGTCACAGTAAACAAAACAAAACAAAAAAGGCTTTCAAAAATATCTTTGGAATGGTTTCAGTGATAGATTCTGGGTTTAGTGCTCTAAGATTCTGTCTCAGAAAATAAATAATCAGCATTTATTAGGGTAATTATTAGTCTAAATATGCACAATGGGCCGTGTTCCTATATCAGTGTGGGTGATGGGGATTTACAGTGAGCTTGAGAGGCATGGGGGAGCTTGTTCCCTCAGATCAGTGGCACGTAGCCATCGCTATGAAGCCTCCCGTTTAGACATTGGGAACTCAACCCCTATCATGTTAACTTCTGAACTTCTAGAAACCATGGTCCTGGCAGAATTTCAGTCTGGTGCTACCATCATGGGTTCTCCCCACCCCCATCCATCTTTGCCTGCTCCCTCCCACCACTTCCTAGTCTAGCTTTCCTGAATTTCTTTTGTTAAACTGACAGAAGCCATAATTGAACCCACTGACAAGAGCTGGACTGTGCTTTTCTCTCTTTTCTTCCTACCTTCTTTTTTTTCTTTTCTTTTTTTTTTTTTTACAATCTACAGTGAGCCTTCCAAGTTCATTACCGCAAATGGTCTTGGTCAGGACCCAGGGCCTGGTGGCAGAAGCTTATTATCCAGCCTCGGGGACAGTGAGAGCTGGCTGGCGGCCGCAGTCATTCTGAAGCAGTCATGTCCAATTAGAAGGAACATTAGGCACTTTCCTTCTGGAGCCCCATTAACAAATTAGTCCTACCACAAACTGAGAGGGACTGGATGGGCCCGAATACCTTTTGACCACAGGATAATTTGATAATTTGGAGAAGAAACAGTGCAGAACACTGCTGTGTGTGTGAGTGTGTGAGTGAGTGTTGGTGGTAGAGGGTAGGCAGGTGGCGAGGAAGGATCAGTCCTGCATTCCTGTCCCACCCAGGAACTGAACCTTTCGAACATCTGTTATTGGGTTACAACAGTCAGGGAACTGGGAAAAATAGCCATCTTTTCTGAGGTTACTAGTTCCCCCATGGCTGACACAGTGGGCTGAGGGAGCAGTTGCACCTGCCCTCAGCCAGGGCATTGTCTCCTTAGGTATTTTTGCAAGTTTGAGTTCCAAGAAGTTCACTGGGAGAGAGCTGGCGGAAGCCTTGTCTCGCGTACCTGCTGTGGTAAAATCACCTTAACTCGTGATATAAGGTTATGTTATGTTTTCCAAGTATTGGTTATAAATGGATTGTTCCGTGAAAAATTCTAATTAGACCTCTGAGACCTCTAAGAGTCTGAATCATAAATAAATTTTTGTGGCTAAGGAAACAACTCCATTCAAATTCCCATTGCAAATTCCGGTCGCCGTTTTAGGTTCATTTGCAATAAAGCTCAAGACTGGAGCAAGTCCTCCAAAAAAGGCAAGCAGGAAAGGAAAGGATGTGGCAATAGGTGAGAAAAGTATTCCAGTCTCCCGTCTCCAGCTGAGGAACTAAGAATCTACCAGGGGAGGACCACAGAGAAGACTCATCCTGTCTCTCTTCCCACGACAGTTTGTTAACCCTGGAATTTCCCACTGGAAAGATTCTTAGAGATTTTCTGCCAACTCCCACTCAGTGTAGGAGTGCTCTTTTTATTCGCAATACATCCTGTGGCTATAAACAAATATTCTGAAGATATTATGAATAACTTCATTCAATATAATAAAAAAACCTTGATAAGATGGATAAATTCTCCAACCCCCCACCAAAAATGGATAAATTCCTTCAAAAACATAACTTACCAAAACAGACAAAGGAGAAATAAAAAAAAAATTCTAAATAGCTCCCTATCTATTAAATAGGCTGAACTTATAATTAAAACCCACAGAGAAATCTCCAGGCCCAAATGACTTCACTGGTTAATTCCGTCAAACATTAAAGAGAAAAATAATACCGTTGTACACAACTCTTCCCGAAAAATAAAAAGGGAAGAAACACTTCTCAACTTGTTTTATGAGTCCAATATAAGCCTGATACTAAATCTTCTGTAGATACAGAAAAATAATTTGACAAAATTGAACACCTTTCACAATCAAAGCTGTCAGCAAGCTAAGAGAAGGGTGCTTCCTCAACCTGATGAAAGGAATGATAAAACTTACAGTTAATATCATAGTTCATGGTGAATTAAACCCACTAAGTCTGAGAACAAGGCAAAGATGTCTACTTTTACCAGTTTTATTCAAAATTGAGCACCCCCTCCCTCCCAAAAAGAAATAAAAAGCATAGTGACTGGAAAGAGAAAACTGAAGCTGTTGATATTTATAGACAACTTGATTGTGTGTACATAGAAAACCTTACGGGAATCTACAGAACAAGAACTAGATCTTATAAGTGAATTTAACAAGATTGCAAAATACAAGATCAATGTGCAAAAATTAATTGTATTTCTAGATATTAACAACAAGTAAAAACTAAAAATTCTAAATGTACTATTTACGATAACATTAAAAAACATCAACTATCTGGGATGACATTTAGCAAAAGGTGTGTAAGACTTCTACACTGAAAACAACAAAACACTGCTGAAATTAAAGACCTATGAAATGAAATGGAATGCTACGTTCATGGATTAGAAACCTCTAATGTTACTAATATTTCCATTCTCCCAGAAAAACTGAACAGAGTTCAAAAATGAACCACCTATATATGACCAATCAATTTTCAACTGTAACATCTTCAATTCAGTGGAAAAAGGAAAATCTTTCTAACAAATGGTGTTGAAACAACTGTATATATTTGAGGGGGGAAAAATGAATCTCAACCCCAATCTTACTCTACACATAAAATTAACTTGAAATAAACAGAACAAACAGAAAAGTCCAAACTATAAAGCTTTTAAGGGAAAAAGAAAAAAAAAGCAGTCTTGGGGTGAGCTAAGATTTCTTGGACAGAACACAAAAAATATTAACCACTAAAGAAGAAAGAAGTAAATGTGACTTCATCAGTACTTCTATTCTTCAAAGAGTGTAGAAAAGCAAGCCACAGAGTGGGAGAAAATATTCCCATGCATATCTGTGACAAAAGTCTTGAATTCCAATTTAAAAGAATCCAGGGTGCCTGGGTGGCTCAGTCAGTTAAGCCTCTGACTTTGGCTCAGATCATGATCTCTGGGTCCTGGGATCAAGTCCCAAGTTGGGCTTCAAGTTTAATGCAAAGTCTGCTTCTCCCTCTTACTATCCCCCTGCCACACCCTGCTCATGCTCTCTCTCTCAAATAAATTTTAAAAACTAAAAAAAAAAAAAAAAAAAGAAAGAAAGAAAGAAAAAAAAGAATCCATACAACTCAACAATAAGAAAACAACCCAATTTTTTTTTTTTTTTTTTTTAGATTTTATTTATTTATTTGTCAGAGAGAGAGCACGGGCGAAAGCGAGCACAGGCAGACAGAGTGGAAGGCAGAGTCAGAGGGAGAAGCAGGCTTCCCGCGGAGCAAGGAGCCCGATGTGGGACTCGATCCCAGGACGCTGGGATCATGACCTGAGCTGAAGGCAGCTGCCCAACCAACTGAGCCACCCAGGCGTCCCCAACCCAATTTTTTTAAATGGCCAAACTTTTGACCAAAGATTTCACCAAAGAATATATACAAATGGCTAATAAGCACATGAAATTGTATCCAACATCATGAGTTACCAAGGAAATGCATATGAAAATGCTGTAGCGAATTTTTAAAAGACTGATAATTACCACAGTTGACAAGGTGGTGAAACAACCAAAAGCTCATTCAAAGATGATAGGAGAGTAAAATGGTATAAATCATTTTGAAAACCAGATTGTGACTTTATAATAAATAAATTTATAATATTACCTCTCCCGGATCCAGCAAATTCTAGGTAGAAACATATCCACAAAATGGCTTTTTTATAAATATTCCTGGTAACTTTATCCATGATAGCCAAAACCTGGAAAGAATCAAACATCTATCAGTAGGTGAACGGATTAACCAGCTGAGGCACATGTACATGAGGAGATAGGAGTTAGCAACACAGCGCAATGACCTGTTCATGTATGCAGTAACATGGATGGATCTCACTATTACAGTGAGTGAAAGAAGTCAGATGAAATGAATACATACTATATACTTCTATCCTTTCTTTCTTCCTTCCTTCCTTTCTTTCTTTCTTTCTTTCTTTCTTTCTTTCTTTCTTTCTTTCTTTCATTCTTTCTTTCTTTCATTTTTTTAGAGGGGGCCAAGGGAGAGAAAGAATCTCAAGCAGTCTCCAAGCCCAGCGCAGAGTCCCAAGTGGGGCTCGATTTCATAACCCTGAGATCATGAGTCGGAACCAAAACCCAAAGTTGCTTAACCCCATTTAAATTATGAGCCATCCAGGAGCCCCTACGTATTCCTTTTATGGGAAGTTCTAAAATAGGCAAAAGGGATGCATGGTGGTAGAAATCAGATCATGGTTAGCTAGGGTGGGCAGTGACCACAAAGGGTCATGGGGGATTCTCGGCTCCAAATGGAATTGAGTCCTGAAGAGGAACCTTCAGGTGATGGGACAAACCAAGGGCACGGTATCTCAGCGGAGGCAATGGGAAACCCTCCCCGTGGCTCATTTCCATGGTTAAGAATTCGGGTTTCCCTCCCCGCCTCCCTCCCTTCCTTTCTTCCTTCTCCATCTCTTCTTTTCCGTTTTCATCCCATTGAAACCTGTGGGAAATGCTGGGATCCTCCTGAGCCGAAACCTTTTAAAAATTTTTTCATCTGATTTCAGAGAGGCATCTGTTGATCCCTCCATTGTCTGTGATGGAGCAAAATCTCAGACCCGTAATTATCTCTTCTCCTGGCAGGCCTTAAGATGAAACAGACAGGAAGACCTGAACGGATTCTTCTCAGATGCCACCTCTTAGCACTGGGCTTTGGGAGCCTGTTATTTGGGGCACTGCAGAAGGCAGGGCCCTATCCCGCCAAGGATCAATGGGAAAATAAGCGGTTGCTCGTGCATAGACTGCGGTCTCCTGCAGTTGTCGGGCTTCCTTGGTAATGGCTATTTATCCCCACTTAATTGCTACCTGGGCTCCCCCTCGTTCTGCGCTGCCTGGCACTTCCCACCACTGCCACCCCGGGCCAACTCCCAGAGGAACAGCACGCCTGCCCGGCACCCCTTCTCGGAGGCCGGGTGTTGCCCACGGAGACTTCGGCCAGGATGATAGAGATACCACCTTACCTGACTCTCTCCTGTGTGGTGGCCTCTGATCTCCCGTGCCTGGTGACAGCTGTACCAACGCAGCCCTGGGGATCTGCTCACTTGTGGTGCTAAGCGTCCAGGCGTTTTGCAGGAAGGGCGGAGGGATAGGGTAGGCAGTTCTCTCTGACAACAGACAGACTGAAAAATAATCAGCCCATATTCTCAGAGAGTGGGAGAGCCCGAGAACCTCACAGAAAGAGAACCTCAAGTCCACCTACCTCTGGACGTCTTGCTGTGTGGAAGGCTAAATGGGAAGAGAAGAAGAAACATGTTAGCACATAAGCAGAAATCCTACCCAAAATATTATAATCCAAGCCAGGCATTACATAATAAGCACATTATATCACGAACAAATTTGCCCAATGCAAACTAGTGTGAACTTGGAAAATCAAATACTGTAATTCAAAATTTAACCCCATTTAAAGAAAAAGCTTAAGATTAAAAATAAAAAGGCTTTGTTCACTTGTTGGGCTCTCTGGGAAAGCTACATAATCACGTAACTTGCCATATCACTTTGGGGATTCATTCTGATTCCGCAGTTAGGCAAGCAAGTTTCGTTTTTGTTCCCATCTACACTGAGTGCCTGCTGTGCCTCGAGTCCATTGTTGGGGAAGATGGGGAGATCGTCTGTGGACATGGCAGGGAAGGGGGCCGGGACCGATCCATGAGCTATGCTGGGGCACTGTGGTGGCAGGAAATGGTGCCCACACCCTGTGTCACCCTGGTTAGCTCGCCTGCATTGGAGAGTATAGAACTCTCTCTTCTTGGTAAATGTCTTCTTGGGAAAGAATCACCCTGTTAGCCCAGTCGTGCACACCGGAGAGTGGAAACCAGAGCAACAAACTGTAAACCCTCTTGGTTAAGTTGTTTGTCAGTATTCCTGGGTTGACTTAGTCCAAACCTGGGGTAAATGGGAACACAGCTAGGTACCCAAGCTCCTGAAAAAAAAGTTTTTCTTCTTTGAGTGAGTTGTAAAGTTTTACCTCTTACATTTAAAGAAAAAAAAAGAAAGAGCTTCAATTACTCAGAATCCCACTTTAGGGTGCCTGGGTGGCTCAGTGGGTTAAAGCCTCTGCCCTCGGCTCAGGCCATGATCCCAGGGTCCTGGGATCGAGCCCCATATCAGGCTCTCTGCTCAGCAGGGAGCCTGCTTCCTCCTCTCCCTGCCTGCTTCTCTGCCTACTTGTGATCTCTGTCTGTCAAATAAATAAATAAAATCTTTAAAAAAAAAAGAATCCCACTTTAATTCAACAAACATATTTACCTACTTATTGGGTAAAAGGAGGACCTATGCTAGGTCCTATGCAGAATAACATTTTAAAAGTCTAAGTCATTGTGCCAAGACCTTTGATGGGGAAAGAATGGTTTTTTTCAACGAATGAGTTGGAACACTTGGATATCCATATGCAAATAAATGAATTTGGACTTCTATCTACACCAGATACAAAAATTTACTTAAAATAGATCAAAGACCAAAATATAAGAATTAAAACCATAAAATTCTTAGGACAAAGCATAGATGTAAATGCTCATTACCTTGAATTAGTATGTGATTTCTTTACTATGACATCAAATGCAGGAGCAACAAAAGAAAAGAATAGATAAATGAGACTTTATCAAATTAAAAAAAATTTTTTTTAAAGATTTTATTTATTTATTTGTGAGAGAGAGAGCGAGCACAGGCAGACAGAGTGGAAGGCAGAGTCAGAGGGAGAAGCAGGCTCCCTGCGGAGCAAGGAGCCCGATATGGGACTCGATCCCAGGACGCTGGGATCATGACCTGAGCCGAAGGCAGCTGCTTAACCAACTGAGCCACCCAGGCGTCCCTCAAATTAAAAATTTTTTGTTCTTCTAAGGACACCATCACGACAACAAAAGAGGAGAAAATACTTGCACATTATGTATCTGATAATAGTCTAGTATCCAGAATATATAAAGAACAATGACGGCTCAACAATAAAAAGACAACCTGATTTTTTAAATTTTGCATAAACATTTCTCCAAAGGAAATATAAAAATGGCCTCTAAGCTCATGAAAAGATGCTCAATATCATTAGTCATTAGGAAACGCAGTGAAACCTCAGTGAAACACCACTTCACATCTACTAGAATGGCTATCATCAAACAGATGGACAATAACAAGTGTTGACAGGGTGTGGAGAAACTGGAACCCTCATTCATTGCTGCTGGGAATGGAAAACAGTGACAAGAATTCTACTCCTTGATACATATCTGAAAGAACTGAAAATGTTTATCCACACAAAAAGTTGGGCATAAATATATTCATAGCCAACCCAGATGTCCATTAACTGATGAATGGATAAATAAAAAGTGGTATATCCAAGCAATAGATAGAATACAGCCTTAAAAAGGAATTTGGTACTGATGCATGCTATAACATGAAGTAACTTTAAAAACATGCTAAGTAGGGGCGTCTGGGTGGCTCAGTTGGTTAAGCATCTGATTCCTTATCTCAGGGTCTTGAGTTCAGGTTCCGAGTTAGGCGTAGAGCCTACTTAAAAAAAAGGGGGGGGGCTCTCATGTTTTTATTTGTTCATTCATTCCTCAAAACTTTATTGATTATTATAATCTGCTGGGCCTTGGGGAGAGACTGTGAGTTCCCTCAAGGAGTTTCCCCAAGGAGTTCACTGTGTAAGATAAGAGGAAAGGCTGGATACAAATCCCTGTAAGACCCCACCAGGAGAGCCATCAAAGAGCTATGTGTAGGCTCAGCTGTGGCCCATCCCATGGGGCAATGTCTTTGCATGCAAAATTTATGGGACACATGAAATATATTTGAGGGACCCAGAATCAGCTCAGCATTGGACTGCATTTCCTGTTCCACCACCAGCATTATGTTATTACCAAAAATCAGGAAATGGCAGCACAATCTTGATCTTAGCAATGTAGTACAAACTTCAAACAACGACATATAAAAGTCGACATATAAAAGTCAGGAGGTTTCAAATAAAAATCAAAACATCTACCTTCTTTTAAAAACCTGGCAGGGCTGGCATGCATATTCTGGCATACAATTTTCAGGGGGGGGGGGGGGGGCTACTGTCTGCTCCCACTCACAGGTGCACAATGGGCAAGAAGCTCCTGAACTGGATGGGACTGATGAGCTGGCTGATGGGCTCAAAGGCTTTATTCTACTATTCCCTTTATTTCGTATGTTTAGATGTCCATAATCAAAGGTTAAGCAAAAATTGGGGGGTATGCATTCTCCAACTGGCCCTAGTCCCCACCGTACTCTATTGTCATTGGGCACAATGTTAGTTACCATACATTAGGCTTAAGCTACTCATTTTCTTAGTAGTATTAAAAGGCAACCAAACTCTTTCCCACATTTCACTTGTCTGCCTCATCTTCCTCATCCGTGCAAGGCCCCTGCTGGCATCTGAGTACTGTCTCTCAAAAAAGCCTTAAGTCAGGGCGCCTGGGTGGCTCAGTGGGTGAAAGCCTCTGCCTTTGGCTCAGGTCATGATCTCAGGGTCCTGGGATCAAGGCCTGCATCGGTATCTCTGCTCAGTGGGGAGCCTGCTTCTCTTTCTACTTGTGATCTCTGTCTGTCAAACAAACAAATAAATAAAGTCCTAAAAAAGAAATAGAAAGATCAGCTCTTATTTAAAAAAAAAAAAAAAAAAAAAAAAGCCTTAAGCCGAGGGCACAGCCTGGTGGCCAATGGCCACACTTGGCCCATACATGTGTTTTTGTTTGGCCCAAAGAATGCTCCTCACTAGGAGTTCAATGATAAGCGTCACTTGCCAATTATCTCCAGTCTTCACCTCCTAAGACATTATTATTGGCCTAGTAATGTTTTTTTGTTCCTCATTTGCCTCTGAAGGTATTTGAATTTTAAAATCTCAGACAGGGGGCGCCTAGGTGGCTCAGTGGGTTAAGCTGCTGCCTTTGGCTCAGGTCATGATCTCCGGGTCCTGGGATCAAGCCCCACATCGGGCTCTCTGCTCAGCGGGGAGCCTGCTTCCTCTTCTCTCTCTGCCTGTCTCTCTGCCTGTTTGTCATCACTCTCTGTCAAATAAATAAATAAAATCTTTAATTAAAAAAAAAATCTGGGGCGCCTGGGTGGCTCAGTGGGTTAAGCCGCTGCCTTCGGCTCAGGTCATGATCTCAGGGTCCTGGGATCGAGTCCCGCATCGGGCTCCTCAGCAGGGAGCCTGCTTCCTCCTCTCTCTCTGCCTGCCTCTCTGCCTACTTGTGATCTCTCTCTGTCAAATAAATAAATAAAATCTAAAAAAAAAAAAAAAAAAATCTAAGACAGGAGGGACATTGGTTTTATTCCGTATGTATGCTGGCTTATAGGTTGGCACTGCCAGCCTTCAGGAGTCTTGAAACCCTGTCTGTCCACCACACTTTCCATGTAGTGGCTTTTGTGAAAGTCTTCCTATTTGGGGAGTTTTGTTTTGTTTTGTTTTTTAAGATTTTATTTATTTACCTGACAGACAGAGATCACAAGTGGGCAGAGAGGCAGGCAGAGAGAGGGGGGAAGGGAAGCAGGCGCCCTGCTGAGCAGAGAGCCCAATGCTGGGCTTGATCTCACGACCCTGTGATCATGACCTGAGCGGAAATCAAGAGTCGGACACTTACCTGACTGAGCCACCCAGGCATTCCAGAAGGAGGTAACTCATTCTGTGACTAAATATAGCTTATACTACTTAAAAACAAACAAACAAAACAAAAAAAAACAGGAAGTACATGATTACCTTGAAAAATTCACAAGTTTGGGGCGCCTGGGTGGCTCAGTGGGTTAAGCCTCTACCTTCGGCTCAGGTCATGATCCCAGGGGCCTGGGATCAAGTCCCGCATATGGCTCTCTGCTCAGCAGGGAGCCTGCTTCTCCTCATCTCTCTCTGTCTGTCTCTCTGCCTATTTGTGATCTCTCTCTCTGTCAAATAAATAAATAAAATCTTAAAAAAAAAAAAAGAAAAGAAAAATTCACAAGTTTTCTGTCAGAGAAAGAAATGCAGCCCAAAATAGGTTTAGGACATTATTATATCTCTATCAAGTTGATGACAAACATTTAAAAGTATAGTATTCCGTGACTATAAGAAAACACTTACACATATATATTACTCTAGTAGCCACAAATTGGTTGGATAAGTAAATTGCAAATGTTACAAGAGCTGTGGTCACACAATTCTATTTGGGAAATAAACTTCCAAGGAAATAACCAAAAAAACGAAAGGTACAAAGCTATTCCCACTAGTGCCATTTACAAGATAGAGACAAATATAAACAAACACCCACTGCCAAAACTAAATAATAAACAGAAAACTCTAACTTATTAACAGGATAGCAAACTACAAATTCTTCAAACGGCAAGGATGTCACCTATGGTCAATACATAATGAGCCAGGGAGAGAGAAGGATAAGTGACAAAACCTAAATGAAACAGAAAACAGTCTCACACTGATTTCACATGAATAAGTGTAATCATTGGCAAAGGTCAGAAGAGAATATGCAGAGGTGCCCAATGTTTGGGTTTGAAGTTCATCTATACCACAAATGAACAATTTCAAAGGGAAAGGTAGACTCGGATTGGGGAGGTAGATGAAGATGTTGATAGTGTTTTCATGGTAGAGATGAGGGGACAGAAGACAGAAGATGCGTGGGGAAGAGCAGCCCATCAGCCTGGGGGAGTGCAGAAGAGTTTCAGGGAACACTGCTGGCACTGAAACATCCAGAAGCTAACAGTACCTGTTACTTACACAAACTAGGCATGGGCTTCACTTGTGGGTGGAATTTCTTAGGGTATATGGTAAGAATTAACCATTTCCCTCTCTTGCTTTTCATAAATTTGCTAATAGTCTCTATCAAAGGTGCTGATGGCGTAGATATGAGGGAACAGTGAATTCAGCCACTGGCAGGAGAAGGCCAGAGAGGACCCAGAAAACCGCAGAGGAGGTGACATTTGAAGTGGGTCCTGGAGGATAAGCCGCAATGTGTCAAGAAGACCAGAGCAAAGGGTGACGTAGGGAGAAGGAGCACCCTGGGCAAAAGCACAGGAATCGAGTGTTTGGGAAGCACTAACAAGCAGAAAGTGAGCGGGTTTGGAACTACAAGTTTTTGGCACAGAAAGATTTGCTGAACACCCACAACCTACTCCGTGTAGTTCATGACTACTTGCACCCCATAAAGCCAACCAAGGATAAAAATAATAAAAACAAATACACTAAAGCTTGAGCCATAGCACCCCCTGGCATGTAAAACAACTACAGACTCTCTTTGTTTGTTCTTTGTTTCCATGAATGTGTCTTGTCAGCCCAACACAGCTATAAACACATTTCTTGGGAAGAGTGACTGGTGTCCAATAGTTTGTGCAGTGCATAACCTAAGCAACTGTTCCTACCCACCCTGATTATGGTTAGTATTAAATGTGGAGATTAAAAGGATGTCCTGGCTCTGCGATGCTCTTGCTGTAGAGTCTTTGCCTGAGTTCTCTGATCAATCTGTTCCTAAGAGATATAAGAAAACACCCCTCTTCTCAGAATGACCTGACGCTATCCCATCGTCTTTTAAGTAGACTGCTATTGATTATTTAATTCATTAGATAACTTCTTTAACAAGCATTATTTGAGTAACAAATATGGGCTAGGCTCTGTGCCCAAGCAAGAGAAAAAAATCAAACCAACAACAAGAAAGTAAGATATGAGCTCGTCTTCATGGGGCCTAGAAAATGAAAGAGAAAAGGGTCAAATATCTCTCTCCTCTATTTTCTACTTGGAATAATACACAAACTTCCTATAGCCTTTTTAGATTTCTCACTTTAGGCAGTATCCATTCAGTCCTCTTTTTTATCTACAAAATGAGGGTAGAGATGTGAATGATCTCTATTTCATTAGTAACGGGCTATATAACCAAAAAACAACAAAGCAGGGGATGGAGACAGCTCATGATCAAATGAACTTGGAAAGTGGGTCAAGTCATACTCCATCTTAGAGATTTAAGTTCAGGTTCACTAATTAAAGGGTCTGAAAAAGAACTTTTCACCTTTGGCTAATCCAGGATTTCCAAAACTTATCTGACCACAAACCATTTTTTTTTAACTTTATTTATTTATTTTAAAGACAGAAAGCAAGAGCAGGGAGAGGGGCAGAGGGAGAGGGAGAAGCAGACTCCCCGCTGAGCAGGGAGCCCAATATGGGGCTCAATCCCAGTACCCCGGGATGGTGACTTGAGCCAAAGACAAACGCTTAATTGACTGAGCCACTCTGGTGTCCTACAACTATTTTTTGTCATAGATTTTCTTTCTTCCTTTTTTTTTTTTTTTTAATAGATTTTCCAACACTAAATTTAAGGAATCATTCTCAGAGTGTGAGCAAGTCATGGACATTCTGCATCAGAATCATCTGAGGGCACATTATCAAAATCCTGCAGAGAGTTCAAGGGCTTTAGGTAACACTGTAAGTCATTAATGCTTTACAGGCAATAGTTAGTTAATGGCTGGTAGGACAGGTAACCAGTCACAGAGCTGTGCAGAACTGAGTGCAGGCAGTGTCCCAAGGAAACTCTAGGCTGGGAACAGTAGGACAGAATTAGACATCAATCACCTTAGTTCTGGTCCTGGTGATTCCCTTGGATTCAGTGTGATGTGACAGAAGCCTCTTCCCTCCAAGACCATCTGTGAAATTCTGGGTTTGGGATTAGACTCATAGGCATTGTGGAAATGTATGAAGACATTTTTTTTTTGGTCAGTGATTGGGTCTCACTACTGACATGGAGTATGTAGGAGCCATGAGTGCTAGAGGTTGGTGGTTACAGGGTATTTTCTTAACTTGAGTTGTCTTGGCTATTGCATGATTTTATGATGTTCCTCTGGACATTCAGATAAGAGGAGAAAATCCTACTACCACTTATCTAGTCAAGAAGTGCACATAAATGGTTTGACATGCACGGGAGTTTCCAGGAATGCAACTACAATCTTCAAGAGAAGATTATACTGTGTGCAGTTAGAATCTTACCAAGAACTTGACTGCCATTTTGGAAAATCACATCACCGATGGTAACAGTATTCATAGGCTTTAATTAAATTGCTACTGTTACATGCCTTGCAGCTGTCACATTCCCGTTGACTCTATAGTGCAAGCATTCAATGACTTCATTATATCATCTACAGCAAAGCTACTTGACATGTCAGTGTGCCTCTTGATAAGGACCAATGGCCAGGGCATATATCAATATCTCACTTTCTTCACCAGGAAAGTCTTGCCATGAAAAAAAAAATGTCAATTAAACTAAATAGTGTGCTTAGTGATATAATCGATTTTCATTTCTAGTATCAGTTTAATGTCACTGAAGACCAGTAACAGTATATTTCAGGTATGTCATATGATCTTTCCATAGTTATAGATATAAATAAACCTTATTATCAATGTATTTTATTTCAGGAAGGGAAAGAGGATATTACAGATATTGGTTGTAAAAAAAGAAAATTGGGTCCAACATATTTGATGATCATTGGGCAAAATATTTGCCAAGGGCAGTGTTGGTTGATGGGCTCTCATTTGCCCACAGCACCATCAACTGCCTCACTCAGTTCTCTGAGAAGACAACTGAAGACTTCTGAGTCTTGCCTAAAGTGAGTGCTGGTCAACTGCCACTTTGGGACACCGCTTTCAACCAGAGCACAAGCCCCACCTGTGGAGAAAGACTGGAGCACCTGCTAAGGATCTCAGCGGTCTTTTTCAGACTTTTAAAAGACTCATTTCTGTGTGTTTCAAGTTTTGCAACTCTGTCCCTTGACCCATCTGAATGGCTGCCCCCAAGCCACAGAAAGAATTGGTCCTGCTCCATCAGGGGCACAATTCAATGCCTTCTCCCCCTGCAAAACCAGGACAATTACCTCCTCCACCGCTCTAGCCCCTAGATGTGTACTAGATGGTTGATGAGAGTAAAATTTCTTTGCACCACAGTTCAGTGCGACTCAGTCCAGCAGGGGTTAAAGCTGGCTTCTTGTCTCTGCTGGGGAGCCAAGCGGGATGGGGCTCCTCCTGTGACAGACGCAGATGCTGCCATGCTTTGTTGATTACAGTCTCCCACACCAAGGAAGCTTTGACTAGGTTTGACATAATCAGCTCACAGCCTCTGCCTGCACTCTTTCACAAACAGGCCATTTTCACATCTTTTTCATGGAATCCGACAAGCGGAAAAATAATTAATGTTACCTCAGCCCAACAATGACCCTGGCTCTGATTCAAAAAGAAGGCATGTTGCATAAACTGCCCTTTAATTGAGGGTTGGGGGCAGACCCCACATACTCCTGTATCGGTTCTGCCTCCCTGGCCAAGGCTGATTAAGGCTTTCCTAAGATTGGGGATCCATGGTCACTGAGAACTACTCAGTTTCAGGTTCAAAGAGTTTCTGTGAAAGAATTTTGTTCATGGTATTTAGCAAGCACAGACCTGTTGTGCCTGTCAGAGAATTCCAGATGGTACCGTTGGTTGTTCCCATTTTATTGATAAAGACAAAGTGACTGGCTCTTTGCAGAAGATCCAGCATTAGATTTCGGTATGTTTCTTTCCTTTCTTTTGAAAAAGAAAATACAAATGTATTTTAGTATAGACATCTACACAATCATTTACACTGTTGTGAGTGGTACAGCCATTCAAGTAGCAAAATGGTGGAGGCACTTTGGTACAGAATCCAGCAGACCCTCAAATGGTGGGATAAGGAGTTATCTGCTGACCCAGCAATTCCACTCCTAGGAATTCTCCCAAGAGAGCTGAAAATAGATGTCCACAAAAATTCTTGTATGTGAACGTTCATGGCAGCATTATCCATAGTGGCACGAAAGCGGAAACAACCCAAATGTCTCTCAAATGACAAGTGGATAAACAGAAGTGGTATAGTCATATGATAGAATATTATTTGGTATGAAAATGGAATGAAATATATGATGTAATATGGATGAATCTTGAAAAATTATGCTAAGAAGCCAGTCACACATAAGCAACATTTACTACATGACCACATATATGAAATGCCCAGAATGGGCAAATATAGAGAGATAGAAAGTAAATTAGTGATTGCTTAGGGCTGGGGAGAATGCAAGGCTGGGGACTAGATGGCTATGGCGTGCAGGGCTTCTTTCCGACATGACGAAAATATGTTCTAAAATTGCAATGTTCGTTGTGCAACTCTGTAAGTATACTAAAAGGCATTGAATTGTATACTTTTCAAAAAAGTGTGTAATTTGCTAATCTTCTTCCAGAAAAATGATGGTTGAATTGCGGGCCAAGGAACCTGGTAATTTTCAAGATCTTTCGGCATGTCCGTGAATCCATACCTTTCTAACTATACATCCATGTGAGGCTGGATTTTTCTTTTCCTCTTCTTCTTCCTCTTTTTTTTCTTTTTAATGGCATTTTACATTTTAATAGCATAAGGAAATATCGTATATATAGCAATGCATGTAAGACATTTATAAAGTATAAAAACAGACATTTATGAGGTATAACAATCTTCAGTGACATATGAATTATAAGTAAATAAAGAAGCATATAACCAAAAGAAATATTTGTGGCTGTCACTCATGAACATTACATTTTAACTTCTAATGTAAGCTGGGTGTTGATAGAATTTTGTTTACTTTGAACAAAGCCGCCTCAGCTATATTTTGGGTTTTACTTTCCATGCAATGATTTCTGACAATAAAGAATTGCCTTTTGTGTACACAAATGTCCTTCACGAAGGGTTAAACAAATGGGCTTCAAGTCCTGAAATAACCAATAATGACTTTTTAGGTAATCTTATTTTCTCTCTGTTTGAATGGCCACTTCATGAGTTTTCTGAATGGATCGTGCATGTTAATACCATAGTTTCCTTTACCCAAGAACCTCATTTCTTTTTCTATTGACATTGAAATTATTCACTGTTTTTCCCTTCTATATTTTACAGCAAGGGTGGGTTTATGTTTTGTTTTGTTCTTCTTAAAGATTATTTATTTATTTATTTGACAGAGAGCTATCACAAGTATGTGGAGAAGCAGAAGCAGGCAGAGAGAGGAGGAAGCAGGCTCCGTGCTGAGCAGAAATGCAGGGCTCAGGGCTCCATCCCAGGAAGGGGTAGGGTTTTTATGGCCATGTCCTTCTTGCATCTTTTTTTTTTAACTTTTATTATTATTATTTTAATTTTTTAATTTATTTTCAGCGTAACAGTATTCATTGTTTTTGCACCACACCCAGTGCTTCATGCAATCCGTGCCCTCTCTAATACCCAGCACCTGGCTCCCCAACCTCCCACCCCCCCCACCCCTTCAAAACCCTCAGATTGTTTTTCAGAGTCCATAGTCTCTTCTAGCATCTTTTATTAAAAAACTTGAACCATATACTCCTAGGACAGAAGTAAAGGCTATTTGAGGTATATCATATTCATCTGTTATTCTCCAAAGGTCCTCCTTGCCAACAATGACCATTTGCTCCAGGAAAATCTCCAGAGTGGATTTTTCTTTACATATTCAGCAACACAGTGTAGCACGATTGACTGAATAGAGAACCAGATGTGAGACTCGAGCTATTTTTGATCAATCCATAGAAAAGATTTTCAAACATAGAAAAAAAACCTCTACATGGCCACTAGAAAATCTGGAAAATATGGAAAAGTAGAAGACAGTAAATAACTTTAGTGATTTGACCAACCACAGATGACTACCGCTCGCATTTCGGCACATTTCCTCTCGGTCTTTTTTTCTCACTCGTGGAGTTCTGACTCTTGTGAAGGGGCGAAGCTCTAGAAAGAGCTCTGTTGAGCAAGCCCCTTCCTTTCCTTGGTCCTTGGTTCTCTGCAAAGTAAAGTGGCTAATACCCACCTCGCTCTGGGGATTTGGTGAAGAAGAATCCTGATTATACTTCCTCAAGGCCATGTTTACTTACTGATTACAAAAGTAGCGTGTGGTCATTATAAAAGAAAATACTCTGTGTTTGTGTGCGTGCGCGCAGGTACACACGCATGAGCATGTGTGTGTATCATAAATATAAAAAGCAGAAAACGGGATGAGATGGGGTATTGGATCAAGGTAGCAGATGAGAACACACATACCTTAAAATGACAGGAAAGTGATCTACATAGAAAAAAAGCTTATCGTAGGAAATGAGAACAGATGTCATTGGCAGAGCAGAGATCATGAGGAATTCCCAGAAGACAGAATGAAGAAAGAAAACAGATGAGTAAGAACAAATAAATGAGAGGAGAAGTTCCAAACGGGCTCAGACAAAGCTGTAAGTGAGGAAAAACAAATACGCAGACACACCAAACTCCGAGTCAGATAATGAAGATTCACCATCTTATTTTTGCAGTTCCTAAATCCAAAAGCTCTCAAAACAGAAAGTGGGTTTTTTCCCCATAAGTCTGGCACAAACTCGTTGCAGCAAAACCTGACCAGAAATGATATGAAATTATTTTTAGACTTTATCCATCTCACTCTGTGTGAATATTCATTAATTTCTTTGCAAAAATAAATAAATAAATAAATAATGTATCTGGTTATAGGGTGCTGCATCAGGTCCTGCTGGGAGGGTTTTGAAATATTCAGTAAGTACAATGAGCTATCTTTTTAAAATCCAAAAAATTCAGAATTCCAAAACATGGCTGGGATCGTCGGGATCTGGATAAAGACTGAATTTGTCCTTGTATCGGAAGAGGCCCGTGAGAGAAAGTAAGGACGGGTTTCCTATTAAGAGGAGAATAAGTAAGTTGTAGTATATTCCAGTGCAAGTAAAGATTGGAAAGGAAGAAATAAACTGTCCCTATTGCAGAGAACATGCTTGTCTGGAAAAACTCCAAGAGCTCTACCAAAAAAAAACCCCCAAAATCATGAAAAACAAAAACCACCACCATGATCTAGAACTAGTGAGTTTAGCAGATTCTTATGATTCAAAGTCAACACACAAAAAGCAATCACGTTAACAACCATGTTATCAATGAGCAATTGAAAACAGAAATTAAAGCACAATAATGTAGCCAATCTATATAAAAACTACAAAATGCTGATGAAATAAGCAAAAAAAAAAAAAAAAGCTGAATAAATGGAGATAAACTATGCTCATTAATTAAAAGACCCAACATAGTAAAAATGGCAATGAACCCTAGATTAATCTATCCAAGTGCCAGCCAGATTCTTCGTGGATATAGACAAACTAATCCTGAAATTTATATGGAAAGACAAAGAAACTACAATAGCTAAAACAATTTTGAAAATGAATAAAGTGGACAAATCACACTACCTGCTTTTAAGACTGACTTACACACCTACAGTGATTAAGACAGGGCTGCATTGGTAGAGGGATAGACGCTTGGGTCATAGAACAGAGTGGAGTCTAGAAATAGATGGGCACAAAGTTTTGCCAGCTGATTTTTGACAAAGGTGGAAGAAGGATAATCTTGATAGCAAATGGTGCTGAAACTACTGGATATTTGTAGAACCTTGACCTCAGTCTCATAACTTATAAAAAAAAATTAGCTCAAAATAGATCATAGACTTAAATGCCAAACTTAAAACTATACAACTTTTAGAAGAAAACAGGAGAACGTCTTCATCCCCTGGGGTCAGGTGAAGCATTTTGAGATAAGACTATGATTCTCTTTATACAATAATTCTTGCAGTGACAAAATGGCAGTGATGGAAAAGAGATTAACTGTTGTTAGAGTTGTAGTCCTATCCCAGTTGTGCCGATGGCTACTGTAATTTAAATCTACACAGAATGAAATTTCATATAGCTGCTTACACATACACACAAGATTGCATATAAAACTGGTGAGATCCAGGGGCACCTGGGTGGCTCAGTGGGTTAAAGCCTCTGCCTTCAGCTCAGGTCATGATCCCAGGGTCCTGGGATCAAGTCTTACATTGGACTCTATGCTCAGCGGGGAGCCTGCTTCTTCCTCTCTCTCTCTGTCTCGCTCTGCCTACTTGTGATCTCTGTCTGTCAAACGAATAAATAAAATCTTTAAAAAAAAAAAAAAAACAACACTGGTGAGATCCAAATAAGGTCAGTACCTGAGTTTATTCTATTACACTAACCTTAGCTTTTGGGCTTTGACGATGTATGCCACTTATGTAAAATATTATCAGTGTGGGGAGCTAAGTCAATGGTACACTGGAGCTCTCTCTGTTTTTTTCACAACTTTTTCAGCATCTGAAACAATTTTAAAATTTAATATAAAGTTATTAAAAGAAAAGCAATGAAATGATCATTGCAAAACTTCAGAAAGTGGTTATCTAAGAACAGCTGCAAGAAAATAGAATAACAAAAATGAAAATAGATGTAGGTTACTAGTTATGTTGTAGCTCTGGGTTTGCTGGTATATCTGTGGCTCTTCATTGCCTTGCAATGCTTTCCACAGATGGAAGTGTGGGTGGGTGTAGGTATTGATCGATATTGATCGAGATTTTCATAGATGTCAATGTAGGTATGGAAACAGGGAGAGAGAAAGATATCTTACACGTTACTTCCCTGCTCATCAAGACAATATTCTCTTGGGAGAATTAGGTTTTATCACATCACTGACATACGTTCTTTCTGAAATAGACACTAATTCTGCATATGGATGTGTCTTCCTTCCCACAATGCTTCTGCTGAAACCACCTGTGGAGTTAGACAGTGCCTTGTTCACCTGTACTCACACAGCACTGCTCCTGACCCAGGGATGTTTCATTTTATAGCAAATGAGGCCAGCAATGGGCTTATGAACATAGAATTCCTTTGTCTTACCGTGCTCCCTGTCATTCAAAAGCAGAGGCTTCATAGAACAATTGGCGGCCTTTTGAGGACTCGGTTGTGTCATCAGCATGGGTGACATTTCTGGCAGAACTAGGGACAGGCGTGCTCTAAATCGGTGAGTGAGCCCCACGCTACCCTTTCTTCCACGGTCAGGGTTCACAGGCCAAGGGATCAAGAAGTGGAAATGGCAGGGGCTCCTCTCACTATTGTCCCTCCTGACCCATAAGCAGCCTTCAGCTTCCCAACTCCCACCTCCACTTCCCACCCCATGACTTTGGGCCGCGCTGGCAGAGAGCTCTTCGTAGTTGCCAAGGAGGAGTTCCACAGGGGACACGGGAGGGGGTCCACAAAAGTGGAAGCTGGGCCTGCCCCCTGGCCGTGGTGGCTCTTCACTCCAGTGATCAACAAGCAAAGGGGTCGGGTCGCTGTACTGTTTGGGGTGATTGATCCTGACTCTCAAGAGAAAATCAGGCTGCATCCACACAATGGAGGTCAGGAGGAATATGTCTGGAATGTGGGGGCTTCCCTGGGGCTGTGATAAAATTCAAAGGAAAACTACAGCAGCCCAGTTCAGGCAGGACTCTGTTATTGGCTCAGGTCCTTTAGGAAGAAAGGATCAGGCCACCCCACCAGGCTAGCGGCCTGGGCCAGCCAAGATCTCTGCGAGGGCAGAAGGACTATGGAATGAGCTGTGGATGAACCACCACCCAACATGGCCAAAGACTAAGAGAAGTTGAACTATCTGCTGGCCCCAAGGTTGCCAAGTTTTTCTGGACAAACAGAAAGAATGCTAAAATCTCCTAGCACAGTGGTTCTCCGATTCTGGTGTACATCTGAATCACTGGGGAAAGCTTTTTTAAAAATGCTGGGTCTAGAGTCCTCTGCTAAGCTTCCCGCTCAGAACCTTCCAGGTGCAGTGAGGGCACCTCATAGTTAGTGCCCAAGATGATTCTGACACCCCACTGCATCCAAGACCATTGTACTGGGAGGTGGGTATGTGGGGGAGCATTCCTGCATGGCCACTTTGTTCCCCAGCTGCCCAATATAATGATTCATGTGATGTTCCAAATAAGTGACACCCCTTGGAGCATAGCCCTGTAGACAGAAAAATTTAAATAGAAATACCTTACCTACTGGTCAAGGTACTCTTTTATCTTGCTTATGATTTTCAAGCTTTCGATAGACATTTAACTGTTTTCTGACGTGGAGATTTTGTGAGACGATAAGAAGAGATCTCGGCTGTGGATGTGCAGATTGAAACAGATTAAGAAGGAAGCATGAGGGGCGCCTGGGTGGCTCAGTGGGTTAAGCTGCTGCCTTCAGCTCAGGTCATGATCTCAGGGTCCTGGGATCGAGCCTCACATCGGGCTCTCTGCTCAGCAGGGAACCTGCTTCCCCCTCTTTCTCTGCCTGCCTCTCGGCCTACTTGTGATCTTTCTCTCTGTCAAATAAATAAATAAAATCTAAAAAAAAAAAAAAAAAAAAAAGAAGAAGAAGGAAGCATGAGGAGATCTCTTCTTTGTGCTCAGTTGCTAGCTCCAAGAATCTGGGTGCCATGACATTGAATTCTATCAAGGCCCATAAGGATGAGACCTCCTCATCCCTGGAGGCAAGAGGCTGTGTTTCTCACCTAAAAGGTGGAATCATTTCTGGCACCCGAAGGCTGGTGAAAAGGTCCTGTCCCTTTGCTCAAAGATACTGTTACTCCCAGAGTCAGTGGCCTGTTTTGTTCACGTCTTTCTTTAAATAATGGTAATAAATTTGTGATATTCATCATCAACTTCTCTCCTGACCAGTGGTGGCCTTTTTAAGATGCAAATCCGGTTAGGGCTGCTTTCCAGGAGGGTTCAACTTTCACCTGCAAAAAGACCCTCCTCTGTGTCTTCCCATCTCTGGCAACTTTCCTCCATTTAATCAAAAGTGCCATACTCTTGAAATTCCCTGGTGCCTGACTCCACCATCCAAGGAGACTGGCCACTTGGCTATCTTTGTGGTTGTAGGTGGTAAATCAATAGCAAAAATGGGGGGGGGGGGCACCTGGGAGGCTCAGTCATTGTGTGTCTGCCTTTGGCTTGGGTCATGATCCTGGAGCCCTGGGATCAAGCCCTGCATTGGGTTCCCTGCTCAGTGGGAAGCCTTCTCCCTCTCCTACCTCCCCGCCAACTCCTGCTTGCGTTCCATCTCTCGCTGTGTCTCTCTCTGTCAAGTAAATAAATAAAAATCTTTTTAAAAATAGCAAAAATAGGGCGCCTGCGTGGCTCAGTGGGTTAAGCCCCTGCCTTCAGCTCAGGTCATGATCTCAGGATCCTGGGATCGAGTCCCGCATCGGGCTCTCTGCTCAGCAGGGAGCCTGTTTCCTCCTCTCTCTCTCTCTCTCTCTCTGCCTGCCTCTCTGCCTACTTGTGATCTCTCTGTCAAATAAATAAATAAAATCTTAAAAACAATAGCAAAAATAGTAATATACAAAGCACAGAACTTCCTCTGACATTAGCACCCAGAGGGGTGGAATTATCTCCATTTTAAAGAAAACTGAAACCAAAGGCCCCACACAATCCAAAAGCAGAAAAGACAGGGTTAGAACCAAGGACTGCCTGCTCCCCAGCCCACTCATCTCAGTGTCCCTGCTAAGATGTTTATCCCTGGCTCAAACTCCCCAGCACCCCACCATCACCACCATATGTGTCATATCTGGTATCTCTGGAAAATACAATCTTTTCTGTTTTGTTCAGGTTTTTTTAAGTTTTTACCTCATGTTATTTTAAGGAAAATACAATTTCTTAAGTCATTGTTTCCCAAATTGGGTTGTTGATAAGAATTTATCAAATGAAAAATACAACCTCTGAAATCCCAGGCCAGAGCACTGAATTTGAGTCATTAGCACAGAGCCCAGGGAAGCTGCATGTGGAATCGGGCATCCCCATTTGTGAACGATCATCATAATCAGAGGGATTTCTACCCGCTCGAGAGTTGGACAAGGTAAATTATTGGGGGGTGGGGTCCTTAAGTAGCTCACAAGTCCCACCGGATACAATCCTCCAGGGAACACCCTAGAAGGAATCAGGGGAAATGAGAACATAGAGTGCAGGTTTCCCACCCTGAAGCTTGATTTTGGCTAAAGTTCCTACAGATGACTAAATAATGACCTTTTCTTTGAATGAGAATTGTAGAGTCATGCTACTTGAGTTGGCATTCTGGCTCCTCAACTTCTCAACCTTGTGAGCTGGGACAGGTTACCTAATTTCTCTGGGCCCCCACTTTCCCATCAATGAAATGGGGTAATATTTGTAACTTTCACCAAAGATGCTATAAGAAGAAAATAAGATGAGACTTAAAATAGTGTTCGGTACATAGTAAGTATTCAACAGATGTTATTTGTTATTATGGTCTTAGATAATAATATCAAATGGTAATAATGTTACTACTCAAGCTCCAGTTTGTAGAACAATCAGAGCACAAAAGGACTTTCACCTCTTCATTTTCTTAACCGACCATATACGAACTTCTAAAACATGTCTGATTGTGTCCAGTGCTTTATGTGTAATTTTAAAGTTTTTATTTTGAAGTTATTTAGATCCACAGAAAGTAAGAGAGGCCAAAACAGTAAGAAAGGCCTGTGTAGGGTTCCTATAGCGTCCCCCAATAACATCCTACATACATAAACATAATACCATTCTTTGTCAAGATGAAACTTCCCAGAAAAAGAAACTGATGCTAGGTCAAGCAACGTGCCTAAAGACAGACAAACTCAAGGTCTTCAACGGAAAAATAATAATTCTCTTAATTTGGGGGAGCTGGAGGGAGTAGGGGTCAGAGAAGAAACAATCAGAAGATAGGGAATTCTCCTTTTGAAGAGGACTGAGCACTCTCACTGATAAAATATTTCACCTTTTTGGACATAGCTATCTATTTTAACCGATTTAATTCCTGCAAACACCTTTAAGAGAGCGCAGAGCAGATAATTCCAACTTAGCATAAGAGGAAAGTGACATTTAAACAATTTGTCTCAAGTCACATGGCAGACTCAGATACAGTTGCCTTGAAAAGTGTCCAGAAAAATGGTTACCTAAACAGGAACTGAGTCCAGGGTCCCATTCCAAACCTTCCAAGCTGCCACCGGGAAATAAACAAGCCAGGAGTTGTCATGTCTCAATGAACAGTTTGCTTAGGAGAAGAGCAGAACCGCTGGTGGGCTAGATATCTAGAGACCCTTCCCTGTTTCCTCCTAAACTCATTTCAAATGATAACAAGCAGCCTTGAAATGAGACACAGACACCTGAACTCCTGCTTTCACCCTGGAAGGCAAGGCACAGGGACCGCAGGAAAGAGAAGTTACGCTGGCCTTTCAGCTGCCCAAACCCCTCCCAAGAAGCCTTTCTGTTGGAAAGCATAAAAGTGAATTTGGCTCCCTCTTAAAAACCCATGCACCAAACTGGATTTACTCTCTGAGTGCAGGAAACTTTACCAAGATTATGGAAACAGAAAAGAATTCGAGATGAACACATACTGTACATTTCAGTACAGGTGACAGGACAATTAGAAATCTAGTTAAGCTATAGAAAATCTCCATAAATCTGGGAGGGATTTAGGTCTTGGTGTGCTTTGGTGTAACCCATCATCAGACGCATGTTGTACTCGGTCCCCGTGCATACAGACTCCCCAGGTGCGGGGAAGATGATGTAAAGGGGAAGAATAAAGAAGTGATTTTTCTCTGATCCACCTTTTGTGTGGGGCAAACAATTAGGTGGCACCGGTGCCTGTGAGTGGAGCTGAGTGAGTCCCTGAATGTTGCTCTGTTTTGCAAGTTTTGCATGTTCCTTTTAAAAACAACTAATAAGAACAGTCCCAAAGAACTGAAAAACAGCTAAGAGGGAAGAAACAAAAATGCTCAAAACCAAAGACTAACCTTGTCGTAGCTTCTTTGGCTACCTTATTGGCATATTCTCCAAAATAAAATAATAATAATACATTTTTCATTAAGCAGAGGTCTGCCTACCTGTAAAAGCTGTTCTCTTTCAATGATGCCAAATCAAGGACTCTACCTTATATATGATCTCAACCAACAGTCGGCACACTTTTCCTGTAAAGTGCCTAAAAGTAAACATTTCAGGGGCACCTGGTGGCTTAGTCATTAAGCGTCTGCCTTTGGCTCCGGTCATGATCCCAGGGTCCTGGGATCAAGCCCCTCATTGGGCTCCCTGCTCCATGGGGAGCCTGCATCTCCCTCTACCACTCCCCCTGCCTGTGCTCCCTCTCTCGCTGTGTCTCTCTCTGTCAAATAAATAAATAAATAAATAAATAAATAAATAAAAGGAAGTCAACATTTCAGGCTTGAAGGAGCTCATGGTCTGTGTCTACCACTCAGCTCTGCAGCGGGAGCCCCACCGTAGCTTTGGACGATATGCAAATGAAAATCAATAAAACTTAGCTTAAATGCTGGAACTTTGGATTTCATAGAATGGTCATGTGTCACAAACTTGTATTTTGATTTTTTCCAGCATGTAAACGTGAAGAAACCATTCTTGTTCTCAGGCTGTATAAAAATTGGCCTCCGGTGGGATCTGGCCAGAGGGCTGTAGTCCACTAACACTTGATCTAGACCTACTCTACCTCTCAAATCTCTATGCAGCAATTCCCTAAAAGGCTCAGGAACGTAGAGGCAACCCAGGTCTGTGGACGGGTCTGATCCCCAGTTTGCTGGAGCCACGGTCCTTTCTTCTGACCTCCTGTGCCATCCATTGGGCTTGAACTCTTGTGATAGGATTCCCCTTCCGCTCCATGATTACTGTTTCTAAGCGTGGGTAAAACATAACACACACTTAAGGGTGTCTTGTAAAGCAGCTTTAACCAGTGGACCCCAAAATGGCTTCCCAGCCTCTCTAGAGGTCATACTGGGCACCCCCTAACCCCACACTTTGGGCAGGGTGATGATGTTTGCCTGAGCTAGAACAGGCTGAAAGAGGTCCTTTCTCTGACAAAGAGAGTTCAGGAGAAGAAAAACCCCTGCCCTTTTTATCAGGGATTTCTGTTGGGTGGAATGAAAGACTGCCTTAGGGTACTTTGGGAATTAGATGTTTATCTGCTAGAGCAGTTTCCCCAATGAGAGGCCCGAAAACAAACCTTGAATGTCAGAGAATGGAGTTTCCTTGCAGGGAGAGTTTTGCAAATCTTTCCAAATTCCAGCCAAGCCCTGGAGATTCAGCCCTGTGCCTTACACCTGGAATAGTCCCAACCCTGGGAAGTCTGGGCTGGTAGCACAGATTTCCCTGTAACCCCAAGGTCAAGCCTAGGACAGGAAGAGAGAGTTTTGCTTTGTCTGGGTGGGGGACCACCAGTGAGAGGGAGGCCCCGGATAGGGAGGCAATGAAAAAAAAAAAAACTTTCAAGCGACTGTCAGTCTAAAGAGGGGCAACTGTAAAGGCAAGGCCCAGAAAGTACTGGTGATAGGGCCTCCAGTGACGAGGGAAGCCACAAATACACCAGAAGTATATGCTTCTGGAGTAACAAGTCCAAATTCCTCTGTGTTGGGGTGGAGCTCATGGCCACATTCCCTCCCACAGAGCTGACTGGGATGCTTGTGCCTCTGGTCTAGATAGGACGAGGGTGAAGTAGGGAGAAGGAAGGTCAAGGTAGGGTGAACTGAAGATGGGGGTAGGGGATGGGGTTGGGGGGTGAAGGGGTAGGGGAGACTTCCAACCAGGCTCTGATATTGGCCTGACCAGCCCCCTAGCCTTTCTCTGTGTGATTTTGCCAGAAGGGAGGGATTTGGTTTGGTTGGTTGATTGGGTGCTGTCTAGTTGTTCCACTAGTAGAAAGCATTTAAAGCCTCAAAAGTAAGCCAAACTGTGCGGTCCCTTCTCCATGCAAAGGTCTGGCAGGCAATCAGGAGTAGGAGTTCATTGTTCTGACAGGAACCAATTACCAACGGTTAGCACAGGGCAGGCAGAAGCCCAGAGGAAAAAGGGTCCTCTCTCCCTTGAAGCCTGAAGAAACCAAATTCAGGAGCAGAAGCTTTTAACCCAGTAAGGCTTCCTAAGGAGCTGTCAGGAAGCAAAGATGAAGCCCCAAGAGACGGGAAATAAATATTATGATTTTCATTTCGCCAAAGATGAAACTGGGACCCTGAGTTGAAGTGGCAGGACTGAAGTAGGATCAATAAACAGGGAGAGAAAGGAAAGAAGACGGATTTGTGAATTTGTCCTCATGGTCCAATGTAAAAATGAAACAGAACGAAACAGCAAAGAAGAAAAATAATTAAATAAGGTGACAGAAATAAAATCAAACCTGTATGAAAATGAATGTGCGTGTGAGAAGCTCACGTACAAAAGAACAAGGTTTTCAGAATGTTTCGGATATGAAATCTGCAGTATGCTGTGAGAAAGTCATAACTTAAAGAAAAACTATCCTCCAAAGGTTATGGTTGTGGAAGGCAGATCCACAGACACCATGAAGTGCTGCTGGGAAGAGATCAAGGTTTTATGTGAATAGCAGATGCCATCTGCACACATCTTAGAGTGGCTTCTGAAATAATTTTGTAGAAGTGGAATTTCTGGGTCAAAATAAGTATAGTTTAATTTTTTTTTTTTTTTAATTATTTGACAGACAGAGATCACAAGTAGGCAGAGAAGTAGGCAGAGAGAGAGGAAGGGAAGCAGACTCCCTGCTGAGCAGAGAGCCTGATGTGGGGCTCGCGATCCCAGGACCCTGGGATCATGACCTGAGTAGAAGGCAGAGGTTTTAATCCACTGAGCCACCCAGGCACCCCAAGTGTAGTTTAAATTTTGATATGGATACGGCCATTGGAATTGCTAAATAGTAGAACTAATTTATGTTGGTACTGGTAATGTACGAGACTATGCATCACCAGTGTTGAAATTATAGATCTTTTTCAATTTAATACTAATAAAAAACACACCAGTATTTGTTTTCATTTGCATGTCCCTGACTGCTAACGAGGCTGAATATCTTTATGTAGGTAGTAGCATCTTGTATTTCTTCTGGGAATTGCCTGCTCTGTATTTGTTTTTGATGGATTTGTTGCTCAAAATATATGGAAAGCACTAACTTTTCATATGAAACTGTTTCCAAGGTTATGAAAATATCTTCCTACATCATCTTGTAATATTTCAAACTTTTGTATTTGTTTTTATTAATTTCTTTTTTAACTCATCTGGACTTTATTTTTATATATGTCATTCATAAGAGTTTAAATTTATGTTTCTTTACAGCATTCAGTGGCTCTAACTCTTTGTTTTGAGTGTTTTCCCTTTTCCCACTGGTTTGAAATGCCATTTTGATGATATTTTAAATTCCAGTGTGTGGATGGGTCCCTTTGTAGAATCTCCAAACTGTCTCCTTGATTCATTCATATTTTCCTGCACCTTGATGCTTACTGCTTTGGAGTCTGTAAATGCTATGTCTTAATAACTGGTCAGGGGTGGGCGGAAATACATATATCTTCTTTTCCAAAATTGTCTCATATATTTCCTACTCCAGATAAGCATTGGAATTCATTGCTTGCATTACAAAATTCTTCTGGGACTTCAACTGGCATTGCATTAAATTTATTGATTGTCTTGGGGGGACAGTGACATCTTTATATAGTGTACTTAAGAACATAGTATTTTTTTACGACATTCGGTAATATTTTCTGGATTTTAATAAAAATATTTACATATAATGTGGAGCCTGCCTTTTCTGTGTCAAGTTGTTCCTAGGAATTTTATAGATTTTTATTGTTATTGAGAATGGACTCTTCATTTTTATTTTCTAACTGATTATTATTCTAGTTAGGAAAGCCATGACTTTTTCGTGTGTAAATCTTATATCTGATTGTGATCGTGTTACTGAACTATTTCATTAGTTGTTGTTTTTTTTAAAGATTTTATTTATTTATTTGAGAGAGAGAGAGAGCAAGAGCACAAGCAAGGGGAGTGGCAGGGGGAGAAGCAGACTTCTAGCTGAGCAGGGAGCCCAACTGGGGGCTTGACCCCAGGACCCTGGGATCATTACCTGAGCCAAAGGCAGACACTCAACGAACTGAGCCACCTGGGAGCCCATTTTATTAGCTTTAATAGATTTTTAGATAATTCTCTTGTATTGTTTAGAGAGTACTATTACCCATCAATAAAACAGCAAATCTCTTTCTCTCCTTTTTCAATATTTATGCCTCCTGTTTATTGTTCTTACTGACTAGTTAACTCCAGTTTGATGTTGAATAGTATAGGTAGCAGTGTTAACTTTTTCCTCATTCCCATCTTTAATGGGAATGCTTTAAAAGTATTGTTGTGGGGTGCCTGGGTGACTCAGTGGGTTGAGCCTCTGCCTTCAGCTCAGGTCATGATCTCAGGGTCCTGGGATCGAGCCCCACATCGGGCTCTCTGCTCAGCAGGGAGCCTGCTTCCCATTCTCTCTCTGTCTGCCTCTCTGCTTACTCATGATGTCTCTCTCTGTGTCAAGTAAATAAATAAAATCTTTAAAAAAAATAAAAATACTGTTGTTAGTTCCTGGTAAAATCATATTCTTCTTTTTTTTAAGATTTTATTTATTTGGGGGCACATGGGTGGCTCAGTGGGTTCAAGCCTCTGCCTTCAGCTCGGGTCATGATCCCAGGACCCAGAGGTTTTTTTTTTTTTTTTTTTTTTTTTAAGATTTTATTTATTTATTTGATAGAGATCACAAGTAGGCAGAGAGGCAGGCAGAGAGAGAGGGGGAAGCAGGCTCCCCATTGAGCAGAGAGCCCGATGTGGGGCTCGATCCCAGGACCCTGAGATCATGACCTGAGCGGAAGGCAGAGGCTTAACTCACTGAGCCACCCAGGCGCCCCAGACCCAAAGGGTTTTTTTTTTTCTTTTCTTTCTTTTTTTTTTTAATTTTATTTATTTGACAGAGAGATCACAAGTAGTAAGAGAGGCAGGCAGAGAGAGAGAGAGAGAGAAGCAGGCTCCCTGCTGAGCAGAGAGCCCGATGTAGGGCTCGATCCCAGGACCCTAGGATCATGACCTGAGCCGAAGGCAGAGGCTTTAACCCACTGAGCCACCCAGGCACCCCGACCCAGAGGTTTTAACCCACTGAGCCACCCAGGTGCCTCAAAATCATGTTCTTAAACTAAGGAATGTTTCTTTTATCCTTAGCTCAATGGGAAATAGTTTTGTTGATGTTCACTGATTTATTTAGCTTTAATAAGATCTAAGTGACTTTCTTTTTAGAAGATTTTTAATTTATTTATTTGACAGAGAGACTGAGTGTGCAAGAGAGCACAAGCAGGGGGAGCAGCAGAGGGAAAGAGAGAAGCAGGCTTTCGGCTGAGCAGGGAGCCTGATGTGGGGCTCGATCCCAGGACCTGGGATCATGACCTGAGCTGAAGGCAGATGCTTAACCAACTGAATCATCCAGGCGCCCAAGCACTAGGTGATTTTAAGAACACATGATTTTTCAGCATATGCTTCGTTTTATTGTCCTTTAATAGTCAGCTCCCTTAATAGATTTTTTGATGATGATAAACTTGACTAACTAGAATAAATCCTATCATGCCATCATATATGCTCTTTTAACACTGAATTCAGCCCACTAATAACCTATTTAAGACCTAACTGAGAATGTAAAAGGTTTGAGCTTTTCTCATTGATTGCAAGCTAACAAGTTAGCTTGTCATAGCATCGCACAAGCTGACAGAATACACTAGACTCCTGGGCCAGAGAAAAAGGACTTAAGTGTCATGTTCGCATTGGCTTCCCTTGTCCCACAAACCCCACAGGGACAACACAGGTGGATGCTATACACACAGGTAACTTGCTTCACAACCAAGAAACTCTGGGCTTCTCTTTTATAAAGGGAAATAAGCAAAACTACTGGAGGGAGACATTATTTTCAACATACATGACAGTAAGCAAAACTGCTCTCTGTTCTGGAAGGAGGTTCTATTGGTATCTTCCAAAGCTGTTTACTGTACAAACATCTTTGAAAATACAGTCTGGAGCAGAAGAGTCATTAGCACTTCCATTTGCAAGACATGTAGAAACCCAAGAGCTCCTCAGAGTCCATCTCCCAGCAGACATTGGTCTGTACTGGCATTTATTTTTAAGTGAAATTTGAGTACAGTTTTCTTTTGGAGCTATCCAGCTTAAGAGGTATCAGGATCTTGACTTCATGGAACAAATGAGTAAGTTTTCACATTTGTGCATGTTTAAAAGGAACATGGGGGTCATATGGTCTGAAACATTGGTAGAGCTTATGCGTATATCTATCTTGGCCTAGTGCCTTTCACTGATGCAGATTTTTGACTACTATTCAAATTTCTTCTATGAGTATTTGTCTATGCAGGGCTTCTACCTCTTTTGTGTCAGTTTCATTAACTGATACATTCCTAGAAATTTTTCCATTTCATCTTGATTTAAGTGTTTACTATAATACAGCATTTATGATGCAGGAATTTACTCTTTTATGTTACTTTTTAAAATTTTTTAATATTTTTAAAGATTTTATTTATTTATTTGACAGAGAGAGAGCACAAGTAGGCAGAGTGGTAGACAGAGGGAGTGGGAGAGGGAGAAACAGGCTCCCCACTGAGTAGAGAGCCTGATGTGAGGCTTGATCCCAGGACCCTGAGATCATAACTTGAGCTGAAGACAGATGCCCAACGGACTGGGCCACCCAGGCAACCCTATGTTACTTTTTAAATGGGGAACATTGTAGAACTTTATCTTCTGGGCAGAACATAATTTTAAATCTGGCTTAATTTACTGATAAGGATACAGTTAAAGAGACTTTTCACTCAGTGTGTTAGCTCAGACAGATGACTGAAACTGTAATAATTTACTTGGGAGACTCACATAAACCTGGATTAATTCTAACCCACACTAAATAATATTGAGATACCAGAGACCTGTGACACAAGAAAGATGCAAGATTGATTATACTTTTCATAATCATGTTTAGCTTTCCAAGTTAAGTGAGTATAAAAAGTGAAGGGCTTGGATAATAGTAGTATATTATGATAAACTTAATCTGATTATTGATAACAGTATTCTAGATGTTTCTACTAGAGAAAATCAATATAGCCTTTGATATCTGACATGTAAGTATTTATTGCATAATATTTTTCTTTATTCTCTAAACAGAAAACTAGAAATGATTCATTTTCTTATGTTAGGGATAGCTATGGACCTTTACAATTCTACCTAGAATATATATGCTAATTCTCTAAGCACACAGTGTAGGTATTATGGGCTGCTAACTGTACCATTTTTCATCTCACAGGACATCATGCTAGTACTCTCCCTAGTGACATAACAATAACGAAAAGAGAGAAGTAGCTATTCATAACTGTTTTAATAAGATATGCCTATGGGAGAAAGCAAAAAAATAAGTCTTCAAAAACATATAGGGCCGCTATCTAGTGAAGTTTCCATAGGACGTAATCTGTAGCATGACAAAATATCTACTCCAAAGCGAGAACAAATTTGAGTAATTTGCACCTTCTATAACTAAAAAAGAAGCCCGGTGCTTGATAGGTCAACACATGGTTCAACCCTACTCCAAGGGAACCTACAATCCGACATCTTTGAGTGGAGCTCAGAGAAAGAGAAAGCTCTCTAGCTTACTCCAAAGTGGATCATGAGTAGCTCTACTCCTCATATGTCTCAATATATGCATGTTGCTCGATGTGTCCGAAGCAGATTAGAACTTACAACAAGCGGTTGCGGGAAGATGCTTGAAGTGACTAAAATTTTAGAACAGAAGTGTGTTCCACTCTGTATGTAATTTTTCTTGTAAGATGCAGCTCCTGTCCAAGGTTGAAGTTTGGGAAACACTCAATACCCAATCATGGAGTATCTGTTGATGATGGGAACGGAGCCACCCACCATGACTGAGCGCTATCAGGTCTAACTAACCCAAGTGTTAGGCTTGTTCACAACAACCCTTCAAGTTGTGATGAAAGACACAGAGCAGGGATTTGGCAGGGAGTGGGCCTTATGAAGTGGGCTTCTTTGGACGCATAAGAAGCTACATGGGTCCAAGTACATACCCTCTAGTGTGAGCAATATGGCCTCAAGGGAAGTTGATTAAGGAGAAAAAAACAACTTACTCCTGATTTTCAAATGGCTACACACAATACTACAGCATCACCCAGAAACATCTGATTTCATCCTTATACCTCCACACAGGAGGAGTCCTGAAAGATGGTAGAGAAAGGGAATTGTCCCAAAAGACAAAACCTTCAAGAAATAGATCTCTTGGTCGGCTTTGCCTGAAGAAGAGACAATAGGAGAAGAGAACCTTATCGATTCTTTTCTTTTTATTTTTTCTTTTTATTTTTTAAAAAGATTTATTTATTTACTTACTTACTTATTTGACAGACAGAGATCACAAGTAGGCAGAGAGGCAGGCAGAGAGAGAGAGAGAGGGAGGCAGGCTCCCCTCTGAGCAGAGAGCCTGATGTGGGGCTCAATCCCAGGACCCTGGGATCATGACCTGAGCCAAAGGCAGAGGCTTTAACCCACTGAATCACCAAAGCACCCCTGATTCTTTTTCTCTTTAAAAGTTTTTTGAAGATTTATTTATTTGAGAGAAGGTGAGAGAATGTGTGGGGGGATGGGCAGTGAGGGGTGAGGCCGGAGTGGGGGGTGGTTAGGGAAGGGAGAGAATTTCAAGCAGATTCCCACTAATTGCAGAGCGAGTAGCCTGATGTGGGGCTCAATCTCATGACCCTGAGATCATGACCTGAGCCAAAGCCAAGAGTCAGGCACTCAACCAAATGGGCCACCCAGGTGCCCTAACCTTACTGATTCTTGATAACTGACTACACAGACAGTGGGCGTAGTAGGATCAGTCCTAGTGGCTCCTAAGACAGATTTTGGTAGTGAGGCCATAAGTGTTGTGGGGGTGAAGAGGGCACAAACTAGAATCTTTGTCCTTAAACAGCACTTCTGTTATGTTCTAAGAACCACAGCTGTTTAGACTTACCTAACATCACTTTTTGTTCACCACCTTCTTTGAGATTTCTTCACAGATGTTCTCTTTTTTACTGAAGTAAGTCATAGAGATGTTCTTTAGGTTCTCTGGCCATGCTTCCCTCAGCCTTGATTTACATAGAAATGCTTCCTTTTGCCCTTCTACTTGAACGATGGTAGGTTTTTCAGGACCCAGGTATCTACATGGACAGTTGTATCTCTCAACCCTCCAAGGATGTTACTTCATGTCTTTTGGCTTCTGTTAACAGCTGTCTGAGTGAGTGTCTCTCCTCTGGGGAGGGTCTTGCACTAGCCCCTTCTCCTGCTTTACCCGTCTCCACAGCCAGCACCACAAGTGTAGACAAATCCAGGCTCCTGATTCACACAGAAACCAACCCGTGCTCCTACTTGAGCACAACTGCGGTGCTCTAGGCTGTGCCCTGTGGGGACCTAGCCATGGGTGGGGACCTATCCATGGTCCCTACCACTATCTGTACCTATAGGACACACAGATCTGCAAGCCCCACTCAAAATTTTGGAGGTTAATGTGTTTTGTAATCCTGAATCTTTCAAATTTTAGAAAGGAATAGCATGCCTATATGGTACATCAAACACCACCACAAGTAGTCCCAGGGCAGCCCCTGCAACCCTGTCCTCTCAGCTATGTGGCTATTCTCACCCTTGTGTCTCCAGCCCAGAGCACAGGGTCTAATGCAGAGTAGCTGCTAAGAAATATTTATTAAATGATTAAATTAAATGTCTCACCCACATTCTATGTAAATCTTCCAGATTTACATAGCCAGCCTGGCCCTGCCCCCTAATCTCAACCTAAGGGCTCTAGCTTCTGCTGGAAAGTTCCTCTTGAGTGACCTACAGACAGTCCCTCCTCTCCTGGAATGTCCTGATCCAGTGAACCTCTCACCCCATTACTTCAGGCAGAACCCAACAGTCATCTAGTAGTCTTCCTTCTCCCCCAACTACCACTTTGAGAAAATCACAAAGCCTCCCCTTTCTACTTCCTAAGTGTCTCTAAGACCTCCCACTGTTTTCTTCCCTGTACTCCCTGCCCTACTTCACATTGCCATCACCTCTTGCTTGTTTTTCTACAGTAGTTTTCTAGAGGGGTCTCTCTTAGAGGATCTTGTCCTTCCAGAAGATTCTCCAAAAGAACTCTATTTGAAATACAAACATCATTCTTTCTTTCTTTCCTATTTTTTTTTTTTTAAGATTTTATTGGCTCATTTGAGACCTGGAGATTCAGAGAGAGAGAAAGAGAGCCTGAGCAGGTGGGGAGGAGCCAAGGGAGAGGGAGGAGCAGACTCCCTGCTGAGCCAGAAGCCTGACGATGGGGGGGCTCCATCCCAGGACCTAGAGATCATGACCTGAGCCCAAGGCAGACACTTAACCAACTAAGCCACCCAGGTGCCCCACAAACAGCATTCTTTCTTTCTTTTTTTTTTTTTGTTAAGATTTTATTGTTTTATTCATTCATATGAAAGAGAGAGAAAGCACAAGTAGGGGAAGCAGCGGGGAGAGGGAGAAGCAGGCTCCCCACTGAGCAGAGAGCCTGATGCGGGGCTTGGTCCCAGGACTCTGGGATCATGACCTGAGCTGAAGGCAGCCGCTTAACCGACTGAACCACCCAGCACCCCACAAACATCACTCTTAAGATGAAATTTGATTCGTCCCTATCTGTTCTGCTTTGCCCGATTCTCCTCTATGGAGGGGCTTTATCAGACTCTAGGTTCACCTTGTGCCTTCCTCCACTGCCCTTCCTCGCCTGAAACTGCTGAGTGCCACCTGCTTCCACATGCAGCCTCTCTCTGTTCCCTGTAGGAGTCCTGGCCTCTTGTTTTCAGGCCCCCACTCTGCTTCCACGCCCCACCCCCCCACACCTGTTTCTTCCTCTCTGTTCTCTTCACATCAATAACTCCTACTCAGGTCAGGGTTGGCACCTCTCCCAGAGATTCCCAGGGCACCCCACACTTCTCTGATCAAGGCACTTGTCACCCCGCTGTTCTACCTCTGCTTCTTCTCCTCCAGTAGAATGTAAGTGGAGATCTTGATTTTAACATGTTTCCCAACAGGTATAGGAAGTGGTTAATGAAAACTGCTGAGCAGAGGAAGGGACACTAAATTTGGAAGCATTGGAATGAACTGTGATGCTGACTTTGGAGAAATCTTAGCACTTAAGATGCTGGGAAGAAGGGTTATTGGCCATGCAAGTGCCAGCCCCGCTATGACTTGACCAATGGTAGTAACCCTATAATGGTAGGACAAGTATGCCATTCTCAGTGGTTCCTGATCCAGGAACCGTAGATACAGCAGGACATCGGCCCATAATCTGAGCAGACGGGGCAAGTTGCTGGCGTTCTGTGGCGGACATTGCCATTGTGCGTGGCAATCATTGTTGCTAATCCCATTGAAGGAAGGTTTTCTAAAGTCTGCGGAAGTAGAAATTCTTTGGCCCTTACCACCAGTATGCAAGGAATGGTGCAGGGTAACCATGGCTATGGGTGTTTTCCCCTCTCCCAAGCCCAGTAAAGGGGAGACCTTGAAAGTCTTCTGGCTGAAAGGAGAGCTGCGGATTGGATCAACCGATGCTGATCAAAGACTACAGGCGTTTGGCTGAGACTCAGAGCCCAGGGGAGGTAGGAACGCAGGGAGGGGGAAGTGATGGGGAAGGCTGCGTTCTAAATCCCGCCTGAACATAGCAAAAATTCTTGGGGTTTTGCCCATTTAAAACTGAAGGAGAAAGACAACTTTTCCTATTTTATGTACTGACTGATGCCATGATGGGGAATTGAGGTGTCTCATAAATCAGTCCTGGGAAAGTGGTTGCTCTGTGCCTTGGTTTCCCAGAACAGCAAGGAGGAACAATGGGCTTTTCTCATAAGATCAGTAAGACAATCATTTCACTCGGACATAAGATTACTTTTTTTAAAACAGGAGGAGACAGACATGAATGGGGTCAACTGAGAATGTTCATGCCAGTCCCTGTTCCTCTGCTCACCCCTCATCCCCAGAAATAATCTTATTTACATAATGCTTTTGTTTTATTTTTATTTTTTTAAGTGTTTTTTAAAGATTTTTATTTATTTATTTATTTGTCAGAGAGAGAGAAGCGAGAGTGAGCACAGGCAGACAGAGTGGAAGGCAGAGTCAGAGGGAGAAGCAGGCTCCCTGCGGAGCAAGGAGCCTGATGTGGGACTCGATCCCAGGACGCTGGGATCATGACCTGAGCCGAAGGCAGCTGCTTAACCAACTGAGCCACCCAGGCGTCCCTTGTTTTATTTTTAAATCAAAGATTGAGTTAAGGTGGGAAGAAGAATGTACAAAAGGCAGCCTGAGAGGATGGGGAGGGTTAGATGCTCAAGGACAGCTGCTCTGAAGACTGGCCTTTGAGAAGAAACCTGGCAAGATCTGGGGCATTAAGCTTTTGCCCCAGAAGGGACAACTGTAAAGACCCTAAAACAGAAGCGTCTGGAATGTCTGAGGAGTTCCAAGCAGTGAATGGCTAGAGCCAAGTAAAAGGGGAAGGTGGGGAGAGTGGAGGGAGCTTAGCTCTTGCCGGGCCACAGAGTTTGCTAGAGTTTGTTGGAGTTTACTAATCATAGAAGTTCCGAAAAGGTTCTAAGCAGGAAAGCAGGATAATCATTATCTATTGTTTAAAAGATGAGTCCCGCTGCCAAGTAAAGAATGAGCTCAGAACAGCAGGGGTGAAGGCAATGGGAACAGCAGGGAGCCAGGGGCTGAGGCCAGGAGGCCAGTTAGGAGGCTGCTGTGCCTTCTGGGCACAGACCGGGTACCACAGGTGAACCGGTGTGAGGTCATGGGCTGGAAACCAGTTTTGAATACGAGAGCCGGTTCTTGTTCCAGGCTTGGATGTGGGCTGTGAGGCAAACAGAGGAAGCAAAAGAAGACTTGGTGGGTGTTCAGTACACTTATGCACTGACTGACCCGTGAACCGGAGCCCCTGAAGATGTGCCTTCCCCTGTCCAGTAAGACTTCGTCCACTCCCGGCGGCCAGCTGCTTGCCGTGCTTCGTAAGCTGTGCGGCCCTTCTGGAATATGCAGCTAATAATACACCCCCCTCCGAGGCCACTGGACAAACAAGTGGATAATACGGCCCTCAGACTTTCTGAGGAGAGACAAGAGGAAGCTCTGGGAGTGGATGCTGAGGCCCTTCTGGAGGCTCTCGTGGGCGAGCACACAGATGCAATAGGAAATAGATGCATTAGTCCTCTCTCAGGGGGGCCCGTGAAGCGGGGGTTTTGCAGAGGAGAAGGCTAAGGCCCCGGGAGTGTGTGTTTCTGGCCCCGGTCACACAATGCCTGTGGGTCGGCCCAGGAAAGGAGAATTGGAGGAGGCCAGCTGCAGAATGGAGTCAGTTGGTTTCATCCTTGGAGATGAGAAGGAAGAAGATCCTCTTGCTTGTGAATGCCCCCTTCCTGACGCCTGCGTGGAGCAGAAGGATCCCGGAGGCTGTGCTTTGCTTAATGCATATCAGGAGGGTAAACCGGGGAGGAGAAAACCCCACCACTTGACCACAGGTGCTGCAGCTGCTTCTGTCAGTCCAGAGGCTCCCCTGCTTTGAGGAACAGCTTGGTCCTTGTCTTCTAGCACACGCCACAGGACGGCGAAGGAGGGCAGGGCTGACAGACTCTCAGGCAGGACGGGGGGAACTGTAGGCGGCTCTTCCCGAAGGTTAAGCTGCGCTATTTCCCTCTGGGGGGGAATTGAGCGGGGTGACCGGCAGTCTGGTGGGAGAAAGCAGGTTGACCCTGTGCATTACCACCCCTGCACTCACCCCCCACCTCTGCTCTAGCCTGCTTGCGGCTACACACTTGCTAAAGGTGCGGATGGTTCTGAATCCTCTGGATATTTTCAGTGCCCAGCATGGGGCCTGGTGCCCAAAGGGATTTGCTGAGTCTCTGTCCGAGGTTCCAAACCAGCGTCTCCAACATCTGGCTTCTCTGGGCAGCTTCAGAGCCCAAGATCTGGCTGGGCCTCTGACCTAGCTGCCGGCTTCCTTCCCACTGCGAAACTTTTTCCCCAGATGGGAAAAAAAACAACCTCAGGGAGCATCCAGAGGAAATACCTCGAGGGAACATCACTGAGGGGGGCAGGAGCCTGGCTTCTAAGCCCCCAAATCTGCAATCAACAAGTGTGGCCTTGGGTGAGTTGCTTAACCACTCTGTGCCTCTCCTTTCTCATCTTCAAAATGGGGAGACAATAGAGCAGTGTAAGGGCAGGTGGGTCCTGACATCGGGCGACTTGATTTTGAATCTCCGTTCCACCACTTGTCTGCAGTGGCTACTTAGATTTTTGGCCATGGCCCAGTTCTACAAACTGTGTGAAGGGTGAAATGGATAATAACAGTGTCTACTTGGGGGCGCCCGGCTGGCTCAGTGTGACTTTTGATCTCAGGGTCATGAGTTTGGGCCCCATACGGGGGATAGACTTAGAATAAAAAACAAAAACAAAACAGTGTCTACCTCATAGAGTTGTTGTGTTAAGATACCTGTTTTATACTTTATATCTTTATATACTTTAGGACAAATCCCGGCACCTAGTAAGTGAGTTATTATTATTATAATGTTTGCCTTTTTTAAAATAATAAAAGGCTGCTCTCCAGGCCTCCCGGGGTTTTGGTGAGGATCCCCTGACATCTTGAATAAAAAAGCAGGGAGGAATTCGTTAGGTAGCTGGTCTTTTTGACCTTTTTTGTTTTCAAATCTGACAGGAAATTCCTTCCTTCTCCAGCCTTGCCCGCCACCCAGCCACGCGCCCCAGCTGACTGCTTTCCATGACAAAAGGCAAGGCCAAGTTGGCGACCGGTTCTCTGCCCCAGAAACCAGCAAATCCCTGCCTCAGGTAAACCACTGGGAGTTTCTTCTTCATTAACAATCTCAGGGTTTTGCTACTACAGCAGCGGGGGGTGGGGGGTGTGGGGGGGTGGCGGGTGGGGGGTTTTGGGGGGGTGGCCGGTGGGGACCAGTTAGATGCTGCACACTTAGCCTCTTCCAAGTTTTGGGTGGTTGCAGGGAGGAAGAGGAGCACAGTTTCAGTGACATTCCTCATGACCCAGTTTGCCCTGGGACTTGACAGTGCCCTGGGAGCTGGAGAAGTTGGGGTGCATAGGCTCATAGTTCTCGAAGCCTCTGGGTGCCCCCTTTCCTAGTAAATTTAAGAATGGGATAAAAAGGGGGGCACCTAGGTGCCTCAATGGGTGAAGTGTCCAGCTCTTGATCTTAGCTCAGGTCTTGATCTCAGGTCTGTGAGTTCAAGCCCCGCCTTGGGCTTTGTGCTGGGTGTGGAGCCTACTTTAAAAAAAAAGGGGGGGCGGGGGATAAAGGTTCTCAAAGTACTTAGAAGGAAACCTAAATCTGATGTCTTGGTTTTTAATTCTTCTCTGCCCCGTCTTATTCTGGAAGGTACGTGAGATTCCAGGCAGCTTGGAAAGCACATGCTTTCAGTTATACGTGTGCCCAAAGGGCCTCGGCCTGGGCTGCAGCTCGCCAGCAGCCCCGGGGTCCCCTGACCAACCCAGAGAATGAAGGACAGTCCTGTAGATCCCACATCTTTCCTCTGTACTGTCCCGAACAACAGGAAGTGAAATCTAACTGAGATCCAGAATTTCTGACCTGGTTCCCAGGCAGAATGTGTCACAGATGCCGGTGCCAGTTGGGGGGGCGCTGGTGCAGACTTTGACCTGGAAACATCACCCGCACAGGCAGCTTCATCCCTCTGCCCTATGCCTCAGTCCCATGCCCAGCAGGAGGCAACTCCATGATGGGAGACTGGTCTGGGAGTGGAGACGCGGGAGCCACCCCGGCTGGTTCAGAGGGAGATTGGAGGGGATTCTTCTTTTTGTCTTTGTTCTCATAAACACCGCTGTTCTGGCATTTAGTGTCACACACTCAGATATAGATATTTCCAAACACAAGTCACTCAAGTTCTTTTTACGTGTCTTTCTTTCCAAGAAATCATATGCCTGTCTCCCTCTTCCTCCTATCCCGTCGACCCCTGCTGAAAAAATATCCCAGGTAGTTTATTGACCCCTAGTACTCCAGCCTAGGAGAGTTAGTAGAAATGGAAGCCAAGAAGAAAGCTACTGTAAGAATCGATGATCAGCAACGCAAATATTCAAGTAAATCTACCTCCAATGTGACAGGGCAAACCGGTGGGTCTGTTTTGAGAAATGCCTCAGGTCCCAGGCTGCTCCTGCTCAAGACTGATTTTCTTGAGGGCAAAAGGCATCCCAGAGGACAGAAACTGTCCTATACCAGAGACCCGGTGGCCCAATTCATTCATGGCTCAACAATGCCCTGAATGAGTTAGGGAGCAGGTTTCCTCATTGGCAAATTGTAGGTGTCAGTCTAGATCAGGGGTTCTCCAGCAGGGTTGATTTTGCCCCACCCCTCCTCATCAGAGGACATTTGTCAATGTCTGGAGATACTTCTGGTTGTCTCGTGTGGCCCCAGCCAGGAGGAGAGGGGGTGCTTTGAGGATCAAACAGGTAGAGACCAGAGACGCTGAAATGTCCTGATGCACAGAATAACCTCTTCAACCCATTACCCACCCCACAAATACCACATGCCGAGGCCAAGAAGCCCTGGTCTAGAAACCACAGCTTTCAGGTTTCCTCTAGAAGGAGCCCAGTTCAAAAGTTTCCTATTTCCTTGGAAATAATGGGCTACCTGTGGCCCTCAAGGGGGCCACCGCACCCAAGGCTGCAGAGCCCCACCTGTGGATCGCTGCCAGGTGGTGAGACCTCACAGCAGCATTTCATTCTGGAAGAGATTGTCTGTGCACTTAGTTTGATCGAAGACAGAACTGTTACTCTGCTAAAAATCAAACTGCTCATCAGCCTACACACTATCCCCAAGGAGTAACTGTTTGGTTCCAGCCTTTCAGATGTGAGCAGGTGGGACAAATCCGACAAAAAACCGTTTGCTTTCACTCTCAACAAAATCCCTGTCATGGCTTCAGTGCCAGGCCCCTCACACCTCTCTTCCTTTAGGAGAAGCTGAAGACAGAAAAACAAATCCCTAAAAGTGGCCAGAAATCATCCCACTTAGAGTTTATTTCATGTGATTGTCAGCATGCAGTGTACTTTCTTGGGGAAAAAAAAGTTCTGTCCCAGTTCACATTATAAATTAATTTACAAATATAGAATTGTGTTAGAAGCAATATTTATAAAAGTCCATACGATTTTTCACAAAGAAAAATATCCATAGAAATTGGTTTTTGTACACACAATCTGGGGGTAGGTAGTCTCTTTGGTTGTCTTTCTCTGTAATATTTAAAAAGTAATGGTGATGTTATTTATACCTCGATAAACTGTTTAAAAAATAATTTTCTGTATTGTGCATTTCAAAAGAAAAATTTAAGAATAATGCTGTGAGTCTCAGAAAAGAATACACAGGGAAAAGTTGAGGTTTTTTTTTACAATGTACGTGTGGTCCTTTTCCTAAAAAAAAAAAAAAAATTAAATCCCCAAACCAACAATGTTCCTATCAAAGACCCAACAACATGGTACAAAGGCAATTCAGGACATTCTATTCATCTTAATGGAGGCTGTTCCAATAAATCAACAATCATCCCCATTTTAATTAGCACCTCTTAGATAAGTTCAAACAATGGCTGAGCTCTGACTGGGCCCTGGGAGGGTGACCATGAACACCATTCAAATGAAGATACCTCTTGAGAAGTAAAAGGGAGTGCCAAAAATAAATTATATTGATAATTTTTGACAACAAATGTTTTATTAAGAAACTATAAAAATTCCACTTAAAAAACTATTTTTAATAAAATTCTAGTATTTTGTTTTAAAAAATGAGAAATCCAAGACACATGCTAAAAGGGCTAGGATATCAAGTTAATGAGGACCATGGTCACCCTGGACCTCAGGCACATGGCAGAAGGCAGAGGTGGTGCCTATCCTTGCTGCTCAGCGATACTTACTTCAACCAGAAATCTTTGGTCAAATGAGACCTAGTTCATTCCTACCCCTAGACGCTATGTCTGCCTATGCACAATGGCACCTTCTTTTTTTTTTAGAACCAGAACAGACCTTCTAGCACTAGCTCTAGAGCCAGACTGCCTGGACCCGATCCGGCTCCACAACTTATTATCTGTGTGACCTTGGGGGAGTCACCTGACATCTGAACGTGAGGGGTAGTAACCATACCTAGCTCCCAAGGTTGTTGTGAGGATTAAATGACCTAATACAACCTCGAGTGTCCGTCTGAAACAGCGCTGGGCACTCACGGTTCTCGGGGGCAGCTTCCCGGCTATTAGTTAGTATCTACCGGGGCCCAGGCACGGAGCAGAAGCAGAGGTGACACAGGAGCTGGATGGAGCTCAGATGACCTGCACTGCGGTAGGACCCAGCACAGGATTTCAACTTTAATTCGTGGCCAAAAACTGCAAATGGAGGTTTCCTATAAACATCCAGATATGACTTTTCTAGACAAATGAGGATGCTGCCAGGCAGGAAAATAACAAACGGCCCACAGCAGCCTTTTGCTGGTCCACCAGAGCGCTCCCTTACCTGCTTCAAGGGACCAACTGCTACCTCTTTCCTACTGATCAGCTTCATTCTTTGGCTCTTTGGCCGGCCCTTGGACACATATGAGCTCATAACCCTGCGCTACAGTGACAAACAGAACAGACATGGTCCCTGCCCTCACGCGGGGCTCACAGGCACTGTCCCCAACAGAGTGAGGTGGCTTTCTCTCCAGAGAAACCTGTAAAAGCGCACGGGGCTGCGGGAAGAGTTATCTACTGCTCCCATCGGGCCACAGGAGCACCTGGGCCTCCAGAGGAATGCAGAAGCCCACTTCCTGCCCCATGAAATCTGCATGTCACGAGACCTAGGTTGTGCATATTCAAGTCCGGAGGGTGGCTGTCCCAGGCTGTCCTAGACCTCGGAGCCCTCGCGGGGGTAGATGAGGCTGTTGACCATGCTGAAGTTGTAGAAGGAGCTGCTGAACGGGCTGTTCTGACCCCCGCCGCTGCTGGCGGGGAAGGGGCTGTAGTAGGAGGACCTCTGGCTGCTGCTGCCGTTGCTGGTACCGTTGCTCAGCGGCAAGCTGTCTGGTGGGGCTTCCGGGACGGAGCTGGCGGGGAACGTGCTGCTGGAGGCCAGGGGGCCCCCCTGGATCCCTAGGTGGCGGCCGGTGGGGACTGCCCGCGGGGTGCTCCCACTGCTGCTGACGCTCAGGGTGCTCAGGCTGCTGAAGAAGGTGTTGAGGCAAGGGGCGGAGGAGAGCAGGGACCCTCCCGGGGAGGAGGCAGTACTCTTTGCACCCTCAGGGGACTCTGGGGACTGGGGCGGCCTTAGCAATGCAGGGGGGCTGTCTCCTTCGGGCTTCCCACCCACGCCGGACCCCAGTCCCGAAGAGAGCCCTTCTTCCGATTTTGCGGTCCCTGCTGCCACCGTGGAGGTGCCGCTGGCTTCGGAACGGCGCTTGCGCTTCCGACGGAAGTTCCCATTGTCAAACATTTTCTCACAGTTCGGATCCAGGGTCCAGTAATTCCCTTTCCCTGTGGAGAGGAGAAAGGCACTTAAGTCAGAGAAGCGCCCAGCTCAGGCCCCTGCAGTCAGTCACCTTCAGTTCTGCAAGGAGGAGCACAGACTCTCATAAATGCGGACTGAGATGAAGATTATCCTTTCGGGAAGACCTTGCTCCTCGCCTTCTACAAGAAATCCGGAACAAAGGTGTTCTGGCCATTTCCACCTCCCCCTGGCAGTGTCTGCTACCCAAATCTTAAGACCTAATTCTAGGTCCAAGACACTTTTAATTACCCAACGCCTTCCCCTCCGGATCCATACGCTGTACCCTAGCAAAATCTTGGTGCTGCTTAAATTCGAGCCCACATTTCTTTATTTACAGAAGTAGGCATAAGGATAATGCCCATTTCATAGACTTATGCGAGGGTTAAGTGCTGTCTCCACAGAGAAGCTGGCACACAGCAGTGAAAATCACTATCTGTTATTGTTATTGGCTGAAAGGTACACTATTTGTCCCTGAAACAAACAAAACACACACACTCCACTGGAAAAAGCAACCTCAAGTCATTTATCTTGCCAAATAAAAATTACAAAAGTTACCACTGAGCCATCAGTGGTTTTAACAACTTGGGTAACATTGTTCATGGTACAGGAAGCTCCTGCAGTCTACATGCCCCCCCTCCCCCACCTTGAGCAGCAGAGGCCCCGCATCCCTCACCCTGCAGATCTCAGATCAGAGCCTCAGGTAACGCATGCAGAGCCAGTCTTCTGCTTAAAAAACTTCCCCCACTACCTAGTACAACTGAGGTTAAAAAAGACTTGTCACTTGGAGGATTTTCTCTCTCAGTAACTTTTATCGTTCCCAGTAAATAGGATCTTTGACATGTGACAGCACTGCTCAGCACTTATCCCATTAAGTGCTTTTACATGGACAACTTCTGCTGCCCCTCACAGCTCTGTGGAGGCAGCACTATCAGTGCCTCCATTTTTCAGATGGTGAAACTGAGGGGCAGATGGGTTAGTAACCTGCAGTATTCCCAGTTGGTAATGGGAATTTAAGGGATTTAAGCAGGCTGACTCTAGACTCAGCATTCTTACCTAGCCACTGTGTTAGGTTGCCTGCACAAACCAGCACACACCCCTCCAAGCCCATTATCTTCATTAACACATTTTTTGCAAATAGTTGCAAAAAGAAAAAATTCTTATTCATACAACTACCATCTAGATGGTAGTACCTGCACCTGATATTGGGCCCCTAAGTCCCAAAGGCTTTGACAAGACACTAGCTAAAGACACCAACTTTTTAGAAAGTCTAAAAGAATATACATGACAATTAATGTGATAATCTCGGGTGATTCAGAGGCCAGACTGGGAAGCTGCACCTTCCAGAACTGTACGTCCTGTCCAATACAGTAACCACTTGCCACACACACGGCTGTCGGTCACTTGAAAAGTGTGTAGTCCAAAATGCCAAGTGGAATCAAACACACATAGGATTCTGAATACTTAATACCAAAAAAAAAAGTATCTCAGTAAAAATTTTTATATTTGGTTTATGTTGAAACAGTAGTTTGGGTGAATTAAAAATAGTAAAAATAATTTCATCAGTTTTTTTTTTTTTTACCTTTTTAAATGTGGCTACCAGAAAATTTGCCATCACGTGTGATTTATACTGTATTTCCATTGGAAAGCTTCCCTCTAGAATACATTGGGGGCAGGGGGTGGGGGGAGGGAACACTCCAGAGCATTTTACACAAACTCCTGGGTCTCTGCAGCATGCAACTGAAACCTTTTCATTTCTCTTTTGCCCATCACACCTGTCCCCTACCTGGTTACCAGAGCCTTCTGAAAACCTCAAGTATAATCGTGTTTCCCTTCTTTTTGGGTCCACCCCACTTCTTCTCAGCTAGAGGAAAACCACTCACAGCACTCCACTGTAACCCAGCCCTTCCCAGCAGAGGGCTTAGCAGCAAATTTGGAGTTTTCATTTTTACATTTGGAAACGGTAAGGCACCGAAACCACAATTTGCAGGACCCCAGCTAAAGCTCTCTGATTCCTCTTGGTCCTCTGTCCCGACGCCTGTTGTCACGACCCCCATAACATTACTCTCAAGGTAGGCTCTTGTTTCATGAAGGACACCGTTGATCACGTCTTAGGAACCTGGGGCAGGAAGAAGGGCATCCAGGGACAGCCTGGGGACGCGGCGCGGGGGGGGTGTAGGTGTAAGGGGCGAGCTCCACCCCCACCGGCTCCCCGCTCTGAGGACCCTCTGATGGTTCCCTTTGTCTTCCGGCTTGCCCTCACCCCCGCCAGACGAGGTCGGAGGTTCGGGTGGTGGGTCCCCACCCCGGCTCCCATCCCCAGTTAGAGAGGACCCTGCGTGGAGCTTCAAGTCAAGCCCCACGCCAACGCGACCCTTGCCCGCGCGCCGCTGCCCCCCACTCCCCGGCGGGCAGCACTTGTCCGGCGGCCTCACCTGGGTCGTCCTCGTCGCGGGGCACCTTCTTGAAGCAGTCGTTGAGCGACAGGTTGTGGCGGATGGAGTTCTGCCAGCCGGCCTTGCTGCGCTGGTAAAAGGGGAAGCTGTCGGCCACGAACTGGTAGATGTGGCTGAGCGTGAGCTTGCGCTCGGGCGCGCTCTGAATGGCCATGGCGATGAGCGCCGAGTACGAGTAGGGCGGCCGCACCATCTTCATCAGGTCCTCGCGGCTGGCCATGGACAGCCAGCCCAGCTCCCCCGGCGCGGCGGGCCCCGCGGGCGAGGCGGGCGCGGCGGGCGCGGGCTGAGCGAAGGCCCGCTGCGCGCAGCCGAAGGTGCCGGCGGCGGGGGCCGGCTGCAGGAAGGGCCCGGCGGCGCCCCCGGGGGGCGGGGGAGGCGGCGGCGGGGCGCCCAGGTACGCCGCGGCGGCGGCGGCAGCGGCCGCAGCGGGCGGGCCGCCCACGCCCGGCCCGTTGAGCCACAGGTAGGGGTTGGCGGCGGCGGCGGACGGCGCGGCGTAGTCTGCCAGCCCGTAGGGCGCCCTGGCGGCCGGAGGGGCGCCCTGGGCGGCGGCGGCGGCAGGCGGGGGCAGGCCGGGCTGCGAGTAGACGCCGAAGTTGTCGCCGCAGTAGAGAGCCATGTCGGTGGCCGTCGGCGGGTGCGGCGCGGCGGCGGCGGCGAGAGGCGAGCGGGGCTGGTCTCGCCGCGCGGGCGAGAGCATCCCTTTGGGGGCCCACTCCACGGCCCCGCCTCAGCCCTCGCAGGACGACCGGTGCTCGGGGTGGGGGTGGGGGGGTCGACGGCGGCGCGCGGAGCGCCTGCGGTTCGGCCTCTTATAACCGTCTGCGGCGCGGCTCCTCCCGGGCCGGCCCGGGGCTGGGCGGCGGCCCGCGGGCCGGGGCTCTCCACGCCCCCGCCACGCCCCACCTGCCCGCGCAGCCCGGCAGAGCGCGCCCCAGCCCTCGCGCCGCCCGCTCGCCTCCGGAGCGCCCCCCCCGCGCCTCCCCCGGAGTCCCCCGCCCCGCCCCCGGAGCCCCTTCTCGGCCGGCGCGGGGAGCCGGGGAGCCCGGGGGAGGCCGGCGCCTCCAGGTTGAAGGCGAAAGGCACCTCATTCCCCGCCGGCGCGTTCTTAGCTCAGGAGAAGAAAGGAAATAACGAATGTTGAAACCCAGAGAAGAGAACCCAAACGGTACAACTGTTTTCCAAAAAGTTCCCCGGAGGAGTTTGGGTGGCCGCGCAGACCACCTGCCTGGCCCCCTGCGGTTTTCTACTCAAGCTTCTGCACCTTTTGTCATTGAGTTACTGGATTCCCGGCCAGTCCCAACAGATCGGCTTCTCGCCGAAAATAATAGAAGCAATTCACAACTCTCTGGGGTATACGGTAGATTTTTTTTTTACCGGGCATCCTTGGAGTGTCCCCTTCTCCCTCGGGGATTCTGTGACGGGAGGGACTGAAATTGGTTTTTAATTTTTCTAACCTTGTCTCTAAACACATAACTATACGTTCGTTCACATTCGGCAAGTATTTGTTCGTTTTAAGTCCGGTTTGTGCAGTCCTTTGGTGTGATTTGTTTTCTTCAAAAACAGAAGGGCGTGTGTTTTCAGAGACATTTAAATAAGTGGGTTCGAAATTAGCATTTTAAAGCCAACTGTAATTTAAACTGTGCCAGAAGCGCTCATTTACAAAAATGGTCTCAACGAATTATGGCATAGGACTTGCTTTCTACTTTTCTAAGTTTTGAAATGCGGATCCTCCCTGGAAAAACCAGCGAAACAGGTAAAATACTGTGGCGACCCCACGTGCCCCGCAATCGTTATTTATTCTCTCCGTATAATAATAAGAAAATTGTTTCTCTTACAGTTTAAAATTATTCCTAAATGTGATCTTAACAGGTGACAAGTCTGAGAATTTCACTTAAGCGGGAAGAGAGGAGGGGAAAGCGCTTTTCTGTTTGCCAACTGCAGGCGGAGAGTTAATATTTACTAATTCGGAAATCCACCCCCCCCACTCCGCATTTATTTTCGTGTTATAAATTCAGTAATGTACTTTACAGGAAACTATTATCTTCTATTATCTCGTTCCTTAAAAAATGACATCCAGAGATATTTAACTAGTAAATCGTGATACCTAAAATGCAAACCAGGGTTCAAATGTAAATATTTTTCTTATCATTTCTGGAACCAGAAAAGAATTATTCTCACCTCAAAATTTAGGGCGCTGTTTCTTTCAATCTCTTGGCAAATGCTATAGAATGGAATAGTGTTTGTTTAAGGGTCTAAATTTTCTTTGTGTAGTTAAGCACAGTGTTGTGGACTTTTTTCCTTCCTTCCCAAATAGTCTCAAACAAGGTGGTTTTGTGACTTCTCTTGGGAAGTTAATAATGATGACAACTATAACCCATGAAATTTGAAAGCAATTTTTAAATAAGTTATAATGCCCCAATTTAACATTTGTTCTTAAGTTTAAAGGTCTAACTATAAAAGAGAAAGTCCAAAAGAAAAGCTAGGAACCGAGATGGCAATAAATTAGAAAACATTTGGGACCATCTCCCCTTTCCTAACTGATGTCCTTAACGCCTATCACACCTTCCATTATTTTTTAACAAATTGCTTGTGTATACATACTTTGCAGTTTTTCAGGATTGTTGTTTTGTTGTTTGTCTAATTCTTAACCCAGTAGCTCCAAATTATTCTGAGTAAGAGGCCATGATTGCAGATTATTGTTTCTTGCTTTGATTAAAGGTTCCAACTACTAGTTATTTTTGTGCCTTAACTACAGTATTATCTTTAGCGGACTTTAGTTTTACTTAAAAATGACAGAGCCACCTAGCGGCTCTTTGCCTCTGTTACAGCAGACATCTAGCAGGGATTTGTAAGGTGGACACCCCCTCTAGGGTTTGAAAGTTTTACTTTTCTGTTTTCAATCACATCTTAATTAGATAAGCTTAAAACTATTATTGGTCAATAGCCTGGGGCTTTTCAATGTCAAAGTTAAAATAATTTTTTTTTAAAAGGAAAATGTTGAAAGTTACAAGCTGTTAGGAATGGGACAGCCAGGAAATTTCTGGTTCTACTCTTCAACTTTATTCTTTTTTTTTTTTTTTTAAGATTTTATTTATTTGTCAGAGAGAGCGAGCGAGAGTGAGCACAGGCAGACAGAGTGGAAGGCAGAGTCAGACGGAGAAGCAGGCTCCCTGCGGAGCAAGGAGCCTGATATGGGACTCGATCCCAGGACGCTGGGATCATGACCTGAGCCGAAGGCAGCTGCTTAACCAACTGAGCCACCCAGGTGTCCCAAAGTTAAAATAATTTTTAATCCCTATTTTTTAAAAAAGGATTTATTTATTTGAGAGAGTGGGGGAGGGGCAGGGGAGAGGGAGAATCTCAAGCAGTTGCCCACTGAGTGAGAATCCCACTCCGGATTCAATCCCATGACCCATGAGATCATGACCTGAGCCGAAACCAGGAGTTGGAGGCTTAACCAACTGAGCCACCCACATGCCCCAATCCCAATTTTTTTAATTAAATTTTAAACATTTGGTGTACTTAAAAAAAATCAACAGGATAAAAAATGTGCTTGAAATGCAAGCTCCCCATAATAAGACTTTGTCACATTGCCTTTTCACAAAAAGATGAGTCAAGGCTATTGATTAATGCTTCTATGCCAATGTGAAATAGAGAGGCTATCACATGTTTCCATCGCTGGCAAATAAAACACTTGGGGAAAGTATGATAAGAGGTAAACTCTGTTGCCAGTGGAGATGAAAAAGGAAACAGAGGAAGTGAGCAAAGGACTCAAGAAAACTCAAATTGTAACTAGAGAATATGGTTTTGGGAATCATGGAGCGGGGATAATACTACCACATAAGCCAAAATATAGAAGATTTATTAGTGCATTTATTATTTTGGGGATTTAAGAAAGGATGTTGAGGGACATCTGGGTGGCTCAGTCAGTTAAGTGTCTGCCTTCAGTTCAGGTCATGATTTTAGGATCCTGGGATTGAGCCCCACATCATAGGGCTCCCTGAGGCCTTCTCAAATGAAGGCTGCACTCCCCCTCCCACACTTCCTTCCTGGGGGCCCAGGGGGTGTTCAGTCCCTGCTCTCACACATTAGCAGGTGGCTCATCCCACCCTTTGCCCCCTCATTTCCAATCACCCAACTCCTGCTCCCCAAATCTGTCACCCACTCTCCTGGGTGTTCTGGAGGATAGGGACTGTGTCATTCCCTGCTCCCTTTCTTCCAGTGCTAACAATTAAGGAACACGGACCAAATACCTAACTTTGTGTTAAGCCCCTTACCTGCAACATCTCACTGAATTCTCATAGCCATCCTGTGAAATAAGAAAGAAACCATAGTTTATGGTTGAAGCCACAGAGAGAAAAGTTAAGTAATTTACCTGTGGTCTCCCAGCTTCTAAGAGTGCAGCCAGGATTCCAGCCCAGGCTGGCCAGCTGAGGGGCCCTCTGAGAATCGCTCTCAGCCGTAACTGCCTCCTGCATTATTTCCCCAGAGCCTGGTCCAGTGCCTGACTTTGGGACATGCTCAGTTATCGTGTGCTGCTTGAATAAATTAAACAGTTAAAAACCGTTAGATGGTATCAGCTCTGTACATCATAGATGGTATAATCCCTGAAACATTAAATGGTGCCACCTCTTACCCTCTCTCATCAAAGGCAACCACTTGCCAGCAGTGTCTTATGCTCTCCTCCAGAAAACATTTCGAGGTACTTACTGGTCCAACTCTGTATGCATTTAAAAATGTCCAAGAATGGAATCTGTGTTACTCACTTGGCTCTGCACCTTCTCCTTAATATATTTTGAAGAACCTTCAAAAACAGCCCATATGTCCATATGTCTACCTCGTTTTGTTCACCTGGTGTTCCCTTTCCTAGGATATTCAGTGGGGACCCACCAGTATGACTGTGTAGGTGGTTTCTAGCCTGTGTCTGTTCTAAATGGGGGTGCCCCTCTGGACCTGTTAGGCAATATTTTGAATGTAACCTACTTTTGATGGATCTCTGGATTATGTATTCTTCTTTTTTTTAAGTAAGCTCTGCACCCAACATGGGCCTTGAATTCAGAACCCCGAAATCAAGAGTTATATACTCTACTGACTGAGCCAGCCAGGTGCCTCAGGATTATTACCTTTAAAAAAAAAAAAAGACTTAATTTACTTGTGATAGTAAATTCCTTGCTGGGATTTGCTGGGTCACAGGATATGTACCTTTAAATGTTTGATTCTGACAAATTGCTCTGCCACAAGGTGGCCCAGTTTATGCCACCCCTAGGTTCCCCACGGATGCCTTCTTCCCTTCACCTTGGCTAAGGCTGGATTTGTTCACTTCTTTTGATTTTTGCCAATCTTAAAAGCACAGAGACATATTTTGAAAAAAACGTTTTGTTTTGTTTTTCTTATGAATGAATTTAAGTACCTAGTCATTTTAATTTTTTTTTTTTAAGGTTTTATTTATTTGAGAGAGAATGAACAAGCAAGAGCCAGGGAGAGGGACCGAGGCAGAGAGAGAAGCAGGCTCCCTGCTGAGCAGGGAGCCAGGTGTGGGACTCAAGCCCAGGACCCCAGGATCATGACCCGAGTGGAAGATAGACGCTTAACTGACTGAGCCACGCAGGTGCCCCTTTAATTTCTTTTATATGAATTGCCTGTCGTGATCTTTCACCCATGTTTCTACATTTTTAAAAAGTGAATGTTTCTGAGCTCCTTGCAGTTAAGGACATGAACCCTTTTTACTCCAAGGGGTTGCAAATCATTTCTTCATTAAAACTATCTCTTCTTGGGGCGCCTGGGTGGCTCAGTGGGATAAAGCCTCTGCCTTCGGCTCAGGTCATGATCCCGGGGTCCTGGGATCGAGCCCCGAATCGGGCTCTCTGCTCAGCGGGGAACCTGCTTTGCCCTCTCTCTCTGCCTGCCTCTCTGCCTACTTGTGATCTCTGTCTGTCAAATAAATAAATAAAATCTTTAAAAACAAAAAAAAAAAACAAAAAACAAAAACTATCTCTTCTCTCGGTGTATGCCATAACACATTGTCCTGGTTTTCTTTCTTTCTCTTCTGTATCTACCAAAAGGACAAGTTTCTCATCTCATTCTTTGAATATGGGTTTTTGTTCCCTCAGATTCCGAACCTTGGCCCTCTTCTTTTCCTCTATACATCCTTCATGGGTTGTCACATCTAATCCCATGGCTTTAATCACTGGGGTAGACATGTTGTAACATGCTGTTATTGCCTGTTTGGCAACTCTATAAAAAAAACACCCCTCCATTACTTGAGGGATCTTGAGGTTTGCATGGGATGGACTCTTGGGCAGGGGTGGGCCGTTGGGCTGGAAACTCAGACGTAGCCCTCACCAATGTTATTTATTTTTTTCCCTACACTAATGATTTGTTTGAGGTGGGTGAGCGATTTGAGGTAAGTCATTTAAGACTTTCTTGGAACTTCTACTGGGATTATCAGGAAGAAGCTCCTTTCTTCACATGGATTGGTTGCTGTACAGAGGTTATAATCCTGAAATGGATATCTTTGATATTATAAGGGAGACTTTGCCTGAGAATGTAGGTGACACCAAGTAAACCTGAGTGACAGAAAGGAAGGACTTATCCTGGATCCAAGATTTGAATCCCTTTACCCGGGATCCTCCATCATACCCTTGGTTTCTTCAGCCAACAGATTTCCTTGTAGATTCAGCAAGTTAGGATGGTGTTACAGGCTGAATTGTGTTCCCCCCAAATTAATATGTTGATATTTTAATCTCTGGTACCTCGGAATGTGACTGGAGATAGGGTCTTTGAAGAGGTCATTAAGGTGGACCTTAATCCAACATATTTAGTGTCTTTACAGAAGAGGGGCATTTAGGACACAGACATGTATACACAGAGGACAGACCATGTGAAGACACTGGAAGAAAATGATCATCTACAAGCCCAGAAGAGAGGTCCTCAGAGGAAACCAACCCTGCTGATACCTTCATCTTAGACTTGTAACCTCCAGAACTATGAGGAAAGAAGTTTCTGGTAGTTAAGCCACTCAGTCTGTAGTATTTTGTTTTGGCTGCCCTAGCAACTAATACAGGAAAAAAAAAAAAAAGTAAGTGCTGGTGGGGTGCCTGGGTGGCTCAGTGGGTTAAAGCCTCTGCCTTTGGCTTGGGTCATGTCCTCGGGATCCTGGGATCGAGCCCTGCATCAGGCTCTCTGCTCAGGGGGGATCCTGCTTCCCCCTCTCTCTCTGCCTACTTGTGATCTCTGTCAAATAAATAAGTAAAATCTTTAAAAAAAAAAGTTGTTGCTGGTGATTTGCTAATTTCTCACATGAACTCCTGGTCCAGTGATCAACTCCTACTGAACTCGTCCTCTTCATTTTTTTATAAGTCACCTCAAATCCAACATCTAAGCAGGGTCATCCCAATTCTCCTAAAATCTACTTCCTCTATCCTCAGAGATATTCCATATCTCTGTGACGCCCTCTCCCCCATTGACCTATTACCTCAACCAGAAACCAGAGGTTCCTCTGCCTCATTGACTGAAACTTGCCATGGTCACTCGTGACTCTGTCCTAGTGGCAACACCGAGGGTTAAACCACCATTTTCCCTCTCCTGATTATTGCAGTTGGCTCCTCACTGATCTCCCGAGTTCCTTTTGTCGCTTTCCAATTCTCCCTCCACATCCCCCTCTTAATGATTTTTTTAAAAATGGCAAATCCAGTCATGACACTCCCCTGCTTTCAACTCTACTGCTCTTAGGATCCAAGCTCCATAGAATGGCAGATGTGATCCGAGGAGAGGTAACTCCCATTGTTGGCCAGCCTGTCTCGCTCGTCTACCCTCCATGCTCGCGCTGATCTCTCTTCTAAGAAAGCTCAGTGTCCCCCCAAAGCCAGTCATTCTGGTATCTTCTTCATGTTTCTCTGTATCACGTATGCTCGACTCCTTAACGTTTTCTTTTTTTTTTTAAGATTTTATTTATTTATTTATTTGACAGATAGAGATCACAAGTAGGCAGAGAGGCAGGTAGGAAGAGGGAGAAGCAGGCTCCCCGCTGAGCAGAGAGACCGATGCAGGGCTCAATACCATGTGATCACGACCTGAGCCGAAGGCAGAGGCTTTAACCCACTGAGCCACCCAGGCGCCCCAGCAGTTTTCTCTTAATTAATTCAACTTTTGAAATTAAATTCCAATAGGGAAGGTGGGGGGGGGGAGGGTAAAATAGGTAATGGGAATTAAGGAATGCTCTTGTCCTGATGAGCACCTGTACGGAAATGAATCACTGTATTTACACCTGAAACGAATCTAACACTGCAGGTTAAGTGTCCTGGAACACAAATTAATTAATTAAATTCCACCATTTGGAAAGGCAACCATATAGCACTGCTGTAGAAATTATACTCTAAATTTTAATATTATACACAGGCAGAGAGAATCTCGGTCATATACAGAAGGTAAACAATTTAAATGGATCATTAATATTACTAATAAAATTGGTCCCTTAAGTAATGGTGATAAATTTTAAGAAAATTTTAAATAAAAATATAAACGATGTAGGGCCACCTGGCTGGCTCAGTCAGAAGAGGGTGGGATTCTTGATCTCAGGGGTAATGAGTTAGAACCCCATACTGGGTGTAGAGAGCACTAAAATAAATAAATAAATAAATAAACTTAAAAAAATAAATAAAGTAATACAAGTAAGGGTAAATGTAATTTCATTAACATAAACCTAAACCTGAAAATAAATTCCTCAATAAGAACATCACTGCTTATAATCAGTTTAGTAACAAAGTGATATTCAGTTTAATTTTTTTAAATCAAGATTAACACAAAGTTCTACATTATTTAAAAAAATGTGTTTTGGGAGGTGCGTGGGTGGCTCAATGGGTTAAAAGCCTCTGCCTTCTGTTCCGGTCATAATCCCAGGGTGCTGGGATCGAGCCCCAGGTCAGGCTGTCTGCTCAGCAGGGAGCCTGCTTCCCTTCCTCTCTCTCTGCCTACTTGGGATCTCTCTCTGTCAAATAAAAAAATAAAAAATAAATAAATAAATATGTTTTGGAATTTTTTTTAACCAACATAAAGAATTAAAGCTTACATGTGTTTCACATGGGAATGGAAAAATTTATTAAATTGCTCCATGTGATAGGTTTGGCCAACTTTTATTTTTAAATGTTTGATTCAGGAAAGCATCTGAAATAATCCTTAGGATCTATTGTAAATTTAGGAAGGTTTTAGCCAAGATAATATCCAAAAAGGAACAGAGAAAGGATTTCTTGTGCCGTGACTACTGTTATAAAGTATTTACTGTTATAAAGTATTTTTATCAACCTTGTCCAAGTGCTTTTTTCATGCCCTGCAAAATACTTTCAGCGAATATTTCAGGTTAATTTGTTACGAGGTTCATTTATGAGTTCCAGAAATATATATTGAGCGTGACAGACCCTGGCCCTGGCTCCAGACACGATACATCATGAATCCTTGCACCCACACAGTGTCAGAGAGTGGAAAGTGCCCACTCTGTTTGACCCAGAGGACCAAGGAACCCAGAAGACCGGGGCTACAAGCTTACAGTTCTCAAGGTCACTTTATCTTGCCTTGAAATACTGAAATAAGCATGTCTTTTAAGGATAAATTAGGCTTTCAAGTGAGCAAAACTTATCTATCAGATATGCTAATTCGTCAACCCTCGCCCAACCATGCATATGATGTCTAGGAAGATAGAAGGGCTCTTCTAGGAGGACTTAATTCTTCTCTTATCTTGAAAGGTCAGCTATGGGGGCACCCGGGTGGCTCAGTCCCTAAGCATCTATCTTGGGTGCAGGTCATGATCCCAGAGTTCTGGGATCGAGTCCCGAACCGGGCCCCTTGTTCAGTGGGGAGACTGCTTCCGTCTCTCCTCCAGCTCATGCTCTCCTTCGCCACCTCTCTCTCTCAAATAACTAAAGTCTTTTTTAAAAATGATAAAAAAAAAAAAAAAAAAAGGAGAAGAAAAGACAACTGTGGAGCAAAAGTATGAAGCAGTTGTCCCTGCCCAACATTTTATAAAATTGAAATGGTTGAGAATTCAGTGACCTATATTTAACTAATTTTTTTTTTTTTAAGATTTTATTTATTTATTTGACAGAGAGAGAGAGATCACAAGCAGGCAGAGAGGCAGGCAAAGGGGGAGGGGGAAGCAGGCTCCCTGCCGAGCAGAGAGCCCAATGCAGGGCTCTATCCCAGGACCCTGAGATCATGACCTTAGCCGCAGGCAGAGGCTTAACCCATTGAGCCACGCAGGCACCCCTAACATAATTAATAATTTTAAGTGCCTCCTGGAATATCCTGCCTATGTTCTGTGATCAAGATCTCTCCAATGCACACAACAATAGATAGTCTTGGCTCTCCAGCCTGCACGAAAGGAGTCCATTCTCCTTTCGAAGGAGCATGGCCCTAGCACCCACTCATTGTTTGCCCAATGCATTGCTCCTAAGCCTGTCTTGGTTTGCCATGAATGAATCAGTAAGTTTAAAAACCAGTTCTCTTTGTCACATGTGTCACAGGTCAAAATGCAACCATGGTCTTAATTTTCAACCTGTGTTGGCCTTTCATAGAAGAAGCACTCTGTAGATGGTTTTTGATGGTGATGATGATGATGACATTGATGTTATGATAACCTTGACCCTATGGCTGCTCCTGAATCTTCTTGGGTTGACCCCACCCAGTCAGGTCTGAGATTGGAGAAGCAGGATTTACCTAATTTTCTAACCAGTGCTTCCAAGTCCTGCATCCAAGTCGTTAAAATGCAGATTCTTTGGCTCCGCCCACATGGAGTCTGAACCCCTAGGGCAGGGTGCCTGCAGGCCCTGTGCTTTTTGATCTCCATTCTCAGTGATCTTGACGTTTGAGTTTGGGAGCATAATTACCTATCGGAACTTTAAAAATGAGGGAAAATGCTGTTGTGTAGTTATACATAAATGGTAAAGCAATGCTTCACAAGTTGGAGAGATCAGTGAGAGGTAACAGAATCCATCAGTCTTGTTGAAGTAATAGGAATCCTGCCTGTAGCATCCCTCAGGAGTGGAGAGGCAGCGGGGGCAGTTGGGAGCCACGCTAAGGAGCAAAGAATATACCAGTTCTGGAAAAATCAAGGAATACTTCACATGAACACGTTAATACATATTGTGGGGGAAAAAGAAGTAGTTTGAGGGGGAAGGGAAGTCTATCTTAAATGGAGACTTGGGAGATGAAAATGGAATGAACTTGAATTCAGAGAGCACACATCATTGTGGGGTGCTACTTAGTTCTGCCCTTTTAAGGCAGAACTTCCCGCAAACCTCTGACAGAAGGCCTCAGAAGCGTTTTTGGCAACGGAGCAGAATGATGCAGTTCTCTGGTTTCCGTGGTCAGAGAGACCCGGGCTCCCACCCCAGCTTTGCTGTGTGTTAAGCTTAGGAGGTAGTACCACCAGCTAAATACGATTTGAATCTCTGAATCTTGATTTTTCTCGTGTATGAAATATGGACGGCAGTACCTAAATTGTTTGAAGGATTAAATGTGACAATGTGTGTAAAGCACTAAGCATTCCGTAAGTGATGGCTTTTATTTTCAGAACGGATAAACCTGGAAATGAAGTGTATTGCCTTTGTTCATGGATAACTCACAGGTCAGAAACACAAGATGAAGATAAACAGACACTTTCTTGCTAAAAAAAAAAAAAAAAAAAAAATTAAAATGTGTGATTTCACCTGTAGAGCATTGTTTGGAACAATCTTGTTATTGTACTAGAGCATTTGGAAGAATGGTTGCAAATGAAACATTAGACATTTCAGTATATAACATACAAACTTCTTAATTTGTCAAAAAATTAATGAAGTGCCAACGATGGGCCAGACCCTGGAGAAAAGAGAGTTTCTGCCCTCAAGTTGCCCCCAGCTATAGAAGAACAAAAAAGGAAAGTAGTTAGGCTGGAAGTAGCTTCTGTGGGAGTTGTAACAATTTTATCTTTTAAGATATTAGTAATTTTCTCATCAGTTTCTAGGAGTTCCATCCATTATGGGGAGATTGAGGCTTTTGTCTCTAATATGAGTTACAGTATTCCCCCTTCCACCTGGATACTCTCTCTTTGACTTTGTTTCAGTGTTTTGTTTTGTTTTGTTTTATCATGAGGGTATCATTGTCATCTCAGCAACTATTAGTATCTTCTTTAAGAGCTTCTAGATTTTGTGTCATAGCTGTCAGGCCTTCCTGGTTCTGAGATTATAAAATAATTCTCCCATTTTTTTTTTTTTAAGATTTTATTTATTTGCCAGAGAGAGAGAGAGAGAGAGCACGAGCAAGGGGAGGGGCAGAGGAAGAGGCAGAAGCAGACGCCCCACTGAGCAAGGAGCCCGATGTGGGACTGGATCTTAGGACCCTGGGATCATGAACTGAGTTGAAGGTCACTGACTGAGTCATGCAGGCATCCCTCATGTTTTCTACTAGTACTTTAACAATTCCATTTTTTTATATTCAAAACTTTGACCCATTGTCATTATCTGGATGAGAGATGAAAATCCAACTTGATTTTCTCCAGCAGGTCCCCTGGATGTCCCAACATCATTTATTGAATACTCTCCTTAATTTATATGGGTTCGTAGATAATATAAAACAATCTGATGTTGCATTCTGAGAAGAAAGAGTCATTGGTATTTAATAATAATGTGCTTCCTCCTCTCCCTCTTCCTCTTTCCTGCTTGTACGTGTTCTCTCAAATAAATAAATAAATAAAATCTTAAAAATAGATATATAGGGACACCTGGGTGGCTCAGTCCTTTAAGCGGCTACCTTCAGCTCAGGTCATGATCCCAGTATTCTGGGATCGAGTCCCCCATCGGACTCCTTGCTCCAAGGGGAGCCTGTTTCTCCCTCTGCCTCTGCCTGCCACTCTGCCTGCCTGTGCTCTCTTTCTTTCTCACTCTAATAAATAAAATCTTTTAAAAAATAGATATATAAAATAAAATAAATAAAATATTTTTTTAAAAATAACAACCCCCAAGTCTTTAACAAAAGATTAAATTACATTGGGTAGTGTTTGTTAAGAGGCAAGGGGAGTGAATGCTTTATATGGCGCACTCATATTAACATTTTTGGTGGTTATTCCTCAAAGCAGTAATTTCAAAAAAGTTTGCATCGTATCCCCCACTAGCCAAGATAAATAAGTTGGCAAGTAAAGTTAAAACAAATATGAAAACCTCAGAGAAAGCCTGTCTGTAGTGATGAGCCAGTGTCTGGCCAGACAGCACGTCCATCCAGGACCAGCTGGCTGGTCATTCACACGACTGCAGTTATCCTGCTTCAGAAACCCTGAGTATGTAAAATATTTTTTTTTTTTTTTTTGGGAATTCAATGATTAGTTCTGAACTTCGGGGCCAGAAGAAGCCTCATGCTAGTTAGCAGTCCCATCAGCAGTGTAAGAGACTCTTTCCTCTCACCCTTATTCAAGATTCAATATAACCAAAGTGTACTAATGTCATCGATGAAAGATATCTCCTTTATTGTTCTCACATTCACTTCTTTAAGGAGTCAGTTTGTCTCTCTTTTCATGTGTGTATTCTTTGGGGGGGGGGCGTACAGTGTACCTTGCCCGTTTTGTTGGATTGTGTGATTTTTTGTTATTTTTTAGAATCTTTGCACTAATCCCATCTTAGACAAATCACAGTCTCTCCAAGCGTGTTTTCTCATCTGGAGAAGGAAAGCAGTAATGCTGACGTGAATGATAACTACTGGACTGGACACCTATGTCAGGTACTTTGCTAAGTAAGCATCCTCTCATGTCAGGGCCCCTAGTCCATAGGGCACCTTTGTGCCAGTAAGCAAAGGCAGCCCTTCCCTGTGCTGGCTCAGCCTGGTCAACTCTTCTGAGCAATGCTGTCTCATCTAATTTTCATAAATAATCCTAGGAAGAAGGTACTATTATCCTTATTTCAGGTCACTTCCCCAAAGCCGCACAGCGAGTCAGCAGGGAATTTGGAACCCCGTGATTAATCCCTGCTCCTACCTCCCAAGGTTATAGTCACTACTGATCAGCACAGTCTCATAAAGCAGTCAGCACAGTACCTGACAAGTGGTAAACAGCCGCTAGAGTCTGTGTGATGTTAGCCTTTGTCCTGTCAAGTGTTGCAGATACTGTTTTCCATTGAAAACATGAATTTGGCTTGTGGTGTTGGCTAACCAACATTTTTATATGATCAGATTTATTGTTTAAGTATGATTTTGGTGATGCCTTTTGTTTGAGTTGGCATTATAAGGACAAAATAATTGGGTAAGACAACCACTCATGTGAGTGGGACATGTGAGGGGACAGGCTAACTTAGACAGAGCCCCCAATACAAGATGGCATCTGCCTTCTCAGCCATGGACCAGTCCTGATGTGGGACATGGCTCTGCAGCCCAGGCTTCCCAGGTCCCAGCCACCTGGGTGCTTTCCGGGCACTTAGAACAGAACTTAGAACAGAACTTAGGGAGATGAACTGGAAAACACGGCATCTCCCTTAAAGGAAGCTGTCTTCATTTCCAGTTAAATCCCATTGGAACTTAGGTGGACACACCTGGCATGGGAGGAAGCTAGAAAATGTAGTCTCAGCCGGGTGGCCTGAGCTCCCCAGAAACAAGGGGTGCAGTGGGCAGGGGCAGGGCTTTTGTACAAAAAGCCAGGAAACAGTGCCCGAGTACAAGCCACTGTCCGTAGCCCACCTCCCCAAACCTGATGGCTTCATATGGGAAATTCCTGCCTTCCTGAATTTACTTCTGGATAACTTTTGCTCAGTAAAGAATTTCAGTTCTTATGGATGCAGTTTTGTTTTGTTTTTGTTTTTGTTTTTTTCCAAGCTCTTTTTGTTGGGGATAATTATAAGAAGTAACTCTGAGTTAAGAAAAGAGAAATAAACTCCTTGCCTCCTGAGGGTCTTGGCAAATTCTCCTTCCTGGGTCTGGACCATTTTCCAGCCTTTCAGCCAGTTAATTGCTACCTGCTCTTCAGATGCCAGCTCACGGCCCCATCCTCCCAAAAGGGGCCCTGGATCCTTCTCTTCACTCCCTCACCAAATAGATGAGGGTTTCTTTATAATCGGCTCCTATTATTTTGTATTCACAGCACTTTCACGGTTGGTAAGTAGGATGCTTTACCATGGCCCGGGACTGTGGCTTTGCAGGACAGAGCCTAGCACCAGGCACAGAATAGATGCTCAATAAATGTTTGCTGGATGAATGACCCAATGTTGAGAGGAAGGCAGATGGATTCCAGAAGAAAGGGAGGAGGCTGGCTGAGATGGTGGTATCTACCTTAGCCCGTCAGCAGTGGCCAGTCAGAGCGCAGGAGCTGCACCTGGGGAAGGGGCAGGCGGAGGCAGGATCGGCCTGACAGACAGACATCAGAAGCTGTCTATAGCAAGGACTGAGAAGATGAGAGCCTTTGCAGGGCAGGGTGGTGGGAGGTGAGAAATACCTGCTCAACTCTGGTGCAGGGGTTTTGGCCTCTGACCCTTTAAAAGAGACACCCGCCTTTAAGAGCCGATCATTGAATTAATGAAATGTTACGTGTTGGAATTTCCCTGCCTTTTCTGTGAAATAAAATTATATGTTCCATAACTTCATTCATTTTTCTGGAGTGAAGTTCGATCCTCTGTCGGACACCTACTGAAACAATTTGCGTTTCAATCTGAAAGCGATACTGACACTTGAGGAAGATCTGTACCAGGAGTGGGGGTAAAACAAAAGTCATGGGGATTTCATCGTTTCCTCTTGTCGGTGAACTTTTGGACGTTAAGAGTGACATTGACAAGTGTCCTAACCAGGAAGGTATATAGCGTACTGACCATCGAATTAAACTGCAGAGTCCCTGTTTCATCTTGGACAGGTATGGGCTACATTATCTATATTGCCTTCATCAACCTCTCTTTTTTTGTAACCTAGATTGGTCAAAATTTCTACCTCTTTTATAGGAATGGTAAGTCAACCAAAAGCAAAGATAACAGGAAAAAAAAAAAAAAACCCAGTTTGGAAAGCATGCAGAAAAGGCAGTTGACACTGAGTCACTTACAGGATGGAATCTCAGGGAGGGAGCAAAAAAAGAATTTTTGCACTTAATTCCATTTGGAACATGAAAGCACTCCACAGTCTCCCTGCTTGCTGCCTAGGCTTCTCCTGTCAGATGATTTCAGCTTCAAGGAGGCGAAGAAACAAAAAAGCAGGAACGGATGGGTCATCGGTTCCTCCAACCCTCACTCCGTTCCACCACATGATCAAGGGGCCATTGGTTCTTGCAGAAATTATATGAAGATGAAGATGTGACCCTAACTTCCCCACATGAACAAATCTACTCGGTTTTATTGCCCGGAATCAGTTCATTTTTACCGCTGACATTATTTTCCAGGAGTACTTGGAGGAAAGGTGAAAATGAGACTGGTAACATCAGCCTGATTCATCTGAGGACACTTTTGTACCCTTTGTGGGGTTGTAAGTGTCTCACAATATTTGAATTGCAGCTGCTTCAAAAGAAGCAGCGTCCCTCCTTCCAAGCATGTGAAGACGCATCTCGGTGTCACTATGTCTTCAAGTTTCACGTGGCCAAAGAGTTAGATCTGAAGAAGAGAGAAATAATTTCAAGTTTAAAGAAAGCGATGGGGCAGAGCAGGAGGACGAGGGCTAGAAGCCCCAGCCTCCGACGACTGACACACGAAACTTGTCTTTCCGTGAGCAGCTTAATGCATTTTCAGAAGAAACTCACATCAGAGACTTGGCTGGATCCGTGCCTCTAGACTTGAAGGAAGGGGAGATGAAGTCTGCTCTATGCTTTTCACAAAGCTCAGAAGAACCTGGCGGGAGCCCAACACCTTTGTCAGGTGCACTTTCTCTATTGTTCCCCAAAAGGCGAGGGATTAAGATGAGGGGGTTGGAGTAGCAATTTTTTCACGACTCTTCCTAAGCCAGAAGAGACACTTTTCTTAGAGAGCTGTGGGAAGGAATGCAGACTGCTGAGTGCTTTGGGAAGCTTGTTTCCAAACACCTGGAGTGTGTGTGTAATCCATACTTTAAAACAGCTGACTTCTGCTTCCTCAAAACCCCCTCCTCGCCCCTCCCTTCCCTTCACGCTGCTCTGCCTCCAGCCTCCAAAGCCTTGCTCTTTGGATTTGGGGAATAAAAGGAGCCCCACACTCACCATTGCTGCAAAGAGGGATCCAGTCTCCTTTACGTATGTGAACGGGGAAGCTCTGCCGCCCTCCATCCCAACCACTGAGGTTCCAGGCAAGAGGAAGAGTTGGATTTTCAAAATGATGTGTGCCTAGCCTCTCATAGTGCCCAGGACTGCAGTTCATGCAAATGTTTATGTAAATGTTTATGCAAATATGGATCTCAGGCTTCTGGGAAGTTAGGAGACCTCTGGTCTTTTTTTTTTTTTTAATTAGTTTTTTAAGATTTTATTTATTTATTTGACAGACATCGCAAGTAGGCAGAGAGGCAGGCAGAGAGAGAGAAGAGGAAGCAGGCTCCCTGCTGAGCGGAGGGGGGGGGGGCTCAATCCCAGGACCCCGACCTGAGCCAAAGGCAGAGACTTTAACCCACTGAGCCACCCTGGTGCCCCAGGAGACCTCTGGTCTTGATATGATTATTTATCAACCCCTTTGAGCCCTCAGAGAAAAGCCCTCTAGAAATACAGAGAACAGAAGCTGGCTTCTCCAATCGCACCTGGCCACACTTTTTGTTGTTTGATTCACTCCCCTAGAAGCTCCAAGAGCCAGATTACCGTTTCCACAAGCATCATTTTAAATTTTTAAATTTCAGGAATTTCCCCCCTTTCCATTTGGGGTCAGCAGGCTAGGCACTAAAATAAATCTCCTGTACAGCTGCCTTCTCTCTGAGCCTTAAGAAATTGTAGCTGCCAACAGGGATGCTTTGAGATTGAAAGATGCCTAAAACACTTCAAGCTTCTCAGAAACAAAACTGGTTCTGTAAGTAGCATGTAAAGAATCAGCCCTGCTCCAGAGAGAAGGAAAAGCAGCAAGATGACCCCGGACTGGTCAGCTCTACTCTATCCACCGAATGCGAAAAAGCCTGGTGCTCCGCGGCTCACGCAGCTTTGGAGTCCCAACATGTGCTGTGCCCAAGGCACAAGGCATAGGCGCTCCCCTTGGGACAGCCCCTTCCCTCACGATTAGCAGGTTACCAGGGCCTGGGTCACGACTGCTGCGTCCTGTTCTGACATGGAGCCTCGCATGCTAATCGCTTGCTGAGTAAAATCTGCCCGGTGCGCCTTGTGATTAATCAGGGGAGAGGGCTTGATGACGCCGTACCCCCGCAACTGTGTTCATTTAGCTTCCTAAAAATCTGCTTCTGGGAAGGGTAAGGTGTGTTTATTTCTAATCTTGAGCTTATCCTTGAAGGAATCTGTAATTGATGATGGCACTGAACGTGGCAGTTTGCCTCTATTCTGCTATTTTCCCCTATGAAATATGCATGATGGCTTATTGGATGATGGCCCGCACAGCAGTAGGTCGTGGGCTTTCTGTAGGAAATAGGCATGTTCAGATGTGTGGGGAAATTGCATATTCTCAGCCATTTCTACCCTCCTGATCCTCCCCTATAAATCCTGTGTCTTTTTTGCTGTAAGATTTTTACATAAAATGGGGAAAATTGAAACCATTTTTCAGCCAGATCATTCCAGGTTTGCATTTTAAAGCAGATTTCAAAATACATATTTTCAGTAAAATCAGCTGTACTCATTTAACTCACTACTTTGTAATATATTCCACTGCACCAATGAGATTAATCCTAGGTAGTAAATTTTAAAATGCGTAAGAAAGGAGCACATGGGTGACTTAGGCTCAGCTGGTTAAGAGTCCGACTCTTGATTTCAGCTCAGGTCAGGATCTCAGGGTCTTGAGATTGAGCTCTGCGATGGGCTCTGAGCTCAGCTCAGAGTCTGCTTGAGATTCTCTCTCTCTCCCTCTGTCCCTCCCCACTCACTTTGTCTCTCTCAAATAAATAAAATCTTTAAAAAATAAAATACATGGGAAGAAACAATTGAAGACTAAATACTGCAGGGCTTTGCCATGGTTTACGTTTGGGACCCTGAGATCCTAGGAACTGGATGCAGTAGTGTTACAGAATTCAAATCCAGTTGTTAATTCAATTGGAAAAACAACTACTTGGAAGGGGAAAAGTCATTGCCAGAAAAAGAAAAAAAAACACGCAATCCAGTGTTTCTCTCTTACCAAGCAGAGATAGTGAGAGTATAGCTGACGCTTGAGCAATATGGCTTTGAATTGTGCAGGTCCACTTACATGAGGATTTTTCCCAGTAAATATATTTATTCCTTCTTATGATTTCCGTAATAACATCTTCTTCTCTGTCGCTTTCTTTATTGTAAGAATACAGTATATAATGCATGTAACAGTATGTGTTGATTGTGTATGTTACTGGTAAGGCTAATCAACTTTAAGCTATTAGTAGTTATAATCGGGGAGAGTCAAAATTATTCATGGATTTTTGACTGTTCAGGAGGGTTGGCACCCCACATTATTCAAGGGTCAACTGTATCTCTCTCTTTCTCTCTCTTTTTAAAGATTTTATTTATTCATTTGACAGAAAGAGAGAGGGAAAGAGCACAAGCACGGGGAGCAGCAGGAAAAAGAGCCTGATGTGGGACTCGATCCCATGACCTGGGATCATGACCTGAGCCAATAGCAGAGCTTAACCAGCTGAGCCACCCAGGCACCCCTTTCCTATATATTTCAACTGACCCAGTATCTCCAGACTACAGACAAATTCAGGGAGGAGTTAGAGGTAAACACCAATTCATTATTTATGCAAAGCCTAAGCAAGAGCTCTAACATGGTCCTGCTGCCTCTCCCTGGGCAGCTCTAACAGCACAGAGGAGGAGGGCAAGAGAGGGAAAGCAAGCCAGTTTGCTCTGTACTGGGAACAGCATTTCCCTAGAGATGTCTGAAGGAACAACCAACTTAGTGAAGCACCATCTCTAAATCACAAAAGGAAAAAAAATAAAAAAGCAAACAGTAAATTAACAGTGTTAGACAGGGTAAGGTACAACGTTCTCCAGGAGGTCACCCCTGCAGAAAAATGCAAAAGAAAACTCAAAAGTAATGCAGAAACAGTTACTTCTACTTCCTTCAATATTCCTCTCTTAAAAATGATGATGGGATGGGCGCCTGGGTGGCTCAGTCGGTTAAGTGTCCGATTCTTAGCTCAGCTCAGGTCTTGATCTCGGGTTTGAGCCCCGTGTTGGGTGTGGAGGCTTCTTTAAAAAAAAAAAATGCCAATAGAGAAAAAAATGAGGATGAGGAATCTTTTACAGGGGACATAGGAACACTTTATCCCTGAGCATGACATGTGGCCAGTATTTTAGTATTTTTATGGGCTGTGTTAGCAGACTGAGAGCAGACTTGGGCTTGACGTAGGGTAAGTCTTTTACTATGAAAATGCATTAAATATTGCACCTCGTTTTAATAAAAACAATAATGAAAAAAAGGTAAATAAAACTCACAGTCCTAAAGACAAATCGGAAATAAGGAGAAAAGTAACAGGCAATTCTGGACTAACCACACCTCAAGAGCAAGCAACAGAAAATACTAAAACATAGTTTATTTACTTCTTTCTTCTTCCTGTGGAAGTTTGTGTAGAAGCATGTCATGGATTCCCATAAAATGATAGTAATATCTGCATATCAGTGGTCAAAGCCATCTCCATGCAGTACAAGCTAAAACGTGGCCCATTCTGTCAGAGCAGTGCAAACGGCCCCAACTTGACGGTGGAAGTAGTTTAAATAATTTCCGAAAAGCATAGATGCAGAATCACTGTACAGATGGTTAGGGAACTCGGGATGAAACCCATCCTCTGTCATCACAAAGCTTTGTTTGGGGAAGGCTGACTCCCCTGGTTTGCACCACAGGGTCAGTAACAGTATCCACTGCTGTCCCTGTTGCTGCAAACATTTATACGGGTTTTTACAGAAGAGGAACATTTTGCTATCCCATTTGCACTTCCAGACAACCGTTCATAATTGATGACCATTTTAATCTGAAAATACACACACACACACACACACACACAGAGACATACACACACACACACCAGTTTACCAGAAAGGTTAGAAAGTGAAGTGGAAAGAACTTCCCAGAAACTAGAACAAAAATACAAAATGAAAAATAGGAGAGGATAAGAAAATTAGAGTAGTAAGAAAAAAATCTAACATCCAATAATATGAATTCCAAAAATTGTCAGGAAAATGGGAGGAAGGAAGGAATAAAGAAATAATACAAGAAAATGTCCCAGTTTTGAAGCCTCAGGGATCAAAATAACAAGGATCACTTGAGCAGCCAGAACATTGGACAATAAATGGCCCACCCCACCAGGGCACACCATCACAGAATTTTAGCATTTGGAATAGAAATAATATTAATAATATAAATATAACATTAATATATATTATTATAATATATATTAGAATAGAAAATATCGTATTATATATAAATATAATATAAACATAAATATATTAATTATATTAATAATATAAATGAGTAATATTCCGAAAGCTGATAGAATAAAAGAAGTCACACACAAAGGATCGTATCAGACTGCAGTAATAACTGGTCAGTAGAGGGAGATTCATAGAAGTGTCTTCAAAATTCACAGGGATAGCCAGAAAAAGGAGAAACAAGCCAAGGACCCATTCACTGATGAATGGATAAATCAAAATGGTATAGGGCTCCAAGGGTACCTTGTTTGGCAGTAAAAAGGAATGAAGCAGTTACATGCTTCAACATGGCTGAGCCTTGCAAGCATAATGCTCAGGGGCACCTGGGTGGCTCAGATGGTTAAGCATCTGCCTTTGGTTCAGGTCATGATCCCAGGGTCCTGGGATCGAGTACTGCATCGGGCTCCCTGCTTGGCAGGGGGCCTGCTTCTCCTCCCTTTGCTGCTCCCCCTGCTTGTCCTCTTCCACTCTCTCTCAAGTAAATAAAATCTTAAAAAAAAAAAAAAAGCATAGGGGTGCCTGGGTGGCTCAGTGGGTTAAGCTTCCGCCTTCGGTTCAGGTCGTGATCCCAGGGTCTTGGGATTAAGCCCCGCATTGGGCTTTCTGCTCACCAGGGAGCCTGCTTCCTCCTCTCTCTCTGCCTGCCTCTCTGCCTACTTGTGATCTCTGCCTGTCAAATCAATCAATCAATCTATCTATCTATCTATCTTTAAAAAAAAAAAGGCATGTGGCTCACGAGACAGTTGCAATGATGACATATTGAGGATTCCATTCATTGGGGCGGTGGGGAGGGGCATGGGGAACGACTGCTAATGGATATGGGGTTTCTTTGGGGGAAATGAAAATGCTTTCCCTTGGATTTTCAGGGTCATTCACTGTTCCAGTTTGATCATTTGATTATTATACTCATTTGATCTACTCATTTGACGATGATACCTTTGTTGTTGTGCATGCTAAAACCTCTTCAAGAATCATCAGACTAAATGCTAGTCTCTCCTTGAAATGGCTACACTTTATTATCAATGAACACATCAGTTATCAGTTAACCCCTCATTAGAGTGTAGCTGCCTGGTAGCATGTGAGAACCTCCCAGGTCCAAGATGGCCAAGATGGTCAAAGATACTTGTACCTACTCACCCGTCCTCCAAAGGCCAATGATGTGCCGTGGGAAGGAGTCTTCAGAGTGGCTGAGAGATAAAATGGTAGGGAAAGCACTCAGCTCTCCCTCCAGCGGAGACAACAAAGAGGACAATGTTTCTTTTCTCTGCACTTGCAAAGACATTTGAATCATGTACCCACCCATCATTTTGCTTGCCACCACCTGGAAGTAGATACTGGGCCGGAGGCAAGAATCAAGAGAGAATAAGCTATCAGCTGCCTCCCGGGGAGCTCTCGATCTCTTGAGAAAAGTAGGGGCATGCTTGAAACACGGTTCCTTATACTTTTGTTCCTCCTATTTCTGCCAAACTTGGTCTACCCCAGTAAGAGCTGATTGCCCTTCCTCGACTCTACCCCTTTGGTGTCATTAATTGAAAATGAAGGCAACTTCTCATTGCGTAGTAAAATCCGTGGCATGGAAGGATTACATGGCCGTGCTCTGTGCCCCCCAGTGGTCGGGGATGACACGTCCCCGTAGGCTGGCTGAGTCTGCATCAGCTAACAAGTTATTTCTCAAGCTGCTTTTGTGGGCCACTTTCACGGAACAAGAAAGACGAGGTCCCTTCACTTTGGCTGGGGGAGGAGGGAGGTGAAGTGGGGGCTCCCTTCGATAGAATGAGCGAGGGCAGGCCTCTCTTGGGGATGGGAGACAGCTGCGAGATGGAGAACAAGTATTTCCAACCACACTGCGCAGGGGGCAGGCATTATTGGTCCTGCTCTGCAGGGGAGGAGGCCGATCCTTAGAGGATGACAAAATAGATTTTCGGCTGGCAAAATAGATTTTCAATCCTGCCCTCTCCCCCTCCACCCTAGCCATTCTCTGTCTCCCACCCCTGTGTCAGCCGGCGGTGAAAAAGCAGGGGACCATGAAGTCCAATTGGAGAGGGCAAGAGACCCAAGCTAAATGGTAAAGGACAAGAAGGAAGTACAGGTGGCCCTGAGGAACAGGATGGGGCTGAAAGTAGGGGTCTCCTTGCTTCTCTGCTGCTCTCTGGTCACCTTCCCGAAGCACGGCACCTCTCCACAGGGTGGAGACTTACTCTTGCCCCAAGAGAAGGCTCGAATAAAAAACATTTTGCTCATCTTCGAGCCTTTGAGAAGTGTGTGGGAATCTCCCCCACCCAAGCTGGCCTGCCAAGAATGCTTGGATCTCCTTGCCCGTCCCTCAAAGGCCAATGGCAGGTGGTGGAAACTAGTCTTTACAGATGGCCGAGGAGGGAGGAGGGAGGGGAAACACACACCTCTCTCTGAGCAGGAGGTAACAGATAGGAAGGGCTCCCAGGTTGTGCCTGCAAACACGAACGCACATTCATAAAAAGCTGGGCTTTCACAAAGCATGGAGGCCTTCAGTCTGTCATCAGCCAGGCTGGGAAACTGGGGTCCCACCTGAGCCATCCTTCTTCTTCTGGACACTTCACCAACCGGACCTCTGAGAACCATAAATAAAGATCACCGCGAATGGCTTTTCTGTCTGACCCTTTAACCTGAAATAAAAATAAAGCTTGGAGAATGTAATCCTGACTCAAGTCTCCTTTGTGGGCTCCTCCTTCCCTTACCTGTTGACAGGTGCCTGCCGGACCTCACAGTTACCTTTGATTTAGCTGTAATGGCATCTCCACACTTAGCCAAGGTCTGCCCTGTAATCCTTTCCAAAGCTTAAGTCAATTTATATGGTAACCTGAGAGCCATTTCTGCTTCCAGATGATGTCACTGTCTGTTAACACATGCTGGAATGATCGCTAAACTCAGGCTTAGGGCAACAGAACAGATCACTCTCGAAGCCAGAGTTGGGTTAAAACAAATGTTTGACGAATTTTCAAAATAAAAAAGAAGCTTCATTCCCATGGGCCTTTTTGTAAGCTCCTACGATATTGCAATACTTCTTTTCAGAGAACGGAGAGTGGTTTTTCTGAAACAAAAATCTGTACCTGGGAAGTTGCCGTGTATTTATGGAGATAAAGGGGGCAAATTTGAAACTGGAGCAGAGAATTACAGGCATACTGATCAAAACCTCCAAATGAACTTTAAAACACTTATTTTTCTCCATTTGAACCCTGGAATGAGTTTGCATTAATAAAAGTTATCCCTAGCATCTGTTTATTTGAGCACAGTTCTGGGTACAAAAGGGTTTTCTTTCTTCCATGTTTATTTGGGATCTTAGGGTGAACCGTGTAACGATTTCTTTGTGTTAAATGGTATCTGCTAACCACAGCAAACTTAAGCCCATTTTGTTATAGGATAGATGGACTATATTGATGAAGTGGTGGAGAGAGATTTGCCTTCATGTACACCTGTTCACATTTTGCTTTGGTTTAAATGTATGAAAATGATTAAAGAGTTACTTTGGGGAGTGCCTAGGTGGCTCAGTCGATTGAGCGGCTGCCTTCGGCTTATGTCTGATCTCAGGGTCCTGGGATCGAGCCGCACATCAGGCTCCCTGCTCAGTGGGGGGCCTGCTTCTCCCTCTATCTCTGCCACTCCCCCTGCTTGTGCTTGCTCTCTCTAGATCTCTGTCAAATAAATAAATAGAATCTTAACGACAATTTTTTAAAAAAGAGTCTTAGGCTTTAAATGTTATGAATACCTCTAATTCCAAAATATCAATGTTCTCCTTCTCTGTTGTATTGTTTTCCTATTGCTGCTATAAGTTGCTACAAACTTAGTAATGTAGAGCAATATAAATTTATTTTCTTATAGTGCTGGGAGTCAGAAATCTGAAATCAAGGTGTCATCAGGGCTATGTTCCTTCCAGAGTTTTCAGGGGGAGAATCTGTTTCCTTGCTTTCCCAGCTTCTAGTGGTCACCTGCTTTCCTAGGCTCCCAATCCCTTCCCTCTGAGTTCTAAGCATGTCACTCCAACCCCTGCTTCTCTACTCACCGCTTTTTCTGACTGTGATCCTCCTGCAGTCCCTCTTCCAGGCACCCTGTGATTCCTCTGGGCCCACCCAAATAATCCGAGATAATCTCGCATCTCAAGAGCCTTAATTTAATCACACCTGCAAATCCCCCTTTACCCTGTTAAGTAGCATATTCCCAAATTCGGGGGATTAGAACCCCAGGCATCTTTGAAGGGGCATTATCCAACCTACCACACCCACTTTCACAAGTATTTCCAAACCAGGAGGCTGAAAGTTGGGCTTCCAGAAGGATCGCCCAGATGCTAATGAAGAGCTGTGGACACACCCTGGGAGCACCACTCCAGGAGAGAGCTTGTCTTCTGCAACAGGGTCATGGCTGCTCTGGGTCAGGGTAAAAGGACATTGGACTTGGTAGGGCTTTACCCAGGACCATTTAACCTCTCTGAGCACAGTTTGCACATCTATCAAAGGGAAATAACGACATACACTTGTCACGGACTCAAAGGGTGAATGATGCCAGTGCTAAAAATGCTTTGTACACTGTAAAGACTTGTAAGCACCTACTCCAGCAGGACTCATTTTAAGGTACAAATTCTGTCACCAAGCGGTCACTGGAGGAAGAAGAGACTTTTGAGATCAGGCATTCCAAACCTTCAGGATAGATGTTACACCTAGGGCTCGTGTGGTTTCATCAGTCACACTCGGTCACACTGTATATAGCTCATTCCCGGATGGGCCATGATTGGTCCAGTGTTCTTTCCATTACAACCCAATGAAATGGAAATGTGTCCCACTCAGTACCTGCTGAGCCCTCCACCAGGCTTCTGTCCCCAGGTGTGTCCTGAGTCCCCCTCTGTGGTCACTGCTGACCAGACTTCTGCCCCCACCCCTGCAGCATTGATGAGGCCAAATGAAGAGCCACAGGTGGGAGCCCCTGTCTTTATTCTATCGAATCTGTATCTTTCTTCTCTGTTTCTCACACCTGATGTCCATTCAATCCCCTCTTCTCCAACATCTACTCCACGTGTCTTAAACCCTTACTGGTTTCTTGTATTTCACCATCTTCTAGTTTCTTAAGGCAGAAGCTGGTATCATTGATTCAGATAGGTGGCATGATGGCAAATAAGATGCTTGGTTAAATTTTAATTTCAGATAAATACTTTTTTTAGTGTAAGCATATCTCAAACATTTCATGGGGCATGTCTCCACTAAATAAAATTCAAAATCAGCCAGATATCCTGTATTTTTAGTAACAAACGATAGAAGTGACCCCTGAAGGTCTAGTCTTTATGCTGTATTTTTATTTGCTAAGTCTGGCAACCCTATCTTAAGACCTTTCTTCATTTCTAATATATAAGTATTTAATGTTATAACTTTCTCTCTAAGCTTGATCTGCATCACACAAATTTCGATGTGACCTTTTCATTCTCATTTAGTTTAAAATCCTTTTTAATTTCCCTTTTTATTTCATCTTCAGTTATTTAAAAGTATGTTATTTAGTTTTCAAATATTTGGAGATTTACCAGAGATATTTGACTTGATTTCTATTTTCATTCCACTGTGGTCAGATACAAGCTTTGCCTGATTTTAATCCTTTTAAAATTATTGAAGCTCGCTTATGGCCCAAAACATAGTCCACCATGGTAAATGGTTCACATGGATTTGAAAAGAAAATACTTTCTGCTATCATTGGTTGGAGTGTTCTAAAATGTCAGTTGGTCAAGTTGGTGGATCATACTGACCAAGTCTTCTTACTGATTTTCAGTCTACTTGTTCTGTTGAATATGGTTAGAGGCATATTGAAATCTCCAACTTTAACTGCAGAGTCATCTCTTTCTTCTTGTAGTTCTCTCAATTTTTGTTTCTGTTTTGAAGCTCTGAAATTAAATGCATAAACACTTAGGATTGTCCTGTCTTCTTGAGGAATTGACCATTTCATCATTATGACATGATCTCTTGGAATCTGGAATCTTCATTGTCTGATATTAATATAACCATACTAACTTAAAAAAAATTTTTTTTTTAATTCTCTTATTTACTTGAGGGGCGCCTGGGTGGTTCAGTGGGTTGGGCCTCTGCCTTCGGCTCAGGTCATGATCTTGGGGTCCTGTGATCGAGTCCCACATCGGGCTCTCTGCTCCATGGGGAGCCTGCTTCCTTCTCTCTCTCTCTGCCTGCCTCTCTGCCTACTTGAGATCTCTCTCTGTCAAATAAATAAATAAAGTCTTTTAAAAAATTGTTTTTACTTATTTATTTGAGAGAGAGAGAGTGTGCACGCTCAGCAGGAGGGGCAGAGGAAGAGGAGAGGCAGAGAATCTTAAGCAGACTCTGCCCTGAGCACAGAGCCCAACATGGAGTTGATCTCACAAACCCTGAGATCATGACTTGAGCTGAAACCAAGAGTCAGATGCTTAACTGACTGGGCAACCTAGGTGCCCCTCAACCTTTTCTTCTTAGTGTTAGCATGGTGTATATTTTTCCATACTTTTAATTTATTGCATATTTATTTAAGTGGGTTAAAAATGGGTTTAAAATTTTAAAATGGGTTTCTTATAGGCAACATCTAGTTGCCTTTTATTTGGTCTGAAAGTCTCTGACTTTTAATTGTGATGTTTAAGAGTTTTCCTGTATTTACATGTCAGACATTTAAAGTAGCTCTTTTGCCAGAAAGAAGGAATACCAATACACCATACATTGAGCAGAAGGGCTGGCCTTAAAGGCTATAAAAACATAAGTAAAATGTTTCCAAGACCCACATTTCATTCTTGATGTATTTATTTCCTTGCATTTGTTCTTAAAGTTAAATCAACCCAAAACTATGTCTGTTTGTGTTTTTTTTAAGATTTTATTTATTTATTTGAGAGGGAGAGGGGGAGGCACATGCACAAGCAGGGGAGAAACAGAGGGAGAGAGAGGGAGAAGCAGACTCCCCACTGAGCAAGGAGTCCGATGTGGGGCTTGATCCCAGAACCCTGGGATCATGATCTGAGCCGAAGGCAGTCACTAAACCAAGTGAGCCACCCAGGTGCCCCGGCCACCAGATTTTCAAATTTAGGTTCCTGGGACCCACTCCCAATGAGTCGGATCCAGGTCTGGTCCTGGAGCCTGTGCTTCATGACCCAAACTGCCCCGCCCCCACCGACCTGCCATCACTGTGGTAACACCACCAATGCAGGAAGCTCTCATCACAACTGGAGGAATACAGCAGCCAGGCTCACTGAATGTACCATTTTTCTTTTGGGGGGGAGGTTATCAAAATAGTGAGTGATTGATTATTTTGAAGTTTGCCTTCCCATTCCCAGCTGTGGCACAGAGTGAGCCAGTTTCCTTTTAACTCAAGCCAATTTCCATGGACATAAGTTGAGCCCTTTAGGGAAGCAAATTTATTTGGGGCTAGATCTCCATCCTTTGGCAGAACCTGTGTTACTGAGAAATGGAAGAGAAGAAGGCAGCTACTCAAATGAAATCCGAATTATATGAAGACAAAAGGTATTGATGATTTATTTAATTGCAACAATAAGAGCATATGTATCATGGAAGAGTATCCTGCATTTGCCATTTTGAAACCTGTTGTTGTTGCTGCTGCTGGGGGTGGGAATGTTAGAATTTTTTTGCTCAGGCAGATTTTCCCCTCTGGAGTGTTCCTTTTCACCTCTCCCCTATCACGGCTCACCTGAATCTTGCCCAATCTTCAGGGCCAGCTCAAATAAGTCCTTTCCTACAATTCTGCTTCTCAGACTTACTGTAAAGCTAGACTTGATTATGCAGATTAGTCATTTGGTAAATTGATTTTCAGTCACTTGGTCTGTTGGGCCCATGACTTGACAATAATTCCACATTGGAAGCCAGATGTCAAATGAGGAGAAGAAATGACGACCTGGGCCCATAAATTAGGGAAAGTGAGTATTGGTTCCCTGGATGCTAGGGATGGATGAGAGCAGGTGCTGAGAAGGAGCGGCAGGTAGGAGGAGAGAGTCCCACCAAATGCAGGGCACTAGAGTAGAAGAAATTTTCTTCCATGTGTGAGTAAATGTGTATGTAAATAAATTCAATTCGCTCGTATTTAACATTCTAGCAGCAAAAAGTCATTCAGTCTCTCCCATACTGGGAGGTCTCTAATGCAGTCTCGACCAGTTTGGCACAAGAGTCAGGCACATGAGCAGACTTTGCAGTGAAAATCTGGGGGCACCTAGAGGAGGCTTCTGGGGAAGATCTCATAGGAGTAGGGTGGCCTCTAGAAGAAGAACAGGCATTTCTGATGCGGATTTTTATGGGGATGGTGGAAGCGGAAGATGAGGTTGCAAAGGCAGGAGGTTGGGCTGGTACCAGACCAAGAAGGGCCACAGATGTCAGAAGTTTGAAAGTCATAAGAAGCCAGGATCTTTCAGGATGACAGTGGGACCTCTTCAACTCATCCAGGGCCTCAGTGGAGCGGAGCAGGGACACAGACACAATCTCTTGCATTGGACAGAAATTCAATTTGCAGTTGATTTTGGTTGCTGTTGTTTTAATGCTCATCGAGGTTTCTAGGCCGTCTCCTCAATGATAGGCAGTGATCCGTGCACAAACCAATCATGGCAAGAAGATAGATCACCCAGAGAAGGGGCTCTGTTTACCCACAAACACCTTGACAACTCGCCGTGATGGAAAAGGAGACACCAGCAAAATGTCAGGTAGAATAGGCAACAGTCAAACTGGCAAATGCTTTCCTTACCTCCCTCAACTTTGGTCTTTCCGTGGCTGTGTTTCTGCAACCTGTGATGGCTCCATATTCTATGGGAACGACCCCAGTGCAGAGATTTTTTTCCAAGGGTTGCTTTCTACACGTGTTTATGTGCTATCGAAAATGATCTAGGCAGTTTCAATCTAGGCAGGAACGAACACACGAAGATAAATAAGGATATCAGAGTTTCTAAACTCTGTCCCTAAAATCTGTGCCTCTCTGTGGTGTCACCCCAGCTGCCATCTAAAACTATGCCTGAGTCCCTTTTCGCCCTCATGTAACTTCTATGTCTTACAAATAATATAGCTGCTCAATGTTCAATAGTAAAGGACTTTTTGTGGTAGTGGTTTGAATCTATTCCTGATAAAAGGATGTTTCTCATGAAAATATAAGAAGGACTCTGGAAGACAATACTAGACAGAATGGATGTATGTTTTAAACATTGGCTCAGATGATGAGTGAGTTGTTTCTATTATTATTATGCCCAAGATGGGGCTCGAACTCATGATTCCGAGATCAAGAATTGCACGCTCTACCAACTGAGCTAGCTAGGTGCCCCTGAATTGTTTCCTTCAAAATAAAATTTACACAATGAAGTATTATAAACTAACACAAGTACAGTACAGAAAACTCAGGAAACCCTCAAATGTTGAGAGAAAGAATATGTAGTTGCACCAATCTAATACATCTGTTGTTAGCATTTGCTGATTTCCTTTCAGACTTTTTTAAAAATTATTTTTATTGACATATAATGTATTATTTGCCCTAGGGGTACAGGTCTGTGGATCATCAGGCTTACACACTTCACAGCACTCACCATAGCACATACGTCCCCAATGTCCATAACCCAACCACCCTATCCCTAACCCCCTCTCCCCAGCAACCCTCAGTTTGTTTTGTGAGATTAAGAGTCTCTCATGGTTTATCTTCCTCCCAATCTCATCTTGTTTCATTTTTTCCTTCCATACCCCCAAAGGCCCCACTACCCTGCCCCTCAAATTCCTCATATCAGAGAGATCATATGATAATTGTCTTTCTCTGATTGACTTATTTGGCTCAGTATAATACCCTCTAGGTCCATCCACATCATTGCAAATGGCAAGATTTTATTTCTTTTGATGGCTGCATAGTATTCCATGGTATATGTATATCACCTCTTCTTTATCCATTCATCTGTTGATGGACATCTAGGCTCTTTCCATAGTTTGGCTATTGTGGACATTGCTGCTATAAACATTCGGGTTCACATGCCCCTTTGGATCACTACATTTGTATCTTTAGGGTAAGTACCCAGTAGTGCAATTGCTGGATTGTAGGATAGCTCTATTTTAAACTTTTTGAGGAACCTCTGTGCTGTTTTCCAGAGTGGCTGCACCAGCTTGCACTCCCACCAACAGTGTAGGAGGGCTCCCCTTTCTCGGCATCTTCGCCAACACCTGTTGTTTCCTGACTTTTTAATTTTAGCCATTCTGACTGATGTGAGGTGGTATCTCATTGTGGTTTTTATTTGTATTTCGCTGATGCCACACTTTTTCATGTGTCTGTTGGCCATCTGGATGTCTTCTTTGCAGAAATGTCTGTTCATGTCCTCTGCCCATTTCTTGACTGGATTATTTGTTCTTTGGGTGTTGAGTTTGATAAATTCTTTATAGATTTTGGATACTAGCCCTTTATCTGATATCTTCTCCATTCTTTAGACTTTTTTTAACGCACAGTTTTGACATCTTTCTTAAATAAGAAAATAAGCTTCTGTCAAAAGTGTCAAGGGAGCCCCTAGAATTCCTGAGTATTACTTTTTAAATGAGAGAAACACGCTTAGCCTGATGTCACCGAACTTCTGGATAGGCCAGTAGAAACATTTTGCCATCCAAAACCTTAAGACAAAAATGAATTTAGGCCATTATTTCCTTAATCAACATTGAACCCCTCTTCTGTGGTCTGCACAGTGTCAGGCTCAAGCTAAGTTAAAAACTACCCAATTCTCCAGATAGCTGGGTATGAAAACCAAGAAGGTGTGCTGAGTCAAAGCTCACGAGCACTGGAATTCGGACATGCTCATTAGTCAAAGCCTAGTCTACAAGAGGGTTTGCGTGAGGACAGGGACAATGACCAAGTCTCGAAGACAAATGAATATTTTCAATTTAAAAAAATTATTATGTGGTTAATGCTCCAGGATTACATATAATAGGATTACATGCTGAAGGGCAGGACCGAATTGTTCCTTTGGATAAACTTCCTTCAGCTTCTGGATAAAGTGAGTGACAGAAGGATGTCTTAGCAGGAAGCAAACTGCCTTCAGAGGAACCTTATTGCTTGTCGTGAAGAGGGAACCGTGTGGAAACAACGCAGCCCAGCGAGAAGTCATCAACTTTACTTCTCCCCCCGCAGCTACTCTGGTCATGAATAATACCACTTGTACTTATGAATGACAGCTGAAATCCAGAGAGCTCCAGGAATGCCTGTGAGCCCACAACCCAGAGAAGCCTCAAGCCAGGATTCAAACAGTCCTTGCTACTCTTGAAAAAAAAAAAAAAAGAAAAAAGAAATGCCTCATCTCTTTGAGTCAAGGACTTGCACTGTTGGCAGGCTGGAGAAGGTACCTGTCACCCTATCAGGTTCCCAAAAAAACCCGTATCTACAAATCAAAGAGCACTATCTCCACATCTTAGTCAGCTATGTCCACAGTGAAGAGCTAATCAGTGTCACCTTCAAATCACAATGGCAAATATTTTATTTCCCAATTCCACAGGATAAGGAACAGAAACCTCAAGTTCTAGAGAGCTAGTGTTTTTGTCTACAGGCACCTGCCTCTGAAGGATACTAGTGACACCTCTGCTCATTTCCACAGTGTCTGATGTATAAAATCAGGTTAAAAGTATTCCGGGCTTAGCCAAACTGGGGAAAAGTTTCCTGGCATAGCCGCTCTGGTTCCACAGTGTTTTATCTCTGCTCTGGCTAATCACTTTGAAATTAGTGGGGTTTGGGGGCCTTGCAGTTGGGGGATGGCATAAAGATGCACAAAGGGAGAATTTCACACTTTACTGCCTTGCCAATGAATGGTATGAAGTCATAGGAAGGAAACAAAAAGATAAAGCTTTTCTCATCTTCAGAGGAGAAAAATCATGGGAGATCTTCATGAGTCTTTCCCTCAGCCTCCCAAGCCAGAGTAAAAGCCCTCTTTTGCATAACTGTGCTTATCTGTTGGATCTTCAATTTGTGGTCATATTCATGGAAGAATGGACAAAGGAGCAGCGGGGCTGTAACTGAAGGGTTACACAAAAGGCCATTACTTTTAATTAATTTTATGATGATTATTTTCAGTAGTACGGAGACATTGCATGTAGATTCTGGTATAAAAAGATTGAACCACACTTAAAAAAAAAAAAAAAATCAGAGATGCCTCAAAAAACCCCACAGCATGCTTCAGAGCACACCAATCTCATGGTATTTTCAGAAAGTGCTGACTTTATTTTGAACCTCTTCAAGCCTTGGGAAGAGCCCGCTAATTCCAAGGCAGGCTCATTAAGGAACACAGAGGGTAGATTTTCAGGAGAGAGGAAGTGAGACGGGATGTCTGGGGAAAAGCAAACACTTCACACTTCAAGGTGGACTGAAATTTCTCTCTTGCCCTACCCCTCTTCTCCCATGACCCCTAAGACGCTTGATGTACCTTAGCTGAAGTACAGATCAAAGGCAGACAGTGACTCTTGACACAAACTGAAACCATCCAGTTGTTTAATTATCTCTTGATGCAAAAGGCTGGGTCTTGCTTTGCTTGTCCATCAAGGTAGGCAGGTGGTTGGTTAGGACCGTGGCATTTATTTTCCGGGAGAGGCTTATGTTACCTAACAGCACAAAAGCAGGCCAGTGATAGAAAATCTTGGACTTAATTATACATTTGGGGAGGATTGAATTCATGACTCATTTCGGAACCAATAAAATATTTTTAAGCATATGAAATGTAAGCATTACACTTAAAGAAAAGATTTTACTTGGGACGCCTGGGTGGCTCAGTTGGTTGAGCCGCTGCCTTCGGCTCGGGTCATGATCCCGGGATCCCGGGATCCTTGCTCGGCAGCGGGCTCCTTGCTTGGCAGGGAGCCTGCTTCTCTCACGGCCTCTGCCTGCCTCTCTGCCTGCTTGTGTGTGCTCTCTCCTGGCAAATAAATAAAATCTTTAAAAAAAAAAAATATTTTACTTATTATTTGACAGTGAAAGAGAGACAGAGAAGGAAAGCACAAGCAGGTGAAGTGGCAGGCAGAAGGAGAGGGAGAAGCAGGCTCCCCACTGAGCAGAGAGCCTGCCGTGGGGCTCGATCTGAGGACCTGAAAAGACATTTTTCTAAAGAAGACATGCAGATAGCCAACAGACACATGAAAAAATGCTTAACGTCACTCATCATCAGGGAGATGCAAAGTAAAACCACAATGCGATATCAGAATGGCTAAAATAAAAAACACAATAAATAACAAATGTTGGTGAGGATGTGGAGAAAAAGGAACCCTCCTGCACTGTTGGTAGGAATGCAACTTGGTGCAGCCGCTGTGGAAAACAGTATGGAGGTCCCTCAAAAAATTAAAAATAAAGTTTCCATATGATCCAGTAATTTCACTACTGGGTATTTACCCAAAGAAAATAAAAACACTATTTCCAAAAGGTAATATGCACCTCAAGTTTTATTGCAGCATTATTTACAAGAGCCAAGGTAGCCAAGATAGGACCAATCAAGTGTCCATCCATGGACGAGTGGATAAAGAAGAAATGGTATAGTTGTACGATGGAATATTATGCAGTCATAAAAAGAATGAAATCTTGCCATTTGCAACAACATGGATAGATCTAGAGGGTATAATGCTAAGTGAAATAAGTCAGTCAGAGAAAGACAAACACCATACGATTTCATTCATGTGTGGAATTTAAATAATAAAACAAATAAACAAACAAACAAAAGACAAACAAAAAACCAAACTCAAATATACAGAACACACTGGGGGTTGCCAGAGAGGGGGTGGGTGGGGATGGGTGAAACAGATGAAGGGGATGAAGAGTACACTTACCATGGTGAGCACTGAGAAATGTAGAGAATTGTTGAGTCATTATTGTGCATCTAAAACTAATACAACATTATGTTAATTATGCTTGAGTTAAAAAAATTTACTGAGACAACAAAAAAAAAAAAGATGCTAACTGCATATGTAGGTTTTTTAAAAAAAAGGTCTGCAATTGGGGCACCTGGGTGGCTCAGTGGGTTAAAGCCTCTGCCTTTGGCTCAGGTCATGAACCAGGGTCCTAGGCTCAAGCCCCGCAACGGGCTCTCTGCTTAGCAGGGAGCCTGCTTCTTCCTCTCTCTTTCCCTGCCTGCCTCTCTGCCTACTTGTGATCTCTATCAAATAAATAAATAAAATCTTTAAAAAAAAATTTTTTTTTAAAGTCTACAATTAAATTGGTCAAATTCCTGACTTACTACACCATGAAACTAGAATGTTCTCTGCGAGTTCTGCTTGAACATCCCCTTTCCCTGGGTTAACTTCAAGTTTTAGGAACATGAGGAATTTTAGTAAAGGCAGCCCTGTTCAAGGATTAAGTGAACACTTCCACTTGCAAAGGGTGGGAAGATGCTTTATAAACATGGGTCCAAGTCCAGATTGAGGCCAGAGAGGCAATGTGATAGCTGAAAAAGAGTGGACAGGCTCCTTTCTACCTGTGTGATCTTGGGTTTCAATTTCCTTACCTGTAAAATTGGTGTTCTGATATATTCTGGAGTTGCTGTGAGGATTAATGTTAATACACATGGAGTAGGATGCACATGATCACCTTCTAAGTGAACTTGGGTAAAGATTATAACAACAGCATATTAAAGTTGTATCATACCATATTATGGTTCACCAATTAGTGTCCTGGTTTTAAAATGCAGACCTGGTAAATTTGGGAATCACAAGAGTTGTGCTATCACATCAAATTTTGACCCACCAATGAGATATTATGCCGGAAGTAAAGTGTGTATGAGGTACTTTTAAATCCAGAGTCTCCTGAAAATAGTAACCAGAAGAAACAACTACATGATCAACCATTTGTATTTCTCTTAGAAGAACAGGTGTGGAACCCATCCCAACTGCCCCCTGCAATGCATCTGCTTTTTATAGCTCTGGAACTGTAGCAATACTGAACGTATACTGCAGGAAATCTACAAACCAGGTCAAAGGCAAGTTTAAATTAAAAATTAAAGGTCTTTACATCAGCTGCTGTATCAGTTTAGCCAAGTGATGTAGCTAAAGTTTTGTTTATGTTTTGTGAGATCCAAGGGTTTGTTATAGTAACATTTGTTTGAAACGCAGAATATAAAGAATCAAAAACTGCTCTGTGATTAAAAACACAAAAAGGCAACCGTGCCAGCTCACAAGACAATATATACCATGATATGTGTGTGGGGGCAGGGAGAGCCAGAGAGAGCATTAGTTATAAAATCCAAATCAGAGAAGGAACATGTGCTTCACAAAGGATTCTCCAAAAAGTGATTTATCACTGGAATCCATAGATGGGCCTCCAGGACTCTCGAAACTCCTTAGAGGTGTAGGTATGAGTTTTTGCATGTAAATATCCATGTTTCTGGAGAAAGTGTCTATGGCTTTCATCTGATTATTACAAAAAATAATAATAAAGAAATGGGAAGGGTAGGCAGTAATGGTTGCTTTAATATTGAAAATTTATTTTATATTTAATTTTTTTTAAAGTTAAAAAAATTTTTAAGGGACGCCTGGGTGGCTCAGTTGGTTGGACGACTGCCTTCGGCTCAGGTCATGATCCTGGAGTCCCGGGATCGAGTCCCGCATCGGACTCCCAGCTCCATGGCGAGTCTGCTTCTCTCTCTGACCTTCTCCTCATTCATGCTCTCTCTCACTGTCTCTATCTCAAGTAAATAAATAAAATCTTTAAAAAAAAAAAAATTTTTAAGTAATCTCTACACCTAATATGGGGCTTGAACTCACAACCCTGAGATCTACAAACCAGGGCAAGTGTCACACACTCTACCAACTGAGCCAGCCAGGTGTCCCTCAATATTGAAATTTTTAAAAACATTTCAAGTGAGTTTTGTTACCTGTTCATGGGAAATGTTAACACTGACTCTAAATAGCCCTTGTATTATGATTCATCAATGAACACCTTAATTTTAAATGCAAGTCAAGGGAATTGGGAGACCATGTGAGTTGTGATTTCATATCAAATTTGAACCACCCATTGGATATAATACTGTAAGTGAAAAAGAGAAAAATAACAAAAGTAAGGTAATAATGGTTTCTGTTACTGCTGATCATCTGTAAGATGCTATTTGCAGAACAGACCTGCTTTTCTTGGGGAGTGGTAGGGTAAGTGATCAAGACCATACCTAGATTAAGCCCTGCCTCTGTTACTGTTGTGTGATTCTGGACAGTGACTTGACCTTGCTAGGATCAGGATTGCTGGTTCTCCTAGGAGAACACTGTGAGGATTAAACAGGCATGCATTTGGATTCTTAGAACAGTTTAGGGCTCAGAGAAAATACTTGAGGTTGTCTGCTGTGGTCCTACAAAGCATCAGATAGGAAAATGCAAGACATTTCCCGGAGAAACAACAGGGTTATTTTCCCCTTAGTATTTCCCGTGAGCATCTGGGTCTGTGAAGCTGGGCATTATCAGCTGTTTTAGGTCAAACAAATAAAATTCACTAAGTGGTATGTAAAATAGAAATGTCCCCTCTGGCATGGGTACCCCCATGAGGAGTCTTAGAAATATGCCTCACAGCTGGGTTCCTCCGGCTCCCCACCAGGAAGACCAGCCAGCACAGCACGAAGCTGGGAGCTGCTTATGGACGCCAGCTAGCGGAACCCCGTCACTGAACTGAATTCCGCTGGAGTGGCGTGGGAGGCCATGAAGCAGAGGAAAGTCAACCAAGTTTGACACTTGGTGTGACACTTCATTACCTTTGTGACTTAGGGCAACTTTTTAAACTCTCTGGGCCTCGATGTCCTCATCTGTAGGATGGGCGTGATAGTGGGACCTCTCCCGCTTAGTGCTGTCACAAGGGTGAAAGAAGATAAGCCTTCCAGAGCGTCTGGCACCTACCACATAGTAAATATTAAGTTGTGTGAGGTTAAAAAAGCACTTACTGCATGCCTGGCCCGATGCTGATTTTTTTTTAAAGATCTTATTTATTTAATTGACACAGAGAGACACAATGAGAGAGGGAACACAGCAGAGGGAGCGGGAGAGGGAGAAGCAGCAGGCTTTCCTCCAAGCAGGAAGCCCTCAATATAGAACTCAATCCCAGGACCCTGAGATCTTGACCTGAGCTGAAGGCAGACACTCAATGGCTGAGCCACCCAGGCACCCCAAAGATACTTAATTTTTAAATCTGAATTAGCTCTTGTATTTCTGAGATAAGTGCTAGTAATATTCCTATTTTATAGATGAGGAATCTGGGCACAAAGTGTTTGAGAAAGCGGCCCAAGACCAAGCAGCTAGAGAAGCAAGAAGGCAGATTTATCTCCAAGGATCCCCACTGTGTCCACTGCCCTTTGGGCCAGATCTTTGTTAGATCTGGAGTCCTCTGCGCCTGCCACTGGCCTTGAGCTTCCAAGTCCCTCCACACTCGTGGTGGTGGGAAAGGCGGACAGCGAGCAAATCACTTGGCCCAGAAAACTATCCCTAGGTCACTCAGATCCCACAAAATGTACCAAAAGGACACAAAACAGAGACGTCTTGGGTTTGTCCAGCATCTTCCATACATGAGGATAAAAAAATCTGTGTATATGGTCTTTGCGTGTTGGAGGAGCCTGGAGGAAAGCACTGCTTTAAACCGTGATGGGGGGATGCTGGTGAGAGGGTCTGTGCTCTCAGAGAACAAGGATCACCTGCAGCCGGAGGGGCGGGCCTCATTTCAAGGTCTGGTTTGCCTAAGGCAGGATCTGAAGGAAGTTTTAAAGAAGTTGCCTCATAATTGCAGGATGACTCCCCACCCTGTTCCGCAGCCACCAAGGCTCTGCTTTCTTTGTTGGCCCAATCAGTGTCCTCTGAGTTAACAGTAGGGGGCATGGCCTTTGTGACCCTCCCCAGCCCAACAATCCTATCTATCCGGCTATTAGTGGCGTATCAGAGTAAATGCCTTCTTCCCTAGCTGGAGCCGTTCATTTGGCCACACGGGTGGCCCTTGTCATTTTAATGAGCTCGAGGCACTGGGAACTGGACACTGGCTGTCCCAGGATAGCCCGCATTGAAACAGCATTCCATCTGAGCTGTTCACACCTCCCAGTCTTAAGAGCAGAAATAAGGTGTTCTGCACACCCTGATGGCTTGAATCACGTTCAAGTTATTTTTCTGGAAATACATATGGAAATAAACTTGATATTTCCGACTTTACAAGGGGTCCAATGAAGCAAAGGGAATAGCAAAGCAGAAAGGCCTTCAGTGAGGCAAGACGGTGGTAAAGTCTTGCGCAAATATTTGTAATATTGAAGTGTACATAAGGGTGTCCTGGATGTCTCTCCCTCCTGCCTCAGGGCAGGATTGGCTTTAAAGGATGTGAAGAGGCACCTGGGTTACTCAGTCGTTAAGCGTCTGCCTTCAGCTCGGGTCATGGTCCCAGGGTCCTGGGATGGAGTCCCACATCGGGCTCCCTGCTCAGTGGGGAGCCTCCTTCTCCCTCTGCCTGCTTCTCTCTGTGTGTCAAATAAATAAATATTAAAAAAAAAAAAAGATTTTGAATACAGATGGGCTGTATTCAAAAGCTGCCTAAGGTGTTAGAAAGAACTTGAGAAATCTTTGAATTCAAATGTTCACTTGGAGGTGTCATGCTCCCTCAGACTGACTATGGCCAATGCATGCTTGGGGAACCAACTAGAGAGAAATTCAAGGAGGCAATATGCTAAAATCAGGTAAAATCCCCCCAGGGGATCAGCTACCTGGGTGGGGAGGGATATTTGTGATTAGGAAGAAACTTGGAAGACTGAGTGATTTGCAGGGTTCTATTTCTTGACCTGGGTAGAGGTTATAGCCATACAATGTGTTAAAATAATTCATTAAATGGTATGTGTATCTCTCTCTCTTTTTTAAAGATTTTATTTATTCATTGGACACCGAGAAAGAGATCTCACAAGTAGGCAGAGAGGCAGGCAGAGAGGGGGGGGGGAAGCCAGCTCCCCGCTGAGCAGAAAGTCCAATGGGGCGCTTGATCCCAGGACCTTGAGATCATGACATGAGCCGAAAGCAGAGGCTTAACCCACTGAGTCACCCAGGCGCCCCGGTATGTGTATCTCTTAAGCATTTTTCTTTATGTGGACTTTTTTTACAAGGACCAAAAAAGGAAGATACTACCCACGTGAGCCTAAGCCTCCCTCCATTCTCTACCATTTCAGTAATCCTTGACAGCGCTGTTGAAGACCTAAGGCCTGAACATTATTTTTGACTCTGGTTCCTTTGATACCTCCGTCCATCCCATCAGCAGCCCAGAAAGTTCTCTGTCCTAGCTCCCGGCCTCAGCACATCCCCCGCTCCCACCCTGTCCAACTCCGCCAAGTCTTGCGTGAATAGCTGGATCTTCTCATCCACTCTTCCTTCCCATACAGACATTGAACTTCTAAAAATACCTTCCATTTAAAATGATTATAGATTCATAGGAAGTTGTAAACATAGTGGAGAGAGGTCTCACGGGTCTCCGGTTGTCCCCAGTGTTAATGTCTTCTCTAACTACATTGTACCGTCAACACCCGGAAGGTGGTATGGGTATAATCCACGGGGCTTGTTTGGATTTTACCTGTTTTTTTATTCTTTTAAGATTTTATTTGTTTGGGGGTGCCTGGGTGGCTCAATCGTTAAGTGTCTGCCTTTAGCTCGGGTCATGATCTCAGGGTCCTGGGTTCAACCCCTGTGACAGGCTCCTTGCTCAGTGGGAAGCCTGCTTCTCCCTCTCCCACTCCCCCTGCTTGTGTTCCCTCTCTCGCAGTCTCTTTCTCTGTCAAATAAACAAATAAAACCTTTTTTCTTTTTTTTAAAGATTCTATTTATTTGACAGAGAGAGCGAGAGAACACAAGAAGGGGGAACAGCAGGCAGAGGGAGAAGCAGGCTCTGTGCCAAGCATGGAGCCCCCATGTGGGACTCGATCCCAGGACCCCAGGATGATGACGTGAGCCAAGGCAGACACTTAATCAACTGAGCCACCCAGGCATCCCTGGATTTTACCAGTCTTACTTGCTCTCATCTGTGTGTGGAGTGTGCGTGTGTGAGTGGGCTGGTGGGTCTCTATGTAACTGTATTACGAGTATAGATTCATGTAACCGTGTAACCACACCGCAGTCAAGACGCAGAACTGACCCGCCACCACAGACATCTTCCCCATGCTTTCGCCTACAGTCCCTGCCAGGCTTCGGCCCCTCCACCTTGTGCCTAAGCTGTGGCAACCACGATTCTTCTCCATCTCTCAAATTCTGTCTTTTTGAGAATGTCATACACATGGAATCACGCGGTATGTCACCTTTGACATTGGCTTTTTCTTTTTCACTCCATGTAACACCCTGGAGATGGATTCGTGGTGCTGTGTGTATCCGTAATTGGGGGTGGTCCAGCAGTCTACACTTCACAAGCCCTCTAGGTAATTGTGACGCACACAGAGTTTCAAGAACGGTGCTCGGAAGTATCAGATCACATCTGGGGAGCTGGGGGTGGAGGCTATCCTACCCAGACTGCATTATCCATTATGTAGTGGCAAAAGGACAGAAGAGTCATGGGGCAGCAACCCCAGTGGCCTTACCTTTAGTGGTTACAACTACCATGGTAGCCAGCTTTTACTGAATATTTATTATAGTCCTGTATGTGCACAATCTCATTTGATCCTCACCACGACCCTGCAAGGTAGGTACTATCATTATCTGTTACAGCTGAGGAAACTGAGGTCCCGTTCAGGTAAGTAGAACTATTTAAGGCTTCATAGCAAAATATCAGGGCTGGGGTTTCGGACTGTGTGCTAATAAATCTCCATCTGCCACGAAACATGACAAATATTGCAACCCAGGAAGTTCAGGTGTGTTAGGAGCACAGGGGAGGCACCTGACATGTTCTAATGGGGGCGGGGGGGTTGTCACAGAGGGCTTCCTGAAAGAAGTGACAAGCTGGAGAGGAGCTTGCTAGCTAGGTAAAGAGGAGGAGGAAGAGTGTGCAGAGCCTGGAGACCAGAGATGGCTTGCCATGCCCGAGGGACCGGCTTCCATGTGATGCTAGAGGTGGGAGGCAAGGAGGGGTGACAGAGAGGTGGGCAGAGGCTACACCTAGAAGGACCCTGGGGACCAAATGAAGAGGCTCAGTTTTATCCTATGGATAGTAGGGAACACAGGGAGTTCTAACCCCAAGGGATGAATACTTGGGACAAGGTCTTTAAAAAGATCTCATTTGCAAGGTAGAGAATTGAGCAAAAGCAGAAAAGCTAATTCAAAACCCTTGCAGGCAGGGGTCCATCTCTATAAAAATGATGGTGGCTGGAAAAAAGATATGGAGAAAAACTTGAAGACTTGGTGATTAACTGGGTGGCTGTTGATTGCTTGGCTTGGGCTAATGTGTGACCTTCTTCCTAAAGATGAGAAAGTTTTGGGGGAGTGAATTGTATATGTAGGGTTTTTATTATTATTATTATTCAGTATAATTAACATACAGTGTTATATTAGTTCCAGGTGCACAATATAATGACTCAGCAATTCTCTACATTTTTCAGTGCTCACCAATGTAAGTGTAGTCTTCATCCTCTTCATCTGTTTCACCCATCCCCCACCCACCCCTCTCTGCCAACATCCAGTTTGTTCTGTACATTTAAGAGCTAGGTTTTTTGTCTCTTTTTCCTTTGCTCATTTGTTTTGTTTTGTTTTTAAATTCCACACATGAATGAAATCATTTGTCTTTGTCTTTCTCTGACTGACTTATTTCACTTAGTATTTAGAGCTTTAGAGCATCGATATTTAGAGCTTTGGAGCATCTAGAGCTTTCCATGTTGTTGCAGATGGCAAGATTTCATTCCTTTTATGACTGCATAATGTTCCATTGTACAAATATACCATCTCTTCTTTGTCCACTCATCTATGGATGGACCCTTGGTCCTATTTTGGCTACCTTGGCTATTGTAAATAATGCTGCAATAAACCTTGGGGAACATATACCTTTTTGAATTAGTGTTTTTATTTATTTATTACTTTTTAAGATTTTTTTAAAAATTTATTTATTTGACAGAGAGAGATCACAAGTAGGCAGAGAGGCAGGCAGAGAGAGAGGAGGAAGCAGGCTTCCTGCTGAGCAGAGAGCCCGATGTAGGGCTCGATCTCAGGACCCTGAGATCATGACCTGAGCCGAAGGCTTAATCCACTGAGCCACCCAGGCGCCCCTAGTGTTTTTATTTTTGGGGGATAAATACCCAGTAGTGGAATTACTCGATCATATGGTGATTTTATTTTTAATTTTTTGAGGGATGTACACACTTTTCCACAGTGACTGTGCTGAGTCGCATTCCTATCAACAGTATAGGAGGGTTCCTTTTTCTCCACATCCTTGCCAACACTTTCTCTTTATCATGATTTTGATTTTAGCCATTCTGACAGGTGTAAAGTGATATCTCATCGTGATTTTATTTGCATCTCCCTGGTGGTGAGTGATGCTGAACATTTTTTCATGAGTCTTTTGACCATCTGGATGTCTTCTTTGGGAAAATGGCTGTTGAGGTCTTCTGTCCATTTTTAATCAGATTATTTGTCTTTATATATTTTATATATTAATCCTGTTTCATATATTCATTTGCAGATATTTGTGGTGAAAAAAGTTGAAGATGAAACAAACAAATGGAAAGATATTCTATGCTCATGGATTAGAAAAATCAATGCTGTTAGAATGTCCATACTACCCAAAACAATCTACAGATTTAATGCAATCTCTATCAAAATACCAACAGCATTTTTTTTTTTTTACAGAACCAGAACAAGTAATCTTAATGTTCGAATGGAACCCCAGGAGGCCCTAAATAGCCAAAGCAATCTTGAAAAAGAACAAAGCTGCAGGTATCACAATCCCAGATTTCAAGGTATACTACAAAGCTGGTACTGGCACAAAAGTAGACATATAGATCAATGGAACAGAATAAATAACCCAGAAATGAACCCAGATTATATGGTCAATCAGCCTTCTACAACGCAGGCAAGAATATGCAGTGGGGAAAATCTCTTCAAAAAATGCTGCTGGGAAAACTGGACAGCAACATGCAAAAGAATGAGACTATACCACTTTCTTACACCATACACAAAAATAAACTCAAATGGATTAAAGACCTAAATGTGAGGCACGAAATCGTAAAAGTCCTAGAAGAAAATATAGCCAGGAATTTCTTTGATATTGCCATAGAAATATTTTTCTAGATATGTCTCCTCTGGCAAGGGAAACAAAAGCAAAATATGTAGATTTTTAAAAATTCAATTAGCCAACATATAGTAAGTACATCATTAGTTTCAAATGTAGGGTTCAATAGTTCATCAGTTACATATAACACCCAGTGCTCATCACATCCTGCTTTCAGGATTTTCTCTTTGTCTCTAAAATTTGCAAGCTTCACTATTATATGTTGGGGTACTGATCTACTTTTACTGATTTTGAGGGGGTGTTCTCTCTACCTCTTTCACCTGAATATCTGTCTCCTTCCCCAGATTAGGGAAGTTCTCAGTTATGATTTACTGAAATATAGCTTCTTTCCCTCTCTCTTTCTTCTTCCTCTGGGATCCCAATAATTCTAATACTGTTTCACTTTATGGCATCACTGATTCCTCAAAGCTTCCCTTCATGGCCATTTGTTGTTTTTCTCTCTTTTTGTGAGCTTTCTTCCTTTCCATCATCTTGTCTTCTATGTCACTGACTCTCTCTTCTGCCTCATTTACACTGTTAGAGCATCCAACTTAGGCTACATCTCAGTTAAGGCATTTTTAATCTCAATATGATTAGATTTTATTTCTGCATTAAGAGATTCTCTACTGTCTTTTATACTTTTTTCAAGACCAGCCAGTACAACTCTGATATTTTACTTATGTCCATATTGATTCGATCTGTGGCAGAGTATTACCTCTGGTTCTTTCCTTTGTTGTGAATTCTTCCTTCTAGTCATTCTGGCCAGGGAAGAATGGATTAATGAGAGAGCAAACTAAAAAATATCAACCATGACCCAAGTAAAATATGCACTAGACAAATCCAAAGAGGTCAGATACCAAAACAGAAAAGAAAAAGAAAGGAAAAGGGGGGAAAAGAGAGAATATAACCTCCCAGGTGGACAAAACAGGGTGATCCCCTTGGTCCTGGGTGTATTTTAGTCTGTTTGTTAGAAGATACTAAATCCCAAAATTGTAAAGGAAGCAAAACTTATATATATACAAAAATAAAATTGATTACAGTGAAAGGAAGCCAAAAGTGAAGAATACAATATAATCTATAAAATGTAAATGTAAAAATGAAAGTTTAAAAACAAAGAGCTAATAAAATAAGAAACCAGTTGAAAAGGATGAAAAAGAAAAAAAAAAAGGAAAATTTAAAACAAAAGATAAAAGAGTCATGAGAAAAAAAACCTTGAATTTTATAAACTAATTTCCTCTAGCGCTGGAGTTTTGCATTTCTATGTGCTCCGTAAAGTTGGTATTCCCTTGATGGTCCAGCTGGTTTTCTAGAGGAAGGGCCTGTTACCCTGATTCTCAGGTGTCTTTGCTTGGGTGGAATTGCACTGCCCTTTGCTAGGGAGCCCGGCTCAGTGCAAGTTTCTTCTGGTTGTTCTGGTTGCTTTTGTTCCCTGAAAGCTTTCCATGCCACTTTAGAGGAGGAAAGCAAAAATGGCTGCACCCCAGTCTCCAGCTCTGGAGCTGAAAGATCACAGCCCCCCTCTCTTTTGGTAAACCCTCAGAGAAGAACAGTCTTCACTTGTGTGTGTGCCAAACTCTGCAGACTCTTGCAGTGCACGCCTGCACTGATTCCCCCCAGGGGAAAGTGGAGAGTCGCTGAGTTTCTGCCCTTTGCAGGACACCCACAAGGAGTGGGAACACCTGATTGTGCTAGTTTGTGGTTTATGGCAAACTGAGCTGAAAGCCCACTCGGGGGCTCACTAACCGTAGCCAGTTTCACTGTCTGATGTCTGGGAACTCGGGCAGCTCAGGCACCCCCATTCTTTCTGTGACCCTAGGGATCCTGAGACCACACTGTTCCATCCAGGATTCTGCCCCCACTTCACCACCTGAGCACCTTTCAGGCAGGGATGTATCTCCCTAGAACAGACTTCTAGACATCCCAATTTTGCACTCCAGGATAGATCACTTTCTGGTATCCGGCTTGTGGAGGCTCCCAGCCCTACTCTCCTATTTATCTTCCCATATATCCCCTCCCCTCAGATTCAAGTCTCTGCAACTCCTACCTGGCAGAAAGTGGTGGCTTGTCTATTTGTAGAATTCCAACAATTCTTTTCTTACATGTTAGGTTGAATTCATAGGTCTTCAGAATGATTTGATAGTTATTTAGCTAGACTCAAGGGACCAGATGAAATAAGGTCTCCTACACTTCCATCATCTTGCCTCCCTCAAAAATATGTAGTTTTTAAAAAAATATATTTATTTTTTTAAATTATTTTTATTTTAAAAAATATTTTATTTATTTATTTGACAGAGAGAGAGATACAGCAAGAGAGGGAACACAAGCAGAGAGGGAGAGGGAGAGGGAGAAGCAGGCTTCCCACTGAGCAGGGGCTCAATCCCAGGACCCTGAGATCTTGACCTGTGCCAAAGGCAGACCCTTAATAGCTAAGGCACCCCCAAAATATATAGTTTTGTTTTGTTTTTTAAGATTTTTATTTATCTATTTGACAGACAAAGATTACACGTAGGCAGAGAGGCAGGCAGAGGAGGAGGGGGAAGCAGGCTCCCTGCTGAGCAGAGAGCCTGAGAAACAGAGGCTTGATCCCAGGACCCTGGGATCATGACCTGAGCTGAAGGCAGAGGCTTTAACCCATTGAAACACCCAGGAGCCCCCAATATAGTTTAAAAAAAAAATAGGGTTGGAGTTTTTTTTGGGGGGATGACTATCAGTTGTTGTGCTTTTACTGTGTACCAGATAGAAATATATATATATATATATTTATTTATATTTATATTTATACATACAGATAAAAATATATATCTACAGATATATATATATATATCCCAAACCCTAAGAGACTCTTAACTGGGAAACAAACACGGTTGCTGGAGGGGAGGTGGGTGGGGGATGGGAGAACTGGGCGGTGGGCATTAAGGAAGGCATGTGATGTAATGAGCACCGGGTGTTCTATACAACTGATGAATCACTACATTCTACCTCTGAAACTACTAATATACTACGTGTTAATTAAATTAAATTTTAATAAAGAATTTTTTAAAAGAATGCCTGCCTTAAGAGTAACTGAATGCATTAGAAATATATCTATTTCTACAGATAGGAGTAATAATAGTAGTAGTGTAATTTCTGGGTCATAAGGTAGCTCTTTTAACTTTCTGAGAAGCCTCCATGCTGCTTTCCAGAGTGGCTGCACCAGTTGAGGCAGACATTCTTATCTGCAAGAGGTTGCAGTGCTCAAGAGCCTGCCTGGGAATCACACACAGACAGGGTAGGAAGCTGAGTTGATCCTAAATCTGCATTCCATGCAGGGAGTCATGCTGCTTCCCCAAACCACAGCCATCACCAGGGCCTACTCTGGGTCCACTGTGTTCATGAGTTATTGCAAATCATTTCTGTAGTTATACTTACGTGATTATATCTATAAAACCCATCCCAGAAAGTAGAAAGGGTAAGGCGTGTCCTTTGTTTACTAATACATGCCCAATGCCAGGCATATATCAGGTGCTCAATAAATATTTGTAGAAAGGAAAGAATGAAGATAAGGAGAGAGGAAATGGTGAAGGTTCTGGGTGTTGTTACACACAGGTGGTTAATCGGTTAAGACCAGTGAAGCAGTCACATTCAAGGTTCTGGTAGAAAGAGTAGGAAAAACAAAATTCTACCTGTTATGTACTACATGTTACAAATGAATGCAAACAGAAATTTTCTGGGAACTGAAGATGTTATTTTTTTTCCATTAAGTTTTAAAACTTTTTTTAAAAACAAATTCTTGTATATAGCTCTGAGCTGTTTCACTGTTTCGTGTTTGCTAATTAAGTGAATCAGTAAATGGCATGTATTCTACACAAAATGCCTTGAAGTCTTCTTATTTCTTGTCCTAAATGTTGTTTCTGGTGATATCTGGAATATAACAGAGGTGCCCACTTAAATCAAGGTTCATCTGTTTTTTAATTATTCTCTACACCAGGGGAATGGAATGGATATAGGGTCACTTGACTGCTTGACTGCTTGCAAAAATGCTTCACAAAAAGATATAATCGGTCATAATGGGATCCTGAAATATTTTGCCTATGCGCAAAATATCACTAAGGTCTTCCTCAGTTGTCCCCAAACTTCAGGGCACAAAAGAATTCCCTGAGAGTGAGTTTCACATGCTGATCCCCACGTCTGACCCCATTCCCCCAACAAATTCTGATTTGGAAGATATGCGGTGAGGTCTTTTTCTTAGCAATCACTTCAGGAGGTCCAAGGACCACACTTTAAGATCCACTAAGTCATCTAGAAAGTGTTTGTAACCAGAAGAGTCTTTCTCAACCTCCCACTGCCAGGTTGCGTTATGAGGTGTGAAGGGGCTGACCTCGGATTGACTGGCCCATCTGTCAGCGTGATTCCTAGGAAAGATGTTCCTCTCGGCACTTCATTCCAACGTGATGGCATGAAGGGAGATCCCCTCGCAGATTACACGGCTGGTGCCAGGTCAGGCAGTGAGGGACAGAGGTGTGACTTACTGGTCACCTTGCCCTTTCAACATCTAAATGGCCCGACCCCCCACTGACCCCAGACTCACGGCCCAAAAGGCATTTGAAAGAACTTAGAAAAGTTGACAGAGGTCCAAGAAGATAAAATAAGGGCTGATAATAAGTGTCGGTAACTGTGGCAGAGTAAGGTCTCTAAGGAACAATCTTCTCCTAATTCTCTCGGGCAGAGAATCTTTCCCATTACCATCTTCATCTTCATCATCATCATCAACAATCACAACAATCAATAGTTACTGAGCACCCAGAGAAGGCATCTTTGATTTATGATGGGCAAGAGACCCTGGAGGTTATAAATTTCCATTATTTCCATTCCATTTCCAGGCCCTTGGGCAAAAGCATTTTATCCAGCTGTCTCCTAGGGTAACAAATCATTCTTCAGTATTGTCACAGAAATGGTTTCTCAGCCTTCCATTTCAGTTCATCTGAAGATGTATCTATTTTTCTTTAAATACCTACTAGTATTTCACAGTGTGGGTAGACCCGTATCTATTTAATCAGTTCCTGCTGATAATAGAGTTGGCTTGTTGCCTGTATTTGTTACTCGAAGCAACGCCATGGTGAATGTGTCGTGCCTGTCTTTGCAAATGTGAGCCATCACTGATGTAAGGGCAACATCTAAACACACAATTGCCAGGACACCTGGGTTGCTCAGTGGGTTAAGCCTCTGCCTTTAGCTCAGGTTCTAATCTCAGAGTCCTCGGATCCAGCCCTGCATCCAGCTGCTCAGCAGGGAGCCCGTTTCCCCCTCTCTCTGCCTGCTTGTGATCTCTCTGTCAAATAAATAAATAAAGTCTTTAAAAAAAAAATAAAAACATAATTGCCAAAGGTCAAAAAGTACAGCCATTTCTAAATTTTTGGCAGATACCTCTGATAGCCTTCAGAAAGATTATGGCTACTTATACCCATAACAAGAGGGTATGAGGAAGTGCCAGTTTTCCTCACACCAGGACTGGAAATTATATTGAAAGCTTTTTTCTGACACTCTGGTAGATGGAAAATTGCATATGTTTGTTTGCATTCCTTTTGATTTGATTCCGATGATGTGTTTATGGGTCGTTTGTGTACTTCAATTCAGAGAAATGCCTGCTCTTCTACTAAACATGAAAAATTTTTAAATTATTAAACAATTATTTTGAGACTATGTGGCCGCTAAGCACCTCATCCCTCTCTTACATCACATATTTTGAGTCTTATTTTAATAAAATAGAGAGAAGCTGATAATCTGGATGGATTTTTTTTAAAAATATTTTTGAGCATGACTGAAATAACAATAAAATAAAACAAATTAAGAATTGTAGTTTGCGGGGCGCCTGGGTGGCTCAGTGGGTTAAAGCCTCTGCCTTTGGCTCAGGTCATGATCCCAGGGTCCTGGGATCAAGTCCCGCATCGGGCTTTCTGCTCAGCAGGAAGCCTGCTTCCTTTCCTCTCTCTCTGCCTGCCTCTGCCTACTTGTGATCTCTGTCTGTCAAATAAATAAATACAAATCTTTAAACAAAAAAAAAAAAAAAGAGGAAGAAGAAGAATTGTAATTTGAGCTCTCTCCACCGGTCACCAGGCTGGACGTGGCCTTGTGGATGTGGCCTATCTTAGCATTGACTCTTCTTTTTTTTTTTTTTTTAAAGATTTTATTTATTTATTTGACAGAGAGAGATCACAAGTAGATGGAGAGGCAGGCAGAGAGAGAGAGAGAGAGAAGCAGGCTCCCTGCTGAGCAGAGAGCCCGATGTGGGACTCGATCCCAGGACCCTGAGACCATGACCCGAGCCGAAGGCAGCGGCTTTAACCCACTGAGCCACCCAGGTGCCCAGCATTGACTCTTCCTAACAATTTTTCCATGTTGGTAAGATTCTCATCCTTACTTCAGTAGAGAATTCATGCCCCTTTCTATGGGAGAGATTAGAGAAACAAAAACGAAGCAGCCAAAGATGAGGACAGTGACCCTTTCCCTGGCCTGACAAATTTTTGGCTTCTGACTGGGAGAGGTAGTCTGGGAAATGGCTTGCATGCTAAAACACTGGGATTTCCAGAGAGACGTCAATGACTTCCATTCAAAGACCATCAGGAATCTGCAGGGACTTGAACAAGTTGGGGTTCTGTCTAGTTGCAAAGAGGGAACTTCTAACAGGAAGCTGTTAGAAGAATAAGGTATCCAAAAAGTCTTTATTTCTAGGGTATTTAGCATGATTTGTTGTTATCTAGTTGTGTTCAAGGGATAAGACCAGCCTAGGGTTCCCCTACTACACCGCCATCTTTCCCATATGCTTTCAAAAAATTATTATAGGATTTGGGTCTGTATTAGGGGATCTGGGGGTGGGCTCAAGGAAGCGGGGGTTTCTTCTAGATTGCACATTTTCAGGAAGCAGATGACTCTGTAATGGGCTATCTTAAGAATTCCTGTCTCTCAGGCAGGAGGAATGTGTTCTGGCCTCAGAAGAAGTGGAGGCTCTTTAGCTCGCGTAGGGCAGTGTTTGGTCATTTTGGGGTCTAGGACAATGCCCCATGGTTTGTGTGTGTTCAAATATAATTACCCAGCTGTCTTGTTTTTCACATGACCCATCGTGATCACCGTGGTCTTATCCAACATGGCATTGTGTGAAAGGGTTTATTTTGACCAGAGAGCACCATGCCCTCAGTGTGAGAGCGAGCCTCCAGTTCAGCAGCCACTTTCCATTCCGGCATATAAGTTGCCTTCTTTAGAAACCCATCCTATTTCTCTCCAGGGGTTCCAAGCCATATGGCCCAGTGATTGAAAACATGAACTCCGGCCGCAGGCAGCTGGGGCTGAAATCCTGCCTCTGTCACTTAATACCTGTGTGGAACCGTAAGCAAGTTGCTAATCTTTTCTGTGCCTCCTTTACCAGATGAAGAGCGTAGGAAGGATCTATAGGGTAGGGTTTTGGTGAAGCTGTCGGGACAGACCCCAGGACAGAGGATGTGTCCAGTCGTTAACACTACCACCAAACGTCCAGTCAGTTCTCCAGTGCCTGGCCGGGGGTAGGAGCCTCCAGCGGCTGTCATTTCTTTTGTGCCCTCCTCCTCCCTGTGCTGTGCTGTGCCCTTCCCCCACACTGGCCTTCTTTTAAAAAAAAGTCCCTTTCATTACATCCTGTGGGGAGACAGTCTCCACACTCATTCTTATTTATTGATGGTGGGCTAGGGGCCAGGGGCCAGGCTGAGACCGGCATTTACAGGATTGTAGTCCATTCTCCTGCCAAGCAGGTGTTTTTAAATCCCCATTTTACCACTTGAGAAGGAAACTGAGGAGATAATATAAGGAACTTGCACAAGGACACCTGGTTGGTAAGTGGCAGAGCTGGGTTCAAGTGCAAACTCATCAGACTCTCAAAGTCTTTGGGGTCTATACTCGGCCTGCCCTCTGAGCGTCCATACTTCTTAGCCCCGCATGGGAAGAGTTCGGTGTGCGGCCCCGGCTGGACCTTTACAAAGCCCCCAAACAAGCCAACAACACGATTGGAGGGTATAACATTTATCAGCCTAGTCTGGTAGGCTCAGGAGAGGCCAAAGGCAGTTCAAGTCTTTCGGAGAAGTAAAGAAAACGCATACTTAAAGAAAGACGTGGAAATGGGATCAATTAAGAAACAGAGCTCTGTGGGAGTGTCATAAATATTCAGAGAGAAGGGATGTGGGTGACCACGAGCAGGCAGGAAGTGGTTCCCACCAGAGGTTGAGGGTTGCCTGAACTTTCAGAGATGGGCCAGATTTGGGCAAAAGGAGGCTCCTCATTTAAGACTTGATTTCATCATATCATCTCTGCCACGTGTCTAGTCCCCTCTTATGCCCCATGGCCCTCACTTCTGGAACCCCTACCTGTGCTTGCTCACTCTCTCTTTGGGTGCTTCCTCCCCTCTCCCGCCTCACCAGTCTGCTAAGTTCTAAATGGCAGGAACCCCGCGTTTTCCATCTTGTATTATCACCCTGACAATGTCCCCTTCTTCCCTCTGTACCCAGAGACACATGCAGCACCGAACGCCACACCTTGCTGACCTAAGTCCACTGACAGTTGCCTGTTGAACAAATGAAGCAGAAGAAGACCCTACATTCTTATCCCACGTTCACAATTTCACAAGCTTTTTTGGTATCAGTTCTCGCATACTGAGCACATCTACCACCCCGTATGCCCCATGCCGGGGCCTGATTGGCTCTCTGTGCTGGTACAAGTCCCTGGAAGGCTCTGGTCCTCACCTCCCTCCTCTATAAAGAGCTACGGATGGCCCGGCTATAGTTTTCTTGTAGGCAAGTGTAAGAATCATGAGAATCTCCAGGGAAGCTTGTCTAAAGGCAGATTCTGGGCTTGGCTCCTTCTCCCAGAGCTTCTGACACAGAAGGTAGGCGGCAGAAATTTAGGTTTTATTTTATTTTATTTTTAAAGATTTTATTTATTTATTTGGCAGAGAGAGAGATACAGCGAGAGTGGAAACACAAGCCAGGGGAGCAGGAGGGGGAGAAGCAAGCTTCCCACAGAACAGGGAGCCCGACATGGGCCTCCATCCCAGGACCCCAGGATCATGACCTGAGCCGAAGGCAGACACTTAACGGCTGACCCACCCAGATGCCCCAGAAATCTAGGTTTTCATATGTATCCGGGGGACTCTGAAGCAGGTGCTCCCTGGGCTGCACAAGGTGACTCAGCTATGGCTATGAAGCTAGAATGGAAGAAGTTGATAGGCCTCGTGTTTGGGGCCAATGAAGGCAACTGTGTGAGGACAGACCCCTCCAAAACACAAACAGGTCTTAATTTTCAGAGTCGTCCACTTGAAAGCTAACAACCTGGTTTTGTGAGTCCCCAGGGGAAATCTAGAAGAGGAACCTGCAGGACAATCTAGCATCCAGCATCCGTCTCCAAGATGTGGTCCTTCCGCTCCGCCCTCTTGCCCCCCTGAGCTGTAGGGCAGGGGCTGATTCTGATTAAGTCCACGGATCTGTTTTTGTTTGTTTGTTTGTTCTCCATGTGAAGGGGTGTCCGTTTCTTCTCTTCTTCGCAGGGCCCTCCCAGCTAAGGCACCCTGTTTGGGAAAGGCAGCGTTTGCTAAGCCCTTTGGAGGCTCCTGGCTCCTGGAGAGGGATTGGTATCCCCATTGCTCTGGGAGGAGGCCTTTGTAGTGTCGACTTGCTGTTTGTGTTTCAGGCTCTAAGGGAAGGTTTGCTCCTAATTAAAGGCGTAAATGCTTTAATCCCTGGCCTGAGGGCTTCCCATAGCGCATTAGCCGTATTAGGAAGGAAATGGATTGTAATCCCTTTAATATAAGCCTGGAGGAACTCGAAGGCTTCTGGTTTGGGAAAAGAATTTCCTCCTGTGATTTAACAATATTAACATGCTGAATTTGCATAGACAGAAACTTGGAGCCCAGCTTTCCCTCCAGAAAGAGACAAGCGGATTCTCTCTCAGATGAATGAATGTTGCAATAATTAAGCTCCTACAGCATACCAGACCCGATGCCAAGGCATTGCGCATATTTTTCTCCTTTAGTTTTGTCCTCCAACCCTGTCCACATGTATTTTGTCACTAAGGAAATGAAGTTAGAGAAGTGATAATTCTCACCAGGGGAAGGGGACAAGGATCTCAGTGAGAGCCGTTGGTGTGCCCTGTGCTTTGTATATACCGTTCATGGATCTCTGTCCACACGATGTTTTTTCTGTGTGTGCTTTTAAACATATACTTCCCCCTAACAATGCTTTTAGAAATACACTCCTACCAGTTTTTATTATGCAATGAATTTAGTTTGTCTTTCCCTACACAATTTGAACCCAATGCTTGTATTTAGGCTTAAAATGAAACAAACGGGATTTGCTTTCTGGTTTATTTTTCATCCCTGACAAATGTTGGAAAGATTCCCCTTGCATGCTGCTAAAGGAGACTGCGAGAACCATGAGAAACGTAGCTGTGTTGCTTCAGAAAAAGAACATGGATCACAGCACGAAAAGGTAAACGTTGGTACATGGGGGTTTTGCCATGTTCTGGGGTGAGCTTACAAAATTTCCTAACAAGACTGATGAATCACAGACCTGTACCCCTGAAACAAATAATACATAAATGTTAATTTAAAAAAATATATATCCTAGGAACATTAAAGAGTATTTTTAAAAGAAAAAAAAAAGTTCCTAACGGTGCTTTAGTGCGGCTGGAGGAAGTCTCCACGTTCCATTTCTCGGGAGGAAACGAGGGCCCTGAGGCTCGCGCAGCGGACCGGCCCACGATGTGTGGCCACAGGTGGCCCATCGGAGGCCCTGCCCGGCTCCTGCAGGTTGCTGCGTGGACGCCGCTGCATTCACTCTGAGATGGTGCAGAAACGTGACCGCGGTGAAATCGACAAGCACCGGAAACCAGAAAGAAGGCAGCGTAGGTAGACCCCTTCACTCTTTCCCTCCTGTGACCTGATTTGCTGCCATTGAACACCCTTTTAGGGAGGCAGCAGAGTCCTGTCCTGTTCTTCAGGACAGCCTCGCACTGCGTGGCCGTGTTGGAGGAAGGCTATGCTCCCCGAATACGGCAGACTCTCTCTGTTAGCTTCAAATACCGCCTATATCACCAGCAATTCCAGAGTGTCCAGAGCTTTCTTCCCCCGGGGGCTGTAGATCCTCCTACCCAGGTGTGTATCCCCGGCTTCTCCACCTGGAAGCCAGGCTGCACAAAGTTCAGTATGGTGGTCTTACTCCTCTAGCTGGCTCCTCCGCCTCCATTTCCTACCTCACCAAAGGGCGACCAATCCCCAGCCGCTCATTCCAAAAATCTGGGATTCATCCTTGATACCTCTCTCTGTCATGCCTCTGTCTCTCCCTTGCCCCTGCTGATTCCTGATAATGATTAAAGTCGGTAGAGTTTACTTCCAAAACACCTCTTGAATCCACCCAGGCTTCTCCCTCCATGTCGCTACTCTTTCCTCCAGCCTGTGCCAGCCACCATCATCAGCCAGTGGCGGGACTCCTGGGATCCTGCTTCGTCCTCCCCCCAGGCCATTGTCCACCAGTGATCTGGCAGACAGTTAACTGACTGAGCCACCCAGGCGCCCCACCAGTGATCTCTGATATGTTGCTTTATCCTGCTAAACTCCCTGGTATTTCCCATTATTTCCAGGATAAAACCCACCAATCCTCCTGTACGCCGCTGGACGAAGTACCCCCACCCCCACTCCCAGACTCACCTGGAGCCACATGTTTCCCTCTTGTTCTGCACTAACAGAACAGCCTCTGTCTTCCACACGAGACCAGGCTCCCTTTGGCCCTACAGCCATCACACAGGCCAGAGCATCCTCCTGCCTCCCCAGAACTGAGGTACGATGTCACTACTTGATGCAAGTCTTCCCTCCAGATCAGATCAGGTTCTCACACCCCATTTCTCTTCCATGACATTGTCACAGCTGCAATTAAAGACTCACTTGTGCAAGATATTTACCTGTCATCACCCTGTAACTTCATGAAGGCAGAGGCCACTCCGGGATTTCTTCGCTACCCTGATTACAGGGCCCTGTACCATGTCTGGCAAGGAGCAGAAAGCCAGACAATGCTAGTGAACCCTGGCCTGAAGAACACCAGGGACAATCATAGACACATCTGTTTGACTTTCTGCATCCACTTCCCGTGGATATCACATACCCATTTTACAGCAGGTGATCACACTGACTTGTATTGAACTTGCATGGTTTATCCAAGGGCAAGAGGATAGCAAATATCAGGATTTAAAGTCAGGACTCCAAAAGCTACTTGGTAATGTTTTCCTGAAAATATATTCTTGAGGCACAAAAAAAATCACTTGTTATGGCCCAGCTGTCCCTCTACTTTCATCTCTGCGGCCATTCTGTTCTTTACCCGTTCTTTGTCATTTCCAGGATTATTATATTCAAAAGCACTTCTTAAATCCTTACATGTAAGTGACAGTGCACTGGGATAAAAAGGTGACTAAGACCAAGTTCTTTACCTGAAGGATACCACAGTTGGTTAGGAGAAGGAACTACTTTAGCTCTCCAACCTTGAATTTGTTGGAACTACTTCAGCTACTAACTTACATAAACTCAACTAAAACCAGCTTCAGCAGGAAAAGGAATGTATTGGCACACAAAAGCCATGAGGTCCGGATGTAGTTAAGCTTCAGGGCATGGTTGTATCCAGGGGCTTAGTTAGTATCCTCAAGATGCAGTCACTCTCTGTCTTCACCTCCAGGGTCTTCTTTTTTTTGCTGATTTTATTCATGGCCAGGCTTCATATAGCTCCAGGCTCCCACAGTTCTTAGTGACTACTATCTTAGAAAGAGAGAGACTGTGCCAGGAGCTGAAGGTGACACTTATCAGCCCACCTCCAGTCATGAGCCTCTCCTTGCATCAATCCGGTGGCCTGGGGGACAGACTATTCTAGAGACAACACATCCGTTTAGAGCTGGAGTAGGGTCAGTACCACACAAATCACATCATCCCCACAGGGGAGAGAAATAGTTCTCCAAAGGGAAACTGGCGTGCCACCACAGAAAGGCGAACATCAGAGATTCACAACCCCCTTGTTCTTGGCCTCTTGCCCTTTCCCACTCCTTTCCTGGGCCCCCCTCATTCCCCCTTGTTCCTGTCTTACAGGCTTTGCATTTGCTGACATATGCTGAGAAGCCCTATCTTCCAGATCATTCCATGACTGCTTCTGACACTTCAGACCTCCGCTGTAATGCCACCCTTTCTGAGAGGCCTTCTCACACTCTCCTAAAGTGCCACTCAGTCATTCCCTCAGACTTCACTTTGTTTATTTGCTGGATCTAATAGAGCAGTTGAGCAATTATTACTTGCTTACTCTGTGTTTTGCTCTCATCAGAATGTAAACTCTGCAGTCAGGGGGATTCCCATCTACCTGGTTCACTTGTTGAATCTGCAACATTAAGACCAGCGCCCAACACGAAACAGTGCTCAATAAATATTAGTTGCATAAATGAAAGGCATCTGTGGTGGCACTCAGTGAGAAACCAAGGAGAGCTTCATGGAAGAGGGGGCCCTTAAAGTACGTGAATGATTTTTATTGTGGTAAATATATATAACATTAAAATTTACCATTTTATCCATTTTATCAAAGCATAACAAATTAGTGCTTTAAATTCATTAACAATGTTGTACAATCATCATCACCCCTATTCTTTTCCCAAAAGTGTTTTATCTTCTTAAAACTCTACCCTTTCCTCCCAGTCCCCTGGCAACCACAGCTCTACTCCTGTCTCTATGAACTTAGGCACCTCATGTAAGTGGAATATAGGGTCTTGTTTATTTTACTTACCATGTTTGCAAGTTTTCTTCATGTTGTAGCATGTGCTAAATTTCTTTTAAAACTGAATAATATTTGAACAAAGGAGAAAAAAAGACAAACCAAAAAAACAGACTTTTAACAATAGGGAACAAACAGCTGATTATCAGAGGGGCGGCAGGTGGGGGGTGGGGGACCTAGGTGATGGGGATTAAGGAGGGCACTTGCCAGTGAGGAGCGCTGAGAAATGTAGATTGTCCACCTGAGACTAATCTAGCACCACATGTCAACCATACTGGAATTAGACATCTTTTAAACTATTTTAAAAACAGAATAATGGGCACCTGGGTGACTCAGTTGGTTAAGTGTCTGCCTTGGGCCAGGTCATGATCCCGGGGTCCTGGAATTGCAGGGAGCCTGCTTCTCCCTCTCCCACTCTCCCTGCTTGTGTTCCCTCTCTCGCTGTCTCTTTCTCTATGTCAAATACATAAAGTCTTAAAACACAAAACAGAATAGTATTTCATTATATGTAAACACCACATTTTGTTTATCCACTCACCAGCTGACAAATATTGAGGTTGTTTCTATCCCTTGGCCACTGTGAATGCTGCTGCTCTGAACATGGTCGCACAGGCGCGTGTTCGAACCCCTGCTTTCACTTCTCTGGGGCATCCACTCAAAGGAGGAATTGCAGGAGCCTATGGCAATTCTATGTTGACGTTTAATTTTCTGAGCAACCACCATACTGTTTTCCACGGTGGCTGCACCAATTTACATTCCCATCAGCAGCACAGGAGGGCTCCAATTTCTCCATATCCTCATCAGCACTTATTTTATTTTTCATTTTTTGGATCACAGCTAGCCTCAAAGGTGTGGAAGAGGGTGAAATTCTGACAGAGGAGGGACAAGCCAGCCGTTCAGGCAACAAAGACCCCCGCGACGGTGGGGGAGGGGCGGGGGGGCTGGTTGTGGCGTGCAGTGAATCGAGTCACCCACTGTCTGATGTCAAAATCCATGTTGGGGAGGAGCGCCTGTGGCTCTGTGGTTTAAAGCCTCTGCCTTTGGCTTAGGTCATGATCCCAGAGTCCTGGGATCAAGCTCCACATCGGGCTCTCTGTTCAGTGGGGAGCCTGCTTCCTCCTCTCTCTCTCTGCCTGCCTCTCTGCCTACTTGTGATCTCTGTCTGTCAAATAAATAAATAAATAAATCTTAAAAAAAAAATCCATGTGGGGTTCTGTTGCCCTCCCTCTCCTGGAAACAACTGATTCTGTAGAGTATTGGCTAGCGCCCACCTCCCTAAAACCTTCCAATGCCGCTACCCGAGTTCATGTTGGCTCAGATGTTCTGGAACGCCAGCCACTTGCCATGAGAAGGTGAGCCAGGGACCGGGGGACTGCCACACAGGAGGTGAGCCAGTCACCCCATCACAATGACCAGGGACTGTGACCAAAGCAGCCTGGGTCACGTAGGTGAGGGCTCATCTCCAGGACAGGTATGGCAATGGGACACAGCAGCCGCCTCTTCATGCAGTGGCGGCACCTGGAGTGGGAAGGGCTGGACCATCGTCATCCTCTTGGTAGCAAGAGGGGTAGGTGCTGTTTTTCACTGAAGCCGGCCCCCAGCCCCAGGAGGGGAGCTGTCCATGCACAAAACGGAGGGGACACAGGGACAATTTGAGGTTTGGCAGCCACCATGCTGGGCCACAGCACATGGCATGGAGTGAGGTTCAGGGCAGTGGTCCGTGGGAATGAAGTGGAGGACCAGCCCAGAACTGGGAGCTCAGATTGCTCCCCAGGGGCCAACTGTAAGGCTCCCCACTAGCACTTCAGGGTTAGGGAGTGAGGGACAGGGTTGGATGTATCTGCTGCTGTTGCTTAACTGGGAACGCAGAGCCTTATAAAATTTTCCACCCTGGATACCCCAACCCCATTAGAAAACATGGTTTGTGCTTCTGACCCAGGGCGCCACTAAGTCCTAGGCCTGCTGCCTGCTTCCTCAGGGCAGCTCAGATCCCTGGTTTGGGGCACCTGAGAGTTCAAGTCTGCTCAATAGATGCTACCAACCACTGTGGATTATTTGCCTCAAAAAGGCTGTTGTTAAAGATTTATTAGCACACTACCCACCTTGTTTGAGAGGTGAATCTGCTGTTCTCCTCAGTTCTGATTCCTTCTGGGACCCGCTCCTGCCCCTTGGTCCCAGAATCCCTGCACACGTGCCCATTGATCCGTGCGGCTGCCTTCAAGCCCTGGGTGACTGAGTAACGTGCAGGGGGCGCTAAGAGGACTGGGGCAGTTTGCTTGCTTGACATGGCTTTGGGGACAACGGCTGCTTCCCCTGGCCTGGTCAGAGGAAGCAGGTCTAACCAGCTTGTCTGTGTCTAGGTTGTCTGCTATGGCAGGTGTGGTGTACCCCAGACAGGTGAGTGTTGTGGGTGTCTGTCCTTTGTGACCACCTCAAGGTCGAGCAGCTTTAGCAAACAGGCCCAGGTGCTGTGGGGGTCCCTCTGGTCCTCATTCTGGAATGGGGTGTGTGTGGGGGGGGTGGTTAATAGGCAAAGAGGAAAGCAAGGATATACAATTTTCTGGGAGTTCATTATTCATTATTTATTACTATTTATTATTTATTTATTTCATTCATGCATTTATAAGGCACCCTCAGCCCTGTGTTGGGCTTCAAGGCTGTAGAGATGCCAAAGGTTAGGTCCTGATCTAGTATACTTCATTCAATCAATTACAGTCCCCCTGCTAAGTGCCGTAACAAGGGAGGCAAAATGTGTTATGAAAGCAGAGGAGTAAGCGTGTAATTTGGAGGAATACAAACTTGAGGAATAAAAGGATGGGATAGCTGTTGGGGGGAAGAAATTCAGCTGGGTTTTAGAGGATGTGTAGGAGTTTGCTGCAGAGGGCATGGAGGGATGTCAAGCGGGGTGAGCTGGCAAGGGTCGGTAGAAACCAGATCATGAGGGGCTCTGAATGCCGGGCTCTAAAGTTGGTCTGGGTCCTATGGGCAATGAGAAGCTGTCGAATGCCTTTAGGTGGAAGAATGGCAAGATGGGATCTCTTGTTTTGGAATCTCCCTTGCCCTCCAGGCCCCTGTGGATTTAGACACATACAAGAGCTCCTACATGGTTGACTACCAACCCTACGGGAAGCACAAGTACTCCAGAGTCACACCACAAGAGGTAAGAACTGACTCTCTTGTCTTCTGTCCATGGCCCGTGGAAATCACCTTTATTCTATCTTTATTATGTGTGGATATTGGGGGCACTTCTTTAGAACAGTATCTGATACCGGGAGAGCTGAGGAAATCTTTTATGTGCGTGCATTGTGTGTATGTTTTTTAAAATGTACATCAACCTGGGGTGCCTGGGTGGCTCAGTCTTTAAGCATCTGCCTTCAGTATCTGTCATGATCCCAGGGTCCTGCTCGGCGGGAAGGCTGTTTCTCCCTCTCCCACTCCCCTGCTTGTGTTCTCTCTCTTGCTGTGTCTCTCTCTGTCAAATAAATAAAATCTTAAAAAAAAAACGTACATCAACCCTAAGTCATGAACACGAGAGTATAAATGATACACATTCACGGTTTAAATAGCATTGACAAAACAAACACCAGTGTGCCCATTATCAGCCCCCAGAATGAAAACATAGCACATTAGAAGTACCCTAGGGCACCCCCCTTCTTCCCCCTTAAGAGGTAGGTACTATTCTGAATTTGAGGTTAATCATTCCCTTGGTGTCTTTTAAAAACAGTTGTGCTCTATAGGTATATATCCCTATAAACTGTTGAGGTTTGCCTTTTTGAGCTCTGTTACACACTGGATCATTCTATTTGTACTCTTCTGTGGCTTTTGCTTTTTGCTGAGTAATATGTTACTTATAGTATGCTATTCATTTTCTGCTGTGTCTTATTACATTGCATGAACGTGCCACCATATACTTGTCCCCTCTTCTGTTGGACATCTGGGTTTTTACTGGGCTGGTGATCTCACTGCCCTGTGTTGCGATGAGGATTCCACAGCCTAAGGTTCAGGAGTCTGCCGCCCCAGGAGGGGAATTGCTTGTCCCAGGGAATATCGTTACTTGCCAAAGTGGCTGTGTCACTGGAGTGGGGGACCGTTCCTTCTTTGGCTCTCCAAATTTGCCATCAACTTGGTGTTGAAAGACTTATTTGGTGGCTTATTGTGGGTTTGGCTTATTTGGTGGGTTTGAAATAATATCTTCTTGTGCTCTGGTTTAGCATCTTTTCATATGTTTATGGATATTCATTATTCTGGGAGATGTCCGTCATGTCTTTGGTCCCTGTTGTTAGTGGGATGCTTGTCTTTTTTCTTCTTAATTTGTAGGAGTTCTGTAGATACTCTAGACGTGTTTCATTTGTCAGTTATAGAAATGGTAACACCCGTCACGGGCTGTGGTTCGTCTTTTCCCTCCCTTTCAGCGAATAGAAACTTTTACTTTAATATAGTCGGATTAGCTGTCTTTCCCTTTATCGTTTGCCCTTTTAAAGGCTTGTTCAAGAAATCCTTTCCCGTCTCCAGGTAGCTCCACTAAAAATAAAAAGAAAATCTGTACAAACAAGGAACAATTTCTGGGATATAGTATTTAGTGGAAGTAAAATGCAGAGTGGGGTCATAATATGCATTCATTGAGGACAAGCCAGGGGGTATAAAACTCCATTATATGTTTTATTTTTAAAGATTTTATTTATTTATTTGACAGAAAGAGAGAGAGATCACAAGTAGGCAGAGAGGCAGGCGGAGAGAGAGAAGGGGAAGCAGGCTCCCCGCTGAGCAGAGAGCCCGATGCAGGGCTCCATCTCAGGACCCTGAGATCATGACCTGAGCCAAAGGCAGAGGCTTTTGAGCCACCCAGGTGCCCCTCCATTATATGTTTATACGAACATAAACTGTGTCTAGAAAGATAGGAAAAAGCTCTTACCTCAGTGAATATGTCTGGAGATGGGAACCAAGGGAAAAGGAGAAGCAGGAAAGAGACAGACTTTTCACGAGAAACCCTCTTCTATCACTTCAGTATTTCCCCGGGTCATACATACCACCATTCAAAAACCAGTTTAAACTTTTTTAACTAAAGAGAAGTGTGCTCTGTCCTGGATGAGGCCAAGGAATCTTCGCCTTTCCCCTGTCTCAGCCATCCATTCCTGTGTGATTTATTTCCACAGCAAGCAAAGCTGGATGCCCAACTCCGGGAGAAAGAATTTTATAGGGCCATCCCCAGCTCTACACCCAAGCTAGAGGATGGATACCCCGCCTTCAGAAGACCCCACATGACCGCCAAAGACCTGGGACAGCCCGGCTTCTTCCCCCTGCAGGACCAGGACCGAGTGGCCACAGAGGAGGATGAGTGCAGGTTCACCAGTATCTGCCATTCTGTGTACCCCGTTTCCCACGCCCTGTACCTGGCCCGGGGTACCCCTAACCGGGTCCGCCAGAGTGCCGGCTTTCCGTGCCTCCTGGAGCCCGAGCTCCAGCCTGCACCTGAGGAGGGCAAGGGCTACTTTCTACTGCCTGGCTGCCTATGTCCCTATCACCATAAAGTCAAGTTCCCTATCTTGAACCGATGGGGGCCCTTGATGCCATTTTACCAGTAGGAAGGGGGAGAGCGCCCTCAGGGGCCCTAGGGACATCCTCCCTCTCACAAGGCAATTCCTGCACGGCACTCGGAGAATAGACAGGAGGGCTGAAAATAAAACCCTAGAAAGACAGCACTGCGCGTGCTTGTTCTACCTGGTTCCCTGGCCTGCGCTGGGACAGCATCCACCCCCTCCCACCACCTGCGGAAGGGAGGGGCGGATGGGGGTTGTGGAAGTGGGGAGGGAGGAACACTGGTGTGTAGGGAGGCTGGAATTTGTGGGATATCTCATGACAACGAAGAGTCCTGCTGGAAAGATTCTTGTTGCTTTAGGCATTTACTTACAAAATGGGACAATGCGATTTCCTACAGTTGTCTCAAGTTGTGCGAATGCTGTTGGGGAGCTTCCCTCGTGTGTTTCATTGGCTCACCACACCCACCCTGTAGCAATCAGCAGGAACCGTCTCGAGAGCATCCTTTTATACTTTCCTTCTTGCTCAGCGGAGCTTTGATCAACATATCCACACATGCGTGAGTTAGGGAGCTGCTGGAGCTGCGGAAGCAAGGAACCTGGGTGCAGTGGCTTGAACCACACCCTAGTTTCTTCCCCGTCTACCAGTTCGGAGGTAGGCAGCCGAGGGGGGTGGGGCACCACTGCTGTGGCTCCCATCTCTGTGTCCCTGGCAGCTACCATAAGATAAATTGTGTCCCCCCTCCCCAAAATTCATAGGTTGAAGCCTTGACCCCCAATGTGACTGTATCTGGAGATAGAGCTTTTAGGAGGCAATTAAGGTTCAATGAGGTCATAAGGGTGGGACTCTGTTCTGATAGGATTGGTGGACACACACACACACACACACACACACACACACACACACACACACGAACAGCCAAATGAGGACACAGCAGGGAAGGCAGCCATCTGTAAGCCAGGAAGAGAAGCCTCACCAGAGACCAGCCTCAGCCAGACCTTGATCATGGACTTCCAGCCTCCAGAACTGTGAGAAAATAAATTCCAGTTGTTGAAGCCCACTGGCCTGTGATATTTTGTTATGGTGGTCCAAGCTAAGATAGTGACCCATTCAGTTATCAACATTTTCCTGTGAGCAGAAAGCAAGAAACACCCAGATGAATACAGGTGGATTCCCTTTTAGGGGTGCAAGACAGACATGATATTCGTCACTTTCAGTCCTGTCCTCTTGGCTAGAGCGCAGCACCTGGTCCCAACAAACTGCAAGGAAGGCTGGGAAACTCACCTTTAAGCCATGGGCACAGCAACAAATGAGAAGTTTGTAGAATAGAAGGAGAGGATTATTCGGACGGAAGACTCTATTTTTGCCACAACACATGAAAAGGCTTTTTCCGTGGGAATCACCCTACACTCTGAGGCTCCCCTAGGAGATCTTGTTAAAATGCAGGTTCTGAGTCAGTTGGTCTTTTCCATTGAACTGATGGATCTTGATTTATGAAACTATTTCCTTACTGGGAGGAGGCAGTTATGCTTTTCCAATTTCTTTCCTGCAAATTATGCAGCAATAACAATTCATGAGCATATACCCTTACAAGCGATGCTTTTATTTCTGTAAGTCAGAGTCTTCCAAGTGCTGGGTCAAATGGGGTAGATGCTTGGTGCTCATAGATAACACCAGAACAGCCCTCTTCCTCCTCCCCATCTCCTCACCAGCGCATGGATATTAACAATCTTTTCGGTTTTTGCCAATTTCATAAATGGGAAATGGTACCTCATCACGGCTTCGATCTGCGATTACTTGGCCACTAGTGAGATATAGGATCTATTTGATCTAATTAGCCACTGGGTTTTTGAGTCACATTTTTGGCCCTGAATTCTCTTTTGTCTAACCAATTTATAGGAATTTTTTTCACATGGCCCTGTTAGCTCTTTATCTAGCACGTGTTCCAAACATGTTCTGTCTTAACTTTTAAATACATGATTTAAAATATGTAATTTGAACTTTTTTTTTCCTAACATAAAATTAATACTTTCAGTAGCAAATGATGCATAGTGAAGAAAGGTGTGAAGAGGGGCGCCTGGGTGGCTCAGTGGGTTAAGCCTCTGTCTTGGGCTCCAGTCATTATCCCAGGGTCCTGGGATAGAGCCTACATTGGGGCTCTCTGCTCAGCGGGGAGCCTGCTTCCCCCCTCTCTCTCTGCCTGCCTCTCTGCCTACTTGTGATCTCTGTCTGTGGAATAAATAAAGAAAAATCTTAAAAAAAAAAAAAAAGAAAGAAAGGTGTGAAGATGAGAAAGAAATCACCCCTAAACCCACTCAGTGACAGCCACTGTTAACCTTTTGATGCCCAGGGTGCCAGGTAACAGTCAGATCTTTGGGCTGCTGAGCCAGACAAAGGTGGGATTTCACCCATGCCTGAGTTTACATCTCAGCAGCTGAGGGGTATTCTAGAAAGTTATTTCATGTCTCTGATCAACCATGTCCTCCTCAGCAGAAGCACTAGTAACAGTCCTCCCTTTTGAGCCAACCCTGTTCGCACAGCATCTGAGATACAGTCAGTGTTCAGGGAGACCTTTCGTAGGCATTGTTACACATCTCGTACTGAATATGTAATTTCAAATCCTGCTTGGTCTTTGTGGCACTAACTGTAAACATTGCCACTCAACCTCAGAACTTTATAAATATCCTTGCACAAACGTACCATAATTACTGTTGTTAGACATTCAGGTTGTTGCCAATTATGTATTTTTCTCTTACAAATTAGGCTACAGAATAAACTTTTTTTCTGTAATTAGGTGGAAAAAAAAGCAAGGTTACTGCGTCCAGGTGTATGGGTATAGTCTCAATGAGTATTACCAACTCGCTTTCTTTTTCTTTTTTTTTTTTAAAGATTTTATTTATTTATTTGACAGACAGAGATCACAAGTGTGCAGAAAGGCAGGCAGAGAGAGGAGGAAGCAGGCTCCCCACCGAGCAGAGAGCCGGATGCGGGGCTCAATCCCAGGACCCTGAGATCATGATCTGAGCCAAAGGCAGAGGCTTTAACCCACTGAGCCACCCAGGTGCCCCACCAACTCACTTTCTAAACAGGCATTAGCTTTACTATTAAGGAATCATTTCTTTTTTTTTTTTTTTTAAGATTTTATTTATTTATTTATTTTTAAGATTTTATTTATTTATTTATTGTGATAGAGATCACAAGTAGGCAGAGAGGCAGGCAGAGAGAGAGGAGGAAGCAGGCTCCCAGCTGAGCAGAGAGCCCCATGCGGGCCTCTATCCCAGGACCCTGGGATCATGACCTGAGCCGAAGGCAGAGGCTTTAACCCACTGAGCCACCCAGGTGCCCTAAGGAATCATTTCTTAGGTGTTATGATGGCATTTTGGTTATGTCAGAGAGACTTCATTTTGAAATATTTACAGGAGAGATAATGTTTGAAATTTACTTTAAAATGCTGTAGCAGGGGGCGCCTGGGTGGCTCAGTCAGTTAAGCATCTCTCTTTGGCTCAGGTCATGATCCCAGAGTCCTGGGAGCGAGTCCTACATCAGGCTCCCTGCTCAGGGGGGGAGCCTGCTTCTCCTCCTCCCTCTGCCTGCAGCTCCTCCGGCTTGTGCTCTCTCTGTCAAATAAATAAAATTTTTACTAAATAAATAAAATGATGTAGCAAAAACAGTGTTATTAGAACAAGGGAATAAATAAAATAAGATCAGCGACACAATAAAAGCTGTAGCTGATGATGGGTGCAAAGAAGTCCATTATTCTACTCACTCCACTTTGGCATATGTTTGAAATTTCCCATCATAGACATTAAAGCAGGAAAGAAAAGAGGAAAAAAGAGAGATGCACCCCTTTGGAGAAAGGCTAGCCATTTATAAGATGCTTAATTTATACTATCCTCGTCATCCTTGCTACTCTCAGTGAGAAAGAAAAAGAAGGAAGGAAGGAAAGAGGAAGGAAGAAGGGGGGAGGAGGGAAGGGGGGCAGGGAGGGACACAGGGAGAAAAAGAAAGTCTGTTCGTTGCGTCGTCTAGTCTCTGGTCCCTGACGAGTCTGAATAATTTCACAAAGGATCCTTATCTCTCCATCGCTTGTAAAGTGCTTTCTTACTAGTGTGCAGTCCCTTCTCCCTTAACCTGTTCCAACCGATCCATAATGTCTTCCCCGATGTCTGCAAGAGTGTCGGTGAGTGAAAGTTCATTACTTTTCAAATGTTTGTTGACAAATGGCATTTTTTTTTTTTTTTTTTTTTTTTTTTTTT